>NC_138180.1:53780489-54183364 GCF_964165515.1 Mesoplodon bidens | reverse complement strand
TAACCCTAACCCTAACCCCCTAACCCTAACCCTAACCCCCTAACCCTAACCCTAACCCTAACCCTAACCCTAACCCTAACCCCTAACCCTAACCCTAACCCTAACCCTAACCCTAACCCTAACCCTAACCCTAACCCTAACCCCTAACCCCTAATCCCTAACCCTAACCCCTAACCCCTAACCCCTAACCCTAACCCTAACCCTAACCCCTAACCCTAACCCTAACCCCTAACCCCTAACCCTAACCCCTAACCCCTAACCCCTAACCCTAACCCCTAACCCCTAACCCTAACCCTCTAACCCCTAACCCTAACCCTAACCCTAACCCCTGACCCCTAAACCCCGACCCCTAAACCCCGACCCCTAAACCCTGACCCCTAAACCCTGACCCCTGACCCCTAAGTCAGCCCTGATGCTGGCCCTAAATAAAGCCCTGAGGCTGTCCCTAACACAGGCCCTGAAGCTATCCCTAACTGAGGCCTTGACACTCTGCCTAACTCAGGCCCTGACCATGTGTTTAACTAAGACCGTAATGCTGATCCTACAGAGGCCCTGATGCTGCTCCTGAGTCATGCCCTGACAGTGTCCCCAGCTAGGACCTGATGATAGCCCTCACTCAGGCCCTGTCGCTCTCCCTACGTCAGGCTCTGACGCTGTCCCTACCTGAAGCCCTGGCACTGGTTTTAAACAAGGCCCTGGTACTCTCAATAACTAACGTCTTGACACTATCCCTAGGTCATTTCCTGACACGATCCCTAGATGTTAACCTGACCCTCTCACTAGCTAATGTCCTCCCTCTTAGGATAACTAAAACCCTTATGCTGCGCCTAACTCAGGCCCTGTATTTAGTCCCAAGTCCTTGACACTGTCCCTAATTAAGGCCTAGATCCTTGTCCTATGTCAGCGCTTGATACTGTTCCTAAGGCCCTAACACTATTCCTAACTCAGGGTCTGACACTACGTAACAGAAGGCCCTGACGCTAGTCCTAACCAAGGCCCTGACACTACTCCTAACTCAGGCTCTGACGCTAGTTCTAACTAAGGCCCTGACCCTACACCTAACTCAGGCCCTGACACTGGCCCTAACTAAAGCACTGACACTATTCGTAACTCAGGCCCTGATACTATCCCTAACTAGGGCTGTGACACTACTCCTAACACAGGCCCTCACACGATGCCTTTGAAGGCTCTCATACTAGTCCTAAGGCCCTGACACTACCCTAACTAAGGCCCTGCTGCTGTCAATATCTAAAGTCCTGACACTATGCTGAGAATATATCCTAAAGAATGTCTTAATAACGTCCAAAAACTCTCCTGATTTAAGCCTTGACACTGTCCCTAAGTGAGGCCCTGAAGCTGTCCCTAACAGAGGCCCAGATAATGTCTTTAACAAAGACCCTGATGCTGATCCTACAGAGGCTATTGTGCTGCTCCTAAGCCTTACCCTGACACTGTCCCTGGCTAAGGTCCTGAGAAGGGGCCTAAATAAGTCCCTGATACTCTGAATAACTAAGGCCTTCAAACTATCCCTCGCTCATTTCCTAACATTTTCCCTAGCCCGTAACCTGACTCGGTCTGCAGATAATGTCCTGCCTCTTATCCTACCTGAAGCCTTAATACTGTCCCTAACTTAAGTCGCTGACTACTCCTAACTCAGGCCCTGACACTGGCCCTAACTAAAGCCTTCACACTACTCCTAACTCAGGTCCTGACACTGTCCCTAACAAATACCCTGACACTACTCATAACACAGGCCCTGAGACGATACCTAACAAAGGCTCTGATGCTAGTCTTAACTAACGCCCTGACACTCTCCCTACCTAAGGCCCTGAACCTACTCCTAACTCAGGCCCTGATCATCTCTTTAGCTAGGACCCTAATGCTCATCCTACAAAGGCCCTGATGCTGCTCCTAACTCATGTCCTGACAGTGTCCCTAGCTAAGGGCCTGATGCTAGGCCTCACTCAGGCCGTGTCGCTCTCCCTACGTCAGGCTCTGATGCTGTCCCTACCTGAAGCCCTGACACTGGTTATAAACAAGGCCCTGGTACTCTCAGTAACTATGGGATTGACATTATCCCCAGGTCATTTCCTGACACTATACCTAGATGTTAACCTAACACTGTCTTTAGCTAAATTCGAGCCTCTTATGCCAACTAAATTCCTGATGCTGTGCCTAACTCAGGCCCTGAATTTAGCCCAAAGGCCGTGACACTGTCCCAAACTAAGGCCTAGATGCTGGTCCTAACTCAATGCAGGATACTCTCCCTAAGGCCCCAACACTACTCCTAACTCAGGCCCTGACAACTATCCCTAACTAAGGCCGTGCTGCCATCAATATCTAAAATCCTGAGCTCATATCCTGACCCATCTATTACTAAGGTCCTGAAACTGTCCCTAAGTGAAACTTGACGTGGTCCCTAAGTGACGCCCTGAGGCTATCCATAAGAGACACTGACCATGTCTTTAACAAATACCCTGATGCTGATCCTACAGAGGCCCTTAGGCTATTCCTAACCCTTACCCTGACACTGTCCCTGGCTAAGGTCCTGACAAGGGGCCTAAATAAGTCCCTGATACTCTCAATAACTAAGACCTTCAAACTATCTCTTGCTCATTTCCATACATTATCCCTAGCCCGAAACATGACTCGGCCTATAGATAATGTCCTGCCTCTTTTCTAACTGAAGCCCTAATTTTGTCCCTAAGGCCCTGACTAGTCCTAAGACACTGACACTGTCCCTAACTAAGGCCTTGACAGTACTCCTAACTCAGGTATCACACAATACCTAGCAAAGGCTCTGATGCTAGTCCTAACTCAGGCCCTGACTCTGCCCCTAACAAAGGCTCTGCTTCATCAATATCTAAAGTCCTTACACTATCCTGAGCGTATATCCTGTTCCATCTCTTACTAAAGTACTGGAACTGTCCCTAAGTGAGGCCCTGACTCTGACCCTAACAGAGGCCCTGAGAATGTCTTTAACCAAGACGCTGATGCTGATCCTACAAAGGCCCTTCTGCTCCTCCTAAGCCTTGCCCTGACAGTGTCCCCAGCGAAGGGACTGATGCTACGCCTCACTCAGTGCCTGTCGCTCTCCTTACGTCAGGCTCTGACGCTGTCCCTACCTGAAGCCCTGACACTGGTTCTAAAGAAGGCCTTGATTTCTCAGTAACTAAGGAGTTTGCACTATACCTGGGTATACTTGATACTTCTGTTCTATGGACTGTTATGTAGCCTATAAAAAGTGTGAGGACTAAATCTGTTTTTCTACAGTGAGAAACATGATGTTCCAGATGTAAGGAACACCTGGATAAAATGAGAAAGCTACACATTATGATGGTCGTTTCAGGGAGTGGGAAAGGATGGCAAGTGGTAAAATATTATCTTTTCCTTTAATCTTTTTAAATTTCACTTGTTACAAAGAACTTGAATTATAATTGTACTTTTAAAAAGTAACAATGGAAATTTAAAAGAAAAAATATATATTGTGTTTAATTGCATTTCATAGAATTATCCCTGAATCATAATTCTGTTAGTACACCAGTATAGAGATTATTTCTTAATATTTAGGTGAGAACCATTTCCTTCTGATTTTCAAAATAATTCTGTAAACTCATTTCCAGTAATGGCACTCCTCCCCAAATCAAAGGTTTAACAAGGGAGATGCAAGCAGAATAATCATGAAAACACAAAGCAATACAACAGCAACAAAAAATTTCTAATTTCCAATAACAGCTCAATTTAGAAGAGGGTTTATATCTTCAGAACAAAAGCACTCCTCTTGACTTTCTAACCAGTCAAAATCTGGGTATTCTACAGAAAATCTGTGCTGTTATTCCCATAAAACTACCCTTTACTGCTTCTACCTCCATTAAATTTCCTAAGCACTAGTGTTTTTATGTACAGTTTAAAAACAAAACCCTAATGTGATTTATTTATAATATATGTGTTCTTTCTCTTATCCGAGTGTCTAAAGTCTTCTCCATAGCTGGACCCCAAATAATGTTCCTTTATGTGCTAAGTGATATCTGGAGAGTGGGAGAGGTTTAATAAATACCCAAGACCTAAAGGGTACCCTGACCCATACCCTAACCCTAACCCGTACCCTACCCCTAACCCTAGCCCGTACCCTAAACCAAACCCGTACCCTAACCGTAAAACAAACCTTAACCCGTACCCTAAACGTAACCCGTAGCCTTACCCTAAACTGTACCCTAACAATAACCCTAAACCTAACCCAGACCCTAACGCTAAAGCTAAACCTAAACCCTAACCCTAACCCTAACACTAAACCTAAACCTAAACCCTAACCTCAAACCCAAACCCAACCTCAACCACAACCCCAACCCTAAACCCAACCCCAACCACAACCCTAAACCCAAACCTAACCCCAAACCTAACCACTAACCCAAACCCAACCCTAAGCAACCCCTTCCCTAATCCAACATGTACACTAACACTAACGCATACCCTAACACTTACCCTAACACTAACATATTTTCGTACCTTCACGTTTACAATAAACCTTACCCATTCGCTACCCCTAACCCTAACACTTACCGTTGCAACCCAGAAGTTTAGGGCTGCTCTGTTTCCAAGAACCTCGACTTCAGTACACCTTAAAAACCCCAGGAAAGACAAAAGTGGATAAAGAAGTTGTGGTACTTACGTTCGATGGGATAACCCTCAGCCATGGAATCAATGTCATAAAGCCAGTAGCAACATAATGACTGGATTTAGGTATGATGATTCAAAGTGAAATAAATAACACAGAAAAAGCAACGTATCATAAGATATTACTAATGAAGGGAAAGTAAACATGGCGACAAATGAACTGAATTAGAAAACAGAACAGAGTCTCACATTTACCAAAAAAAACCAAACACTTATGCCTAATTAAGGGGAAAGGAGAGATGAATTGATGCATAAAACCAGAGTTTGATATTAGCACAAGTACCGTTCCATAAATCAAATGTGTAATAGACAAGACCTACTCCTTCCTCAGTGAACGGGACTCAACACCCCCTTTTCCCCGCAGAGGAATAGATCTGACTAGTAATAATCTTAATACCTATGTATTGATATGTCTCCGTAAGGGAATAAAGCGTGTATAGAGTGACATAAACACGGCAGTGATGATCAGCTCAAACCAATTATAAAAATAAATTTCAGGGCTTCCCTGGTGGCGCAGTGGTTGAGAGTCCGCCTGCCGATGCAGGGGACACGGGTTCGTGCCCCGGTCTGGGAAGATCCCACATGCCGCGGAGCGGCTGGGCCCGTGAGCCATGGCCGCTGAGCCTGCGCAGCCGGAGCCTGTGCTCCGCAATGGGAGAGGCCACAACAGTGAGAGGCCCACGTACAGCAAAAAAAAAAATAAATAAATAAATAAATTTCAAAAACAAAACACAGAAACAGCGAAATTCTTACACAATTCCTTCAGGGGCTCTGATGCAACCTGGATTGACCACATCTACACACACAGCTGGATGAGACATAGGCCTGGACACTAGGGACTGAGAGGATTGATGAGGTTGGGTGAGCAAATGCAGACGATTTAAAGCAATAATGCATGCAACCCTTTCCATGTGTCCCAACTCTCTAGGTTCAAGGGAATCTTATTTCAGCTAAAACATGCATGGGAAACCCAGAGAATGGGACAACGTGTGATCTGGACAGGTTTCTAAAACGCTCCTCCTTTTTCTTCTCCTTGTGCTCGGGTTAGGCATTCCAGCCACTTTACTATCAATCTCCACTCTTGTAGAGTGAGCACCTTTAACCTCCTGTTTCACAAAGTTTACAATTTGTGCGCAGGATGAAAGGGAAGATGGGGAAACAATGAGAGACTTCCTGTAAGCATTTGGACGGGCACATATCACTTTAATTTCCTGTCACGCAGAAGAGTTAACCAAAGGCTCAGCCTGCCGCCCCACAACAAGGATAGGGCCTGAAGCGGTCCTGCAAGTTTGCGGACATCTCACAAAAAAAGCGAGTTGATAAGTGGAGCTCAGGTGCACAGGAATTCACAAACCTGCAGTATTATAATGGACAACTATCGTCCAAAAATATGTTGAGGGAAGACAACCAGGAGGATTTGAAATCGAGGCAGGATTGGAGGAAATATATTTCAAGAGTTAGATTGGAAAAAACTTTTAAGCACAGGAAATGCAGCACAATTTTGACAATGATGCACTTGGCCAAAAAGTGCTTATGCATATTTTCCAAAATATATTCAAGAAAACACGCATACTCTCCTTCTGGCCAACCAAGCAAGTGGGCAATGCAAATCCACAGTACAAAGAAGTCTCATTTCCCACCAGTCAAACAGACTATCCAAGAAAACTGTAAAAACTACAAAGGCAGCACAGCCGTGTGGAACAGAGAGCCTTGTTACACTGATGGGAGGGATGTAAATTGCCAAGAGCCACTCTGGACAAGTCCATGGTGTTTGCTAAAACAGCTAGAAACAGAGCTACAGAGCATACGGTACTTCCACTCATGGGCGTATACCATGGGAAAATTGAAAATCAACAAGAATCAGCGACACCAAAGTTTAGGGCTGCACTGTTTACAAGAAAATCGACTTCGCTACACCTTAAATATCCCAGGAAAGACAAAAGTTGATAAAAAAAATTGTGGTAGTTATGTACGATGGGATATCCCTCAGCCATGGAATCAATGTCATAAAGCCAGTAGCAGCATAATGACTGGATTTAGGTACGATGACTCTAAGTGAAATAAGTAACACAAAAATAGAAACTTATCATAAGATATCACTTATGAAGGGAATGTAAACATGGCTACACATGAACTGAATTAGAAAACACAAAGGAGTCTCACATTTAGAAAAAAAAATCTTATGCCTGCTTCAGGGGAAAGGACAGGTGAGGTGGTGCATAAAACCAGAGTTTGATATTAGCACAGGTTCCATTCCAAAAACCAAATGTGTAATAGACAAGACCTCCTCCTTGCTCAGTGAACTGGACTCAACATCCCCTATTCCATGCAGAGGAATATATCTGACTAGTAAGAATCTTAATACCTATATATTGATATGTCTCCGTAAGGGAATCAAGCATGTAGAGAGTGGCATAAACATGGCAGTGAAAATCACCTCAACCTCACTATAAAAATAAATTTCAAAAACAAAACACACTAACGGCGAACTTCTTACACAATTCATTCAGGGGCTCTGATGCAACCTGGATTGACCACATCTACACCCACAGCTGGATGAGACATAAGGCTGGACACTTGGGGCTGAGAGGATTGGTGAGGTTGTGTGAGCAAATGCAGGCCATTTAAAACAATAATGCATGCAAACCATTCCATGGGGCCCAACTCTCTGTGTTCAATGGAACCTTATTACAGCTAAAACATGTATGGGAAACCCAGAGGATGGGAAAACGTGTGATCTGGACAACTTTCTAAAACGCTCCTCCTTTTTCCTCTCCTTGTGCTCGGGTTCCCATTCCAGTCACTTTACTATTAATCTCCCCTCTTGGAGAGTCAGCGCATTTAACCTCCTGTTTCACACAGTTTGCAATTTGTGTGGAGGACGAAAGGGAAGGGGGGGAAACAGTGAAACATTTGCTGTAAGCAATGGGACAAACACATGTCACTCTTAATTTCCCGTCACGAAGAAGAGTTAACCAAAGGCTCAGCGTGCCGCCCCAGAAACAGAATAGGATCTGAAGTAATCCTGCAGGTTTGCGAATTCCTGAGCATCTGAGCTCCCACTTATCATTTCGCTTCTTTGTGAGCTGGCCGCAAACCCGCAGGATTACTTCAGATCCTATTCTGTTTCTGGGGGCGGCACGCTGAGCCCTTTGGTTAACTCTTCTTCGTGACGCGGAAATTAAAGAGTGACATGGTGTTTGTCCATTGCTCGCCTTTTAAGGACAGGAAATACTGCACAACTTCGACAATGATGCACTTGGCCAAAAATGGCATGTGTGTTATATCCTCAGTATATTCAGGAATACATACATTTGCCATTTTTGGCCAACCAAGCAGGTGGGCAATGCAAATCCGCACTAAAAAAAGTCTCATTTCCAACCGGTCAAACAGAACACCCAAAAAAATTGTAAAAACTAGGAACGCAGCACAGCCGTGTGGAACAGGGAGCCTTGTTACGCTGATGGGACAGATGTAAATTGCCAAGAGCCACTCTGGACAAGTCCATCGTGTTTCCTAAAACATCTGAAAACTGAGCTACAGAGCCTAGGGTACGTCTACTAATGGGCGTATACATTGGGAAAACTGAATATCAAAAAGAAACAGCCACCCAAAAGTTTATGGCTCCACTGTTTACAGGAAAACCGACTTCGGTACAACTTAAATATCCCAGGAAAGAAAAAAGTGGATAAAGAAGTTGTGGTACTTACGTACTATGGGAAATCCCTCAGGCATGGAATCAATGTCATAAAGCCAGTAGCAACATAATGACTGGATTAAGGTACAATGATTCCAAGGGAAATAAGTAAAACAGATAAAGAAACTTATCATAAAATATCACTTAAGAAGGGAATGTAAACATGGCTACACATGAACTTAATTGGAAAACAGAACAAATTCTCACATTTAGAAAAAAAAACTATTATGTCTGCTTAAGGGGAAAGGTGAGGTGGGGTGATGCATGAAACCAGTGTTTGATATTAGCACAGGTACCTTTCCATAAACCAAATGTATAATAGAAAAGGCCTACTCCTTGCTCAGTGAACTGGACTCAACAACCCCTATTCCCTGCAGAGGAATATATCTGACTAATAAGAATCTTAATACCTATGTATTGGTATGTCTCCGTAAGGGAATCTATAGAGTGGCATAAACACAGCAGTGAAAATCAGCTCAACCCCATTAAAAAAATAAATTTCAAACTAAAACACAAAAACAGCGAAATCCTTACAGAATTCGTTAAGGGTCTCTGATGCAATCGGGACTGACCACATCTACACCCACAGCTGGATGAGACATAAGGCTGGACACTTGGAGCTGAGAGGATTGGTGAGGTTGTGTGAGCAAATGCAGACCATTTAAAGCAATAATGCGTGCAACCCATTCCATGGGTCCCAACTCTAGCGTCCAGGGGATCTTATTATAGCTAAAACATGCATGGGAAACACAGAGGATGGGACAACGAATGATCCAAACAGGTTTCTAAAATGCTCCTTCTTTTTCCTCTAATTGTGTTCGGGCTCGCCATTCCAGCCACTTTGCTATAAATCTCCCATCCTGGAGAGTCAGCGTCTTTAACCTCCTGTATCACAATGTTTGCAATTTGTGCGGAGGATAAAAGGGAATAGGGGGAACCAATGAGAGACATGCTGAAACCATTTGGAGAGGCACATGTCACTCTAATTTCCCGTCATGAAGAAGACTTTACCAAAGGCTCAGTCTGCTGCCCCAGAACCCACACAGGGCCTGAAGCAATCCTGCGGATTCCTGGCAAGCTCAGAAAAAAGCGAATTGAAAAACGGAGCTCAGGGTCTCAGGAATTCACAAACTTTCAGAGTTATAATGGACAACTATCGTCCAAAAATCTGTTGAAGGAAGGAAACGAGGAGGACTTTAATTCGAGGCAGGATTTCACGAAACATATTTCAAGAAGTAGATTGGAATCGCATTTTTAAGCACAGGAAATGCGGCCCAATTTTGACAATGATGCACTTGACCAAAAATGGCGTATGTGTTTTCCTGCAATATATTCAAGTAAACACGCATATGCCCTTTTTAGCCAACCAAGCAAGTGGGCAATGCAAATCCTCACTACAAAGTAGTCTCATTTCCAACCGGTTAAACATCCCAAAAAATTGTAAAAACTAGAAAGGTAGCACAGCTGTGTGGAACAGGGAGTCTTGTGACAATGATGGGCGGGATGTAAATTGACAAGAGCCGCTCTGGAGAAGTCCATGCTGTTTCCTAAAACATCTAAAATCAGAGCTACAGAGCCTAAGGTACTTACACTCATGGGCGTATACATTGGGAAAACTGAAAATCAACAAGAAACAGCCACCCCAAAGTTTAGGGCTGCTTTGTTTACAAAAAAATCGACTTCAGTACACCTTAAATATCCCAGGAAAGACAAAAGTGGATAAAGAAGTTGTGGTACTTACGTACTATGGGATATCCCTCAGCCATGGAATCAATGTCATAAAGACAGTAGCAGTGTAATGACTGGATTAAGGTACGATGTTTCTAAGTGAAATAAGTAACACAGAAAAAGAAACTTATCATAAGATATTACTTATGAAGGGAATGTAAACATGGCTACACATGAGCTGAATTAGAAAACAGAACAGTCTCACATTTAGAAAAAAAAAACTCTTATGCCTGCTTAAGGGGAAAGGTGAGGTGGGTTGATGCATAAAACCAGAGTTTGATATTAGCACAGGTACCGTTCCATAAAACCAATGTGTAATAGACAAGACCTACTCCTTGCTCAGTGAACTGAACTCAACATCCCCTATTCCCTGCAGATTAATATATCTGACTAGTAATAATCTTAATACCTAAGTGATGATATGTCTCCGTAAGGGATTCAAGGGTGTACAGAGTGGCATAAACACGGCCGTGAAAATCAGCTCAACCCCATTATAAAAATAAATTTCAAACACAAAAACAGCGAAATCCTTACAGAATTCATTAAGGGGCTTTGATGCAGTCTGGACTGACCACATCTACACCCACAGCTGGATGAGACATAAGGCTGGACACTTGGGGCTGAGACGATTGGTGAGGTTCTGTGAGCAAATGCACACCATTTAAAGCAATAATGCATGCAACCCGTACCCTAACCCTAACCCGTACCCTAACCCGTACCCTAAACCTAACCCGTACCCTAACCCTAACCCGTACCCTAAACCTGACCCTAACCACTACCCTGACCCTGACCCCTAACCCGACCCTGACCCTAACCCCTGACCCTGACCTTGACCCTAACACTGACCTGTACTCTAACCCTAACCCTAACCCTAACCCCTAACCCCTAACCCTAACTCGCTCTCCTCCTTCTAAGCCCTGTCCCAGCTGCGGGCTAACGGGCCACTGGAAGAGCGACTGCCCTACGACTGGCCCTCTCTCCGCATCTCCACGCGGGGGGCGGCCGACCCAACGGCATTACCACTCGAACTGCTGGAATTGGCTGACGACTGACGGCGCCCAGACTCGAAGACCCCCATCACCCTCACCGAGCCCAGGGTAACGCTACAGGTAGCGGGTAAGTCCATCTCATTCCTGGTGGACACGGGGGCTATCTATTCGGTCCTGCCTACTTATTCCGAGCCAGTTTCTCCTTCCCAGATCTCGGTCATGGGTACTGATGGCAAACCATCCTTCCCACTCCAGACCGGTCCACTCCCATGTCATATCGAAGGACTCCCTTTTACTCATTCCTTCTTAGTCATACCAACCTGCCCAGTTCCCTTGCTAGGCCAAGATGTCCTTTTCCACTTAGGGGCCTCCCTCCAGCTGGTTAGACTTGACCCTAAGGTCCCCTCCTCCCAACTCCTGCTTCCTCTTCTCGGCCTGTCTCTAGAACCCTCCCCCTCCTATCCCCCTCTTCCAATCACACTGAACCCAATCAATCCCCAAGTCTGGGATACTTCTAAGCCCATAATAGCAACACACCACTCCCCCGTCCTCATCCGCCTGAAGGACCCCTCCAAATTTCCATCAAGGCCCCAATTTCCCATCTCTGAGACTCACCTTAGGGGCCTACAACCTATTATCACCAGACTCCTAAACCAGGGACTCCTTATCCCCACTGACTCTCCCTGAAACAACCCCATCCTGCCTGTCCGCAAGGCCTCTGGGGATTATCGCCTGGTCCAGGACCTCCGACTAATCAATGAGACCATAATTCCTCTCCACCCAGTAGTGCCAAACCCATACACCTTGCTCTCCCATATCCCCCCATCCACAACCCACTTTACGGTTCTGGATCTCAAAGATGCCTTTTTCACTATCCCCCTACATCCCGACTTCTATTTCCTCTTCACCTTTACCTGGACAGATCCGCATACTCATACTTCCAGTCAGCTCACCTGGACAGTTCTTCCCCAGGACTTCTGCGACAGTCCTCACCTCTTCGGTCAGGCACTGGCACGGGACCTCACTTCCTGCTCCCTTACCCCCAGCACACTCCTTCAATATGTAGATGACCTCCTCCTTTGTAGCCCATCTCTCAGCCTCTCAAGACAACATACTGCAGACCTCCTCAATTACCTTGGCTCTCGCGGTTATCGGGTCTCCCCAGACAAGGCTCAGTTACCTGTATCTTCTGTAACCTACCTGGGGCTCCACCTTACCCCCACCACCAAAGGTCTAACAGCCGATCGCACCCGGATTATCCGTGAACTCCAGCCTCCGGAAACAGTGGAACATATCGTCTCCTTTGGGGCCTTATAGGATTTTTTCCCTAACTTTGCTCTCCTCGCTAAACCCTTATATCTAGCCGCTAAAGAAACCTCTCAAGGACCCCTCACCTCTCCTTCCGCCATTCAACAGGCCTTTCTCACCCTCCGTAACGCTCTGATATCTTTTCCTCCCCTTTCTCTACCCAACCCAAACCGACCTTTTCACCTTTTTGTGAATGAACGGGCCAGAATAGCCACTGGACTCCTTGCCCAGCCTGTAGGGCCTTCCTACCGCCCCGTGGCTTACCTCTCCAAACAGCTACACCCAACCATTCGGGGATGGCAACCATGCCTTCGAGCCTTAGCAGCAGCAGCCGAACTGACCAAACACTACAGATACTCAACCACACAGGAATAGGTAACATCTCCGACTGCTTTCTATGTGCCTCGCTTGGCCGGCCACCCTTGGCTGCTATCCCACTCGACCAGCCCTTCAATTCTACTTCCTACACAACCCAAAACCCACCTTTTTCCCCGTTAAAAGTCCCCATATTCCTTGATTCAAAAAAATCTCACCACCTGTTACGGCAGCCGCCCAAATCTAGCTGATACTGGGTTTCTTTGCAACACATCCCTCACGGTAAACACATCAATTGAAGCACCACCAGGCATGTTTTTCTGGTGCAATGCTTCCCTCACAAAAGAGATCAATTCTTCCTCCCCCTTCCCATGTATCCCCGTTACTCTCGTCCCACAACTCACACTGTATAGCCAAGCCGAATTTTCCTCACTCATCACGCCGCCCTTTACCCGACGGAAAAGAGCTATCTTTCTTCCTCTGGTCGCAGGCATCTCTCTCGCCTCCTCCCTGGTCGCTGCAGGCCTCGGGGGGCGGGGGGGGAGCTCTAACACATAGTGTTTCAACATCTCGCGACTTAGAACATAAACTCCAGCTAGCCATTGAAGGCTCCGCCGCCTCCATCTCCTCTCTCCAGTGCCAAATCACCTCCATAGCCCGAGTCGCTCTCCAGAATCGATGAGCCCTGGATCTCCTGACGGCCGACAAAGGAGGTACCTGCCTCTTCCTACAGGAGGAATGCTGCTGTAAACGCCCTCCATCGCTTAAGAGAAGAACTCCAACGCAAACACCAACAGTCCGCCTCCCCAACTCCCGATTGGTGGCGATCCACCGTCTATACCTGGCTAACACCAACCTGAGGCCCCTTAATTCTCATCTGTATCTTGCTCATGATTGCCCCGTTTTCTTAGGTTCCTTCGCCGGCGCATGGAGGAAGTCTCTCGGGTGGCCACAAACCAAATGTTCCTCGGTCCTTACACCTTGCTTCCTACAGAACCCCCCACTGGTCTCCCCTAAGCCTCGGACCGCTGGTCGCCCGACTCCCCTTTCGACGCCCCCATTCAGCATGAAGTAGCCAGAGATCGGAACGCCGCCCCATTACACCAAAGATGTCGGGATGTAAGGCCAACTGGCCCGAGGCAGGGGAACGCAATCAGATTCACAGGTTGCATCAGACCAAAACTCTCAGGACCACCCAGTTCCAGAAACTGACCTAGAGACATTCCGGAACACCCAGTTCCAGAAACTGACCTGGGAGCTTTCCACCCGGCCCAGCCTTCCCGCCTTTCGAGGGGCGGGACTAGCGGTCCCAAGACTAATGGAACCGGCACCAGATAGTGCCACGACACCCGAAGAGACCACCAGATAAGGAATTCCCTGCGCCCTCCCAGATTCACCACACCCCTTTCCCTTCTTCCCCTATAAAATCTTGCCCAGCCCTCGCCCGGGGGCGACTTCTCTGGCCCCTTTCTCTAGGACCAGTGAACCTCGACCGGGAGCTCTCCCTAATAAAGCTCACTTGAAGCTTTCCTCTGTTTCGCGATGCCGTTTACATTTACATTTACACATCAAGTATGGCTATGAGCTGAATTTCTGCAAAACAAGACTACCCCGTGCAAAGAACAACCCAGTAGAGCTTTGTATCCCATCAGCTACAAAAACAGAATGGCTGCCGGCTACTGAAAACCAGCAGCATTTACAACTTAACTCCCATGGCCTCTGCAGTGCTACGTCTGAGTTTTCTGTTTCTGCCCCTGTACCAAACAGCTCTGGTGTAATTTCGTCGTTCCTTCTTCCAGCCACCCCCAACAACCCCTGTCCGCTTACCTGCGGTCCGCAGCCCTCCGCTCCGCGCTCGAATGCCGCTGGGGTGCCAGGGACCCACGGGACGGGTCGTTCCCAGCCGCCGGGCGCTGGCTCCCTAGACTCCCTCCGCTCCGCACTCGGATGCCGCTGGGGTGCCAGGGACCCACGGGACGGGTCGTTCCCAGCCGCCGGGCGCTGGCTCTCTAGACCCCCTCCGGCTCGCGTGGCGCCGACTGCGAAGAGCCCCAAGGACGCCCCGCGCCAGGTGCGCTCTGAACGGGACGCCCACTTCCGGGACACTCTCTTCCGGGAGAGGCGCTCAGACCGCCGCCGCGCTCAGGTGAGCCGCAGCCAATGCCGAGCAAGACCCGCCCCGGCGGCGCAGCGTCCGCGCGGCGCAGCATGATCTCGGCGCTCCAGGCACGGGCACCGGAACGCCCACTTCCGGGACACGCTCCTCCGGGAGAGGCGCGCAGACCGCCGCCGCGCTCAGGTGAGCCGCAGCCAATGCCGAGCAAGACCCGCCCCGGCGGCGCCGCGTCCGCGCGGCGCAGCATGATCTCGGCGCTCCAGGCACGGGCGCCGGAACGCCCACTTCCGGGACACTCTCCTCCAGGAAAAGCGCGCAGAAAGCCGCCGCGCTCAGGTGACCCGCAGCCAATGCCGAGCAAGACCCGCCCCGTTAGGCGCACCACGATCTCGGCGCTCCAGGCACGGAAGCCGGGGGGCGGGCGTCTCCTCTCCTGAGAGGCAGCTAGCGATGCCCCGGGGCGCGGGCCCCTGCGGCGCGGAGACCGCTCCAGGCTGGACTCACAGACACCAACGCCGCCAGGAGGAGCGCTTGGCGGGACTCGGCAAACAACCCAATATTTTAAATGGAAAAAGGACTTCAAAAGACCCTTCTCCAGATAAGACATACAAATGGTCAGCAAGCACATGAAGAGATGTTAATCGTCATTAGTCGTGATGAAATGCAAGTTAACACCAAAACGCCGACCCCTCCACACACTAGAAGGCCTACAATCAAGAAAGCTAAAAATAACAAATGTTGGCAAAAATTTAGAGAAACTGATACACAATTTTCCATACGGAAAATGAATAAGTTCCGGAGGTGGATGCTGAGAATATTTGTACAACAACGTGAATGTAGTTAATGCCATAGAACTGTATGCTCAAAATGATTTAAATGGTAAATGTTATGTTATGTGGGGGGGTAACATAATTTAGCCCCTGCTTTATACCAGACCCCAGAGTCAAAGCTTCTCATCCATTTTCTCACTTTTACTTAAACCTCCTACGATCTTCACACTCCCATTTAACAGAAGAAGCTGAGCCTGAGAGGTTAAACTAAGTGACTTGCCCAAGGCTCACTCGGCCAAGTCTACACTGTTCAATGTTGCTGTATTTACTGAGCACCTACTAGAGCACCTACTAAGCAATACCTCCAGCACCTGCCAGAGACATTGTGGGAAGACCAGGATGAACGGGGGCTGAAAGCAGATTACAAAACATGGGTAGATCCTGGGGCCCTGCTCTCAAACACTGAAGTTTCTTGGAGTGGAGGGGATGGCCTTTGTCACCCTTGTGGAGCCTTTTATTCCACCCCACCGCACCCCCACAGAGGAGGGAAGCAGCTGGCCTGATACTGAATATTAGCTCAGCTGGGGAGGAGTCCTGGGGCTTTGAAGAAGGCATCTCCTGCCCCACTCCCTACATTGCCCCCTAGAGTCCAGTATGTGGGCACAAGCATCCCTATGGCGGGGCAGGAGACACATCTCATGGCACCCCTCTCCTCCCGCCCTGCAGTAATGACACTGTACCCATACACCCGCCAGAAGGACAATGAACTTTCCTTCTCTGAGGGCACCATTATCTGCATCACCCGCCGCTACTCCAATGGCTGGTGTGAGGGCATCGGCTCAGAGGGGTCTGGATTCTTCCCCAGGAACTATGCGCAGCCCAGCTGCTGACAGCCTGGGATCTCTGGGATGCTGACCCAAGCACCGCCTTGAGTGAGCCTCTTGAGTCCCACACCAAAGCCTGCTCCAGTCAAGACTGGACCAGACCGGCACGCCTCCTGGACTGTGAGCTGTGTCTGTTCCTTCCCCCCATTTCAGTGGGAAGGGGTCCTGGTAAAGACAGAGGAGGTACCCAGAGGCCTGCTGGAGACAGGAAAGAACTGGAAGCCAAGGAGTTTGGTGACCTTACCCACAGGGGACCCTTACGCCATGCAAGACAGGGTCTCCAGCTGCAAGTGCCAACTTTGAATAAAATTCTGATGACCTCCTGATGATTTGCCCTGCAGGGCTAGCGGGCCGAGGGACTGAAAGGCAACCCACTTATAAGGCTCCTGCTCATTGAGCCTCCTCTGCCTGCCCTAAGCAGTATCTCCCATCTCCTCGGTGCTCACTGAGCCCTCCACACTAGACCCCTGTGCCCCTCTGCGAAGGTGGGCCTCACCCTGCTCTTTTGCCTGTTGCCTGCTTTGTTATGTATTCAGTCTTGGTTCCCCAGGCTGGGCACTCCTCCAAGAGTGGGGACCAGCTCCCTCACTTAGGTGGGGCTCTCTGAGAGCAGAGCTCACCTCGCCCTCATCCCCCAGACGGCAGCGTGAGACACCTCGCTCACCTCCGCCCCTTCACCTCCTTCACAGCTCTGAAACCCCAGAAGAGGGAGGTGGGCCTTGTGTTTCCACTGGCTCTGCTTTACAGCATCATGGCTTTCTGTTCCATACGGGAGGAGGGGGGCTCAAAAGGGCCCAGTCAGTGGGGCGACTTTGGTTAAGTCCCTGCTTTCTTGCTGCATAGACGAGGCTGGGGTGCAAGAAGACATCTTCGGGCTCTGTGAGGTCCCTGGCTGGCCAGACCCGAGCCCCGGAACAGTGTGCTACCTCTTTCCACCAACAGGAGGTGACTGTTCCCTCTAGCTTTTTATCCTGTGGGGATGCTAACAGGGTGGGGGGGCGGGGGGCAAGGAGTGTAGTGTAGAGTCACAGTAGGTAAAGCAAGATCTAGGCCTGGGACCGTCGGTAGGGAGCACCTCTCTCCGCGGGGAGTCCGGTGCGGGGGAGGTCGGGGGGGGAACATTTCGGGGCCTGGGTCCCCTGGACAGAAGACTGGAGGAGGGAGGCCACGCAGCCCAAGGCAACAGTTAACCACAACGCGGCGGGACATGTTCCTTCTCTACCCTGACAGGGAACCCCGTCCTCCCAACTGAGAGGACAAGGTTTGTGGAAACACTGCTGCCTGCTCAGATATGCGCGCCACGCTGCTGCGGCCGGACTCCAGAATTCGCTTGCAGTGGAACTGGGGGAGGCAGCCGAGCTGGGTTTAACTGCACAGATGGGGACAGCTCCCAACTCCCTCCTCCAGTCCCCAAATGGACCAACCTGGGATTCCGGGAAATGCTGGAGGGATATACCGAAACGAAAGGGAAAGGGAGTAATAAAACTAGCTTTCTCTTTCCCGACCCCCACCGCCCCACCCCCTCCCCGCCCGGGTGGCCCCTGCAGGCCACGTCCTCAGCACCTGATGCAGGTGTAGGCGCACTTCGGTGGAGGTTTCCCAGGGCACCACCCTGGCGCGGAAGGAGCTGGGCTCGGCCTTCTGCGCCTCCTGCATAAGGCGGCGCATGGGGTAGTGGCGGCGCGGGAAGGCCACGTCGCCGCCTACCAGCAGCCCCATGGGGCAGAAGTCGTTGGCGCCGTCGCTCACGTAGAAAAGGTGCTCGAAGGGCAGGCCGTCGTGGGCCTGCTCGCGCAGATAGTCGCTGAGCACCTTGCGCTGGCACATGTTGGCGGGGCAGCGAGCGCAGCTGTGCGCATGGAAGGGCCGCAGCGCCAGCAGCCCCCAAGGGTCGGGCCCCGACGGGTTGCTGAAGATGCGGCAGAACAGGCCGTGGTGGCCGGCGGCGCGCAGCGCACTCTCCACGCCAAAGGTGTTGGCGTCTGAGATGAGAATAACCTCAAAGCAGGCTCCCTGCTTGGCCACAAACTCCAGCAGCTCGCCCGTGCCGGGCGACAGGGGGATGGCCTCGTAGATGGCGCGCAAGTCCCGCGGCCGCACGCCCTGCTCGCCCAGGTACTGGAAGACGCGCTGCATGTACTCGTTGTAGAAGCCCTCGCGCTAGGTGGCACGCAGGCTCTCGGGCAGCCGCTGGCCCGCCGCAGCACGCGCACGACGGAGTCGTCGCTGTTTTCATCCACGATAGTCTCGTCCAAGTCGAAGGTCAGGAGGAAGCGTGGCGCGCCGGGCGCAGCCATCCCACTGTCCTCTACCAGCTTTCTCCTGAGCGACCAAATCCTTTTGTGGTCACCAAAGAGTCCCTCTGAGGAAAGGGGGACAGGACCTCTGAGCTTCTCCTGCAGGGTGGGGAGCGGCGGCTGCGGAGGTCTGTCCCGGCTGAGACTGGAGTGTCAAGAGTGGGGAGAGGGCCTAGCTGAGGTATTTGGGCGCAGGATGGAGCAAGGGGTGCTCACGGGAATTGGAGGGGACGCTGCGTCTTATCCATCCCCGGATTTCTGGGCTCCGGCTCTCACGAGTCCTTCCAGTCCAGAGAGTCCGTGAATGGTGTGCATCTGGGCCGTTCCCTCCACTTGCCCCCCATCCCCATGTTATGTATTTTTACCACAATAAAAAAAATGAATGAAACACTGATAATACATGTTACAACATGGATAAACATTGAAAACATTCTACGTCAAAGAAGTCATACTGAAAAGGCCGCTCATATCACAACCATCTTATGTGCTTTAAATCCATAGCAGTTTTGAAAATGAGGGGATGGGACTTCCCTGGTGGTCCAGTGGTTAAGACTCTGAGCTCCCAATGTAAGGGGCACAGGTTCGATCCTTGGTCAGGGAACTAAAATCCCGCGTGCACAGTATGGCCAAAAAATAAAATAAAATAAACGTCATTGGCCTGGTTTGGATCATAGCATCATCCTTGAACCCATGAGAGCACCCATAGGATGGAACATGGGATTGGCTAAATGTGGATCATATGCCCATCTTCAAGGTGGGTGGAACGTAGCATCAGCCCTCTGGAACTGTTTGGACTGGAAACAGGTAAGAAGTTCCCAAAGGAAAGATGAGGTTCTGGACTTTGGCATGAGAACAGATGCTGGATTGGGGAAAGCGGCAGATTCCACACCACTGACGGCCCACTGCACAGCTGTGGGATCTGAAGGCCAAGGAAGGAAGGGGCTGATTTAGGGTCAGGGGCTGCAGCCACCCATCCAGTGCTCTTGCTGTCCATCCACAACAGCAAGAACCTCTTCCTCTTGCAAAAGGCACAGCCCTCCTTGATGTCTCTGGTGGCGGGAGCCCAGGAGTCACACCTGCCCCCTGCCACGTGACTCACCCATCCCCCAAGAACAATACTGCTCATTTATCCAGTCTCCTCCCTCCTTTACAAAGAGCAGAGACTAAATGCTATGGTGGTTAGGAAATTCTTGCTCAGTGAAGCAGTGGGAGGCTCAAGGATTATGCCGTATCATGGAATCCATCATTGGCAGCTTTCAGAGACCACATGGGTGCACGTGGCTCTCCAAGACCATGCAGCCTCAGTGTGAAACTGTCCATTGGGTGGCACAGTTGCTCCCGTATCTTTGACTCTTAATGAGTATGAATATCAAAAGTTTGTTAGAGCTGGAAGCCCAAAGGATTGCAAGGCCATGGTCTGCTGTATGGTTGTTGTGTCAGGGACACACTCAAATGTTTAGACGGTTATCACCTCGCTTGGCAGGCTATGAGCCTGTGAGGGGGAGGCCCTTTTCTCAACCACAT
Organism: Mesoplodon bidens; assembly: GCF_964165515.1. Classification (NCBI taxonomy): domain Eukaryota; kingdom Metazoa; phylum Chordata; class Mammalia; order Artiodactyla; family Ziphiidae; genus Mesoplodon; species Mesoplodon bidens. Next base: position 54,163,062 of record NC_138180.1, on the reverse strand, counting down.
GCATGTTAGTAACTGAAACATCCCAAAGGGCTGTCTGTGCTACCCAGGTAGCTGTTCAATTGCCCAGCAGCAAGGTCAGCTCAGTAATTGGCCACAGGGGCTTGACAGGGACCAGACTGGCCTGAGCTGGAGGACCACAGATGACTACCTGGATGGTCAGAGGTCAAGGGCTGTCCTGAGACTTGATGTCTATTGGTGCCCTCTCAGATGGGACAAAGGATGCCTGCAGTCTCAGGAGGGCCCCACCAGCCCTCAGGAGGCAGCACCTGGGGGCTGGTAGGTCGCTGCACCAAGTTCTGTATAAATTCATAACATGACCATGGAGTGAGCTCAGTCAGGCCTCTGCTGGACCCGGGCTGCCCAGGCCAAGTGGGGCCAGCACTACTCTCTCCAGTTCAGATGGTAGGAGGAAACCCTGTGGGCTTCTGATGTCCTAACAGCCATTGACTGAGGTTGGGTTGGATTTGAAACAGTCAGTGACCCGAGCAGACATTTCATTCTTCTGCCATCAGGTTCCAGGACGGGGGTAGATAACCAGTGGCCCAGATGAACCCCCACTCGTGAGTGACCCCGGGCAAGTCCTGTCCATCCTACAGGACTCAGAGGTGTGGGGTTAGGGGGGCCGTGGGCCAGTTGTGCTTAACACTAACCCACTAACCCTAACGCCCAAATCTCTACTGTTCACTCCCTAACCCTTACCTCCTAATCTCTAATCCTAAACCCTAAGGTTCCTAACCCCTAGCCCCTAGATACTCGACCTTGACCTGTAAACTCCTAACCCTTACCCTGACTATGACTCAGACCATCTAACCTGACCCTCTAACCCTGACCCTCTAGCCTGCATCCTTTAACTGTAATTCCTCAAAACCTGGGCTCAGCTGACTGGCTCCATCCAGAGGTGAAGCAGGACCTGTCTTTGGGCCCCCACTGCCTCTGCCCTCTCCTCCCCCCAGGAACCAGAAAGCCCTGGGTTGTTGGACTCTCCTGACCAGAGGGGCAGCTGCTCCTGGTCTACCTGCGTCCACACCCCCCTCCTCTGGGGCCCTTGGCCTCTGGACTGTCTGACATTCAGTCCACCTTCAAGAGCCCGGAGACAAATCCAGGTGAGACGCCTGCTTCATTGGCACAGGTGGGACCTGGTCCCCATCCTCACAGCCCGGCCAGAAACCTTTGTGCACACTGTGTCATGAGGCTGCCTGTCCCCAGCCAGCTGGAGGGGTCGGGAGTCAGATGGGGAACCGAAGTGTCCTTGAGGTTGGAGGGTGGGCAGGACAGGGTAGGAGGGGCGAGAGGTGAGGTGTCATCATTCCCAAACCAGGTAGGGAGTGTGTGCTGTGTTTGCATTTCGGACAGGGAAGAGTATGTCAGATGGAGGCTCTTAAGTAGTACACCTTGCAGGCCAACCTACTAGGGCAGTTCTTCCCTAAGCCAACGGGTGGCGCAAAACAACGCAACAAACTGTACATATATACTTATAATGAATCTGGCAACTGGAAAGGAAACGTCACAGGTCATGGCAACTGAGACACGAGGAGCCCATCCCGCCCGCCCAGCCTTGCACAGTCTGGAGGTGGAGCCGGGGTAGGCTGGACAGGCAGCTCCCAGCTAGGGCCTGGGCCGGAGAGCCCCAGGAGGCATGGCAACCCGCAGACAATTTCCAGAGCCCACTGCAGCCGGGAGACGTTCCCTACAGAACAGCCTGGGACCGTGTGTGTCCACCCTGCACACAGCACGACCCCGTCGACCCCTGGGCCTCATTCACGGCTGTCTGGCCGCCCCTCCCCTCACTCCCTGAGTGCCTGAGCCCCCAGGGTCCCCTTGGCCGAGCCTTCTCTGCACACCTGGCTCTCCTGACTATCCCTGCCTCTCTGAGCACACTGTGTCCTTCCCTGGGGTCTGCGGGTCTGGCTAAGGGTTCCCCCTTGACCCCGGGTAGGCACCCCAGCCAACGCTGACACTTGCCTTTCCTGCAAGATGGCCCCCTCAGTCTCACCAACTCCAAACTGTGTTGCGTTTACTTCTGGGAAAGAAGGAATGAAGAGGAAGCCCCATTCCGGCCTCACACAAGGTGTGTGCTAACCTTGTGGACCCAAGGGACCACCACAAAGAGGCTGGAAGCCTGGCAGAGGCACAGCCCCTACCGTCACCCCTGTTCCTCGGCCCAGCTTCTCTCTTCTACCATCAAACCCCTCAGCCGCCACCAGAGGAAAAATGTGGGCCTAATCCTGTCACTCTGGTTCCAAAACTGTTCTCTCTGTCTATAAAACGAAGTCAAAGCTAGCTGTCTGGCCACTCTTGCAGCCCCTCTGCGATGCGTCCTCCCTGCGAGCCAGGCACCCAGCCCCTTCCCCTGCCCCCTGTCCCCACCCTCCTCTAGAGCGAGCTCCGTCCATCCCGCTCCTTCAGTTCAGCTCAGCTGCCACCTCCGCTGACCCACCAGCCAGAGGTAACCTCTCCCTCCGCAGACACACCTGGCCTGCAGCTTCTGTGTCCCGCGCCCGGCTGGGCTGAGCACAGCTGAGAGCATGCGCCTGCTTCACTGTGGACCCCAGGCCCCAGCACATGGCACAGGCTCAGGGATGTTTACTGGACAGATGGATGACCGTGAGGATGAGCAGGCAGATCACTCACGGTAGCGGGTAGTGGTCCTCCTTTTGAGTCTCTACACTTCACCACAAAGTGCTGAGGCCACAGCAAAAGGGAGGGTGGGGGAAGGCGGCACCAGAAAGCAACAACCCGGTGCCTTCCTCATCCCCCCACAGCATGCATGTGTACACACACATGTGCACGTACACGCCTAAGCATACCGGCATTCACACACATGTACACACACACATGAAAAGATGGAGTGCAGTCACACACAGGCACACAATCACACGTGCTGCGCATGCAAAAACACGTGCATACACACATGTGCCTGCCTGCACATAAACACACCCACATGCACTCGGATGTACACAGACCTGTGCACAGACAGCACACACAGGCACATGCTTGCGCACACTCACGTAATACACACACATACACACAAAAGCTCAGGAGATTTCACAAAGTTTGTTTTTGTTTCACCCTCCCCAAGAACGAGGAGACAGCAGATGGTCCCTGGGAAATAAAGATGGTCACAGCCCTGCACCTGTCACTGAGGCTCGTTGAAGGCTCAAGCACGCTCTGCCCTGCCCAGTCGTGGGGTACAGACCCAGCCTGCTCAGCTGCCTCAGCCGAGCCTTCCGCTGCCCCAGCCGCTCGTGGGAGAAGCAAGTCTGAGTGTCACTTGCAGGTCATGTCTGTGCTACTTCCGGACTGGGGGTCTTGTGGTATCTTGCATGGTATCTTGCTCTGGGCTGAGGCTTACATTTTTCTATCTACTCTTCCATAAGCACTTCACCATATTCCTGAATGCCTATGCCCTCCAGAGGCCCCAGTTCTAGAACACTGGAGTTGAGAAACAGTCAGCCGTCTCTGTGCACAATCACAAAGCTGCAGTCTGACCCAAGTCCACTTCTTCTATGTCTTAATGCTGCTCCACCTGGGGCTGATTGCGGAGGTGCTGGGTCTACAGTCCATGAAGATCTGGGAGACATGATCCCCCTCTCGCAGGCCTGCACGGACTTGCCTTTGCCTGTTAGTCCAAGTCATGCTCTATACAACATCTCTGTTTTTCTCCTCTAGAAAAAAATATTCCCAGAAGCAGCAGCATCTCTTTAGACCACAGTCAGGATGACCCTCCTGGAATGAGCCTCAATCCTGCCTCAACTGGACTCTCTCCTGCCCTCTGCCTGACAAGGACCAGGCCTTGGGTGTGGTCAGTCTCCCCTCCAGTCTGACTGGGCCTTCCTGACCAGAGAACCCAGGAATACCCCCTGAGCCTGTGGACTCAAGCACATGCTGTGGGAAAATGTGCTGATGCATAAAAAAAATGTTAGGACTCTCCAAGACCATGAAAAATCACACACAACACGAACCATAAATAACAGCCTGGCTTGTTCTACACTGTGTGAAAACTGTAAATTTTTCACTACACTGGAACACACTCAGAGATGCTCTGGGCCTGGAAGAGCCCCAGGGCCATTGTGCTGCCCAGCGTGGAAAGGGCCTCACATAGCACCTTCTGGATCCTCACTGTGATGGGATGGGGGACCCAGGGAGACTGCATAAGAAGTGGGTATGGGAGCCCAGCCAAGCTCCCAGGCTTTTGGGGACTGGAGGGTCAGAAAGCTCAAGTATTCCCCTTGCTGAACTTGGATTCAGAGCCCCAGGTGCTCTGTGGGCAGCAGGATCTTCCCATGAGGACACTGACCATCTCCTCCAGGCCTCTACCACACAAAGGGTGACCAAACACAGAGCTGTGCCACAGGGACACGGGCAGGCCAGGGAGCCTGAAGGAGAGGAGGCGGGAAGCGGTGACACCCCAGTTCCATGGTCTTCTCGTCCCCCTGGAGCCCCTGCCCTGGTGCACAGTTCACTCCCGGGCTCACCGTGAGTGATGCGCTGAGCAGGCCTGAGTCTTAACGACGGCCAGATCTCTCGGGCCCTCTGCGTCCTGTGTTTTCCTGCAGGGAGCACACCCTTAGTAACTCCTCAAATCACGGATGGAGAGGGTCAATGAATGAATGAGCAAGATAATGAGTGAGCGATGAAGGAACAGACAAATGGGCAGATGGTGGATCCGCGCTGCCGTGCTGACCCCAAGGACGAAATGTCACAGGCGTGCAAGACTCTCCCACGAAACAGAGTCTCCACCACCTGCTGACACCAAGCCACTCCCTTCAGGACACCCTAGCTCCGTACCGTAAACTGTACCCTAAACCTAGCCCATAACCTAACCCGTACCCTAACCTGTACCCTAACCCATACCCTAACCCTAACCCCAACCCCTAGGCATACCCTAACCCGTACCCTAACCCTAGCCCCTACTCTAACCCGTACCCTAACCTGTACCCTAACCCATACCCTAACCCTAACCCATAGCCGAACCCTAACCTGTACCCTAGCCCGTACCCTAACCCTAACCCTAACCCTAAACTGTACCCTAATCCTAACCTGTAACCTAACCCATACCCTAAGCTGTACCTGTACCCTAAGCTGTACCCGTACCCTAACCTGTACCCTAAACCCTAATCCTTACCCCTAAATTAATTTTTTAAGATATTTTTCTGGGGATAAAACAAATTGCAGAACAGCAAAATAAAACAGAAAGTAACCTGAGTGTTTCTCAAAAAGCTAAGTCTGAAATACTTGGTACTTCTGTTCTCTGGACTGTTAAGTAGCCTGTAAAGAGTGTGAGAGCTAAGTCTGTTTTTCTGCAGTGAGAAACATGATGTTCCAGATGTAAGGAACACCTGGATAAAATGAGAAAGCTACACATTATGCTGATCGTTTCAGGGAGTGGGAAAGGATGGCAAGTGGTAAAATATTATCTTTTCCTTTAATCTTTTTAAATTTCACTTGTTCCAAAGAACTTGAATTATAATTGTACTTTTAAAAAGTAACAATGGGGGCTTCCCTGGTGGCGCAGTGGTTAAGAGTCCGCCTGCCGATGCAGGGGACACGGGTTCGTGTCCCAGTCTGGGAAGATCCCACATGCCGCGGAGCAGCTGGGCCCGTGAGCCATGGTCGCTGAGCCTGCACGTTCAGAGCCTGTGCTCCGCAACAGGAGAGGCCACAGCAGTGAGAGGCCCGTGTACTGCGAAAAAAAAAAAAGTAACAATGGAAATTTAAAAGAAAAAAATATATATTGTGTGTTTAATTAATTTCATAGAATTATTATCCCTGAATCATAATTCTGTTAGTACACCAGTATACAGATTATTTCTTAATATTTAGGTGAAAACCATTTCCTTCTGTTTTTGAGAATAATTCTGTAAACTCATTTCCAGTAATGGCACTCTTCCCCAAATCGAAGGTTTAACAAGGGAGATGCTGGCAGAATAATCGTGAAAACACAAAGCAATACAACAGCAACAAAAAATTTCTAACTTCCAATAACAGCTCAATTTAGAAGAGGGTTTATATCTTCAGAACAAAAGCGTTCCTCCTTGACTTTCTAACCAGTCAAAATCTGGGTATTCTACAGAAAATCTGTGCTGTTATTCCTCACTTTCTGATAACCAGGAGTCTCACAAACTCAGAGAGCACAGAAATAGCTCATTTTGTACATGTCTCAGCCAAAGGATGAACCCCAACCATAATTTCAATGTCACATCCCTCTTGAGAGGGTACCTGGGGAGTCTGTGTCTTGTGTTCTGGAACAGTCTTAGTGTAAAGCAAAGACTTTAGGGACTAGGTTCTCTGGAGAGCCTGGAAAATGACCATTTAATCCACGTTGGAAGGCCTTCCCTTTGGGATTGAAGTACTCATTTTCCACTAGAAAATCCGCTTGTTTTCGGTACCAGGATCCCTCACTGAACAAACGTGCCTGAAACCCAGAAGAAGAAACTCACGGGTCATCCCAGGGGCTACCTTGGCCTTGAACTTGCTCGGTGGGCCCGTGGAGCTCACGCTTGGGGGATCAGGTGGAGATCAGGGCATGTGGTTAACGGTAATTACGACTCAATAATCAGTGTCTCCTGCTGGATCCAACCGCGATTACCTCACATTTGGGTCAGAAATGGTTCAACATGGATCATTTAACTCTAGAGAATGTTACAGGCGAATTCTATCAAGCATTTAGAGAAGAGCTAACACCTATCCTTCTCAAGCTCTTCCAAAATATAGCAGAGGGAGGAACACTCCCAAACTCATTCTACGAGGCCACCATCACCTTGATACCAAAACCAGACAAGGATGTCACAAAGAAAGAAAACTACAGGCCAATATCACTGATGAAGATAGATGCAAAAATCCTCAACAAAATACTAGCAAACAGAATCCAACAGCACATTAAAAGGATCATACACCATGATCAAGTGGGGTTTGTTCCAGGAATGCAAGGATTCTTCAATATACGCAAATCAATCAATGTGATACACCATATTAACAAATTGAAGGAGAAAAACCATAAGATCATCTCAATAGATGCAGAGAAAGCTTTCGACAAAATTCAACACCCATTTATGATAAAAACCCTGCAGAAAGTAGGCATAGAGGGAACTTTCCTCAACATAATAAAGGCCATATATGACAAACCCGCAGCCAGCATCGCCCTCAATGGTGAAAAACTGAAACCATTTCCACTAAGATCAGGAACAAGACAAGGTTGCCCACTCTCACCACTCTTATTCAACCTAGTTTTGGAAGTTTTAGCCACAGCAATCAGAGAAGAAAAGGAAATAAAAGGAATCCAAATCAGAAAAGAAGAAGTAAAGCTGTCACTGTTTGCAGATGACATGATACTATACATAAAGAATCCTAAAGATGCTACCAGAAAACTACTAGAGCTAATCAATGAATGTGGTAAAGTAGCAGGATACAAAATTAATGCACAGAAATCTCTGGCATTCCTATATACTAATGATGAAAAATCTGAAAGTGAAATCAAGGAAACACTCCCATTTACCATTGCAAAAAAAAGAATAAAATATCTAGGAATAAACCTACCTAAGGAGACAAAAGACCTGTATGCAGAAAATTATAAGACACTGATGAAAGAAATTAAAGATGATACAAATAGATGGAGAGATGTACCATGTTCTTGGATTGGAAGAATCAACATTGTGAAAATGACTCTACTAACGAAAGCAATCTACAGATTCAATGCAATCCCTATCAAACTACCACTGGCATTTTTCACAGAACTAGAACAAAAAATTTCACAATTTTTATGGAAACACAAAAGACCCCGAATAGCCAAAGCAATCTTGAGAACGAAAAATGGAGCTGGAGGAATCAGGCTCCCTGACTTCAGACTATACTACAAAGCTACAGTAATCAAGACAGTATGGTACTGGCACAAAAACAGAAAGATAGATCAATGGAACAGGATAGAAAGCTCAGAGATAAACCCACGCACATATGGTCACCTTATCTTTGATAAAGGAGGCAGGAATGTACAGTGGAGAAAGGACAGTCTCTTCAATAAGTGGTGCTGGGAAAACTGGACAGGGACATGTAAAAGTATGAGATTAGATCACTCCCTAACACCATACACAAAAATAAGCTCAAAATGGATTAAAGACCTAAATGTAAGGCCAGACACTATCAAACTCTTAGAGGAAAACAGAGGCAGAACACTCTATGACATAAATCACAGCAAGATCCTTTTTGACCCACCTCCTAGAGAAATGGAAATAAAGACAAAAATAAACACATGGTAGCTAATGAAACTTAAAAGCTTTTGCACAGCAAAGGAAACCATGAACAAGACCAAAAGACAACCCTCAGAATGGGAGAAAATATTTGCAAATGAAGCAACTGACAAAGGATTAATCTCCAAAATTTATAAGCAGCTCATGCAGCTCAATAACAAAAAAACAAACAACCCAATCCAAAAATGGGCAGAAGACCTAAACAGACATTTCTCCACAGAAGATATACAGACTGCCAACAAACACATGAAAGGATGCTCAACATCTTGACTCATTAGAGAAATGCAAATCAAAACTACAATGAGATATCATCTCACACCAGCCAGAATGGCCATCATCAAAAAATCTAGAAACAATAAATGCTGGAGAGGGTGTGGAAAAAAGGGAACACTCTTGCACTGCTGGTGGGAATGTGAATTGGTACAGCCACTATGGCGAATGGTATGGAGGTTCCTTAAAAAAACTACAAATAGAACTACCATATGACCCAGCAATCCCACTACTGGGCACATACCCTGAGAAAACCATAATTCAAAAAGAGTCATGTACCAAAATGTTCATAGCAGCCCTACTTACAATAGCCCGGAGATGGAAACAACCTAAGTGTCCATCATCGGATGAATGGATAAAGAAGATGAGGCACATACATACAATGAAATATTACTCAGCCATAAAAAGAAACGAAATTGAGCTATTTGTAATGAGGTGGATGGACCTAGAGTCTGTCATACAGAGTGAAGTAAGTCAGAAAGAGAAAGACAAATACTGTATGCTGACACATATATATGGAATTTAAGGGAAAAGAATGTCATGAAGAACATAGGGGTAAGACAGGAATAAAGACACAGACCTACTAGAGAATGGACTTGAGGATATGGGGAGGGGGAAGGGTAAGCTGTGACAAAGCGAAAGAGAGACATGGACATATATACAGTACCAAACGTAAGGTAGATAGCTAGTGGGAAGGAGCCGCATAGCACAGGGAGATCAGCTCGGTGCTTTCTGACCGCCTGGAGGGGTGGGATAGGGAGGGTGGGAGGGAGACGCAAAAGGGAGGGGATATGGGAACATATGTATATGTATAACTGATTAAATTTGTTATAAAGCAAAAAATAAAAAAAAATAAAATTTAAACTCTAGAGAATGATTAAAAGACATTAAAGTCAGTTGCATTTGTGGATTTTTGTTACCAAACAACCGAGAGGTTGTTGGCGGCTTTCATGGTAACGCTCGGGGAGGATCCTTAGAAATCCGAAGTTGATGGAGCACTTTTCTCACATCGTGGTGAGTTTTTCAGAAATCAAACCATGCCTCCTTCCTCCGGTTTATTTTGATTTATAAACTTAAGCTCTGGATCAAAGGTGTGCAGTTGGGAATATCTGTAGTTCCCCATGGGGATATTAACTGAAGCTTCTGGGTTCTTTTTCAAGATGAGTTTTTGAGACTTTCGCATTTGAGGGATGAGTTCTGGCAGGATGTTTCTGGTGGGGCAGCATCGAGGCTGGGAACTCGTGCTGCCGGCCCACGGAGGTGAAGCCAGACGTGCGGGATCACATCTTCAGAGGCAGCGCGGCCGCGTGGCCCTGAGTACACCCCCTTCCTGTGACGACAGCCTGCCACACACCCGGGCCTGTTCTCAGAGCCCTGGGCAACCCGAGGCACAGTGGACCCCGGTTGGGAGGGGAGACCGTCTCTGCAGAAGGGTCTTGGGAGGGTCTGGATACTGCGGGGAGGGGTGGCCTTACACCTGTTCCCACCCTACACGAGCCCGATCCCCCCCTCCGGGCTCCCCGAGACCCCTGCCCTCCCCCAGGCCCCGTGAGGCGCCGCCTCGTCCTCCTGCCTGGGGTGCGCTCGCTCAGCTCCCGCGGGGGCGTGTCTGGCCTGGCAGCACCTCGCCAGCGCCCAAAGCAGCCGCGCGCTGAGCTCGCCTCCTGAGTCTTTGGGGAGGGGGCTTCCAGGGGTGGGGGGGGGAGCCCGGGCAGCGGGTGAGGGGCACCAGGAGAGGGGGCCAGAGTCCAGAACCGACACCCTACAGCCCCTGCTTGTGTCTTGCCAGCAGGGAGGAGTTGGGGGTGGACCAGACTCGAGCCAGGAGGCTGGACCTGGTAGGAGCTGGGCAGCTAAGCCCAGGGGTCCCCGGCAGGGAGGATGGCTGACGGGGCCCCTGGGACCACAGGGCACCCCCAGCCTGGCAAACAAGTGGGCTGGACCCGGGGAGCCTGGGGGACTGGACTCCGGGAGCCTGAATGCTCCCCACCCACCAGGGTCTATGCAAAGCCTCCCCTGCCTCAAGGACCCTGTAGGAATGAGACCCCCAGGGGCTGAGCAGAAGGAAGGGGACAGGCCGTTGGAGCAGCTGTTGTGAGACCCTGGCTGGCTGACTCCCTGGCCTGGTCCTCCCTCGGAGAGGAGACTCTGCTCCCAGGGGCCACCCTGCAGCCCCTCCTCCTGCACCCCGTGCCAGAGGACCGGATGGGGCTGTGGGACCTGGTCCCGCTCCTCACTCGGCCTGCGGGGTCCCTGGAGCCAGCTCCTCTCGGGAGGATCAGGGAGGCTGTCCTGCACACGCAGGCTCAGGGGCTCGCATCCTGACTGTCCTGTGCCCCAAAGTTCCCGGGGCCCCATGCAGGCCCTGTACACACTGCCACAGGCGCCCAGATGGCGGCTGAAAGCACACAGATTAATTGTCCCCGTCCTACAGGCAGTAGTCGCACGTGGTCCCCCCAGGCAGACGCCCAGGACGGGCAGGGCTCATCCTTCTGGAGGCTCCAGGGAGGACTGTTTCGTCCCTTTCCCAGGTCTGGAGCCACCGGATTGCTGGGGTCGGGACCCCTCTCCGCACCTCACAGCAGCATCTCCGCAGAGGCAGTTTCCTCTGAGCCCAGACTCCAGTTCTCTCCTCACACCTGCCCCGACTCTCACTTCTGCCTCCTGCTCACGGGGACCCACAGGGAGGGGGCTTGGTGGGTTCACCTGGGTGCCTCGGGGGCGGGGGGGGTGTCTCTGGAATTAGGACGTGGACGTTGTAGGGGACACGATTCCGCCTGCCACACTGCCCCAGGCGGAAACCCCACAGGATGGCAGTTACAGAAGCAAGCGTGGAGGGCCTGGGAGCACCAAGGACTTAGCTGGAGGCCTGTAGAGCCGCGTGTGCACAACCGAGTCTCAGAAAACAAGGAAAGCTCACATGGACACCCTGCATCCACGCGCCTAGGAGAAGCGCAGACTTTTTTTTTTTTTAATATTTATTTTTGGCTGTGTTGGGTCTTCGTTTCTGTGCAAGGGCTTTCTCCAGCTGCGGCAAGCGGGGGCCACTCTTCATCGCGGTGCACGGGCCTCTCACTGTCGCGGCCTCTCCCGTTGCGGGGCACAGGCTCCAGACGTGCAGGCTCAGCGGCCATGGCTCATGGGCCCAGCCACTCCGCGGCATGTGGGATCCTCCCGGACCGGGGCACGAACCCGTGTCCCCTGCATTGGCAGGCGGACTCTTAACCACTGAGCCACCAGGGAAGCCCCGCAGAGACTTTTTCCAGCTGTGCTGAAAGCCTGGGACAACTCGGAAAACGCCCCTGTAACGCTGAATACAGAGGTAAAGAAAATAATCCTTTCCTGGCGCCCAAAGGGCAAGGGAACGCCCTTCTCATTCGCTTTCCCTTTAGAAAACCTGCAGCGTAGAGTGTCCCATCTCCCTGAGATGTGCGTGACTCTCTTTAAGCAGAAGGTCCCCCGGCCTGTTTGCATCCCGGGAACGTCTGTCTGGGGGCCCTGGAGCCTCTCTGCAAAGTGAACATCGGGAAGGGGGTCCTGCCTCACCGTGGGGAGTTTGGCCCCAGGATGTGATTCCCTGCTTATCGACAAGATGCCCAAAGTTGTATTTTTTCCTTTGGGTAAAGACAACTAACAGGCGTGTGATGGGTGGTCCGGGCCGCCTGGCCCTGTAAACGGGGAGATTCTTCCTGCTTGCTGGGCTGTCGGGAGACATTTTAATTATACCCCTGACGCTACCGTGGGGAAGGGCGAGGACTGGCAGCCGTGAACGCGTGGACGCAGAGCGGACGGGGAAGCCGGACCTGCCTCCTTCACGGCCAGCCTTCGCAGGGCTTCTGCCGGGCAGCCGGCACGGAAGAATCGGAAAGGCTGGTTCACGAACACACGCAGAACTTTTACTGTCTCGCGGCTCAAGCGCCCTGGACGGGACGTCAGCTCCCAGCCCCACCGGCCCTCCCGCCAGGCTCACGGGGGTGTAGGGCCCGCGCAGCGAGGCCGCTTCTCTCTGAGGCGGGAACGCTGCAGCCCCCCAGACCCCCGTGAGCGCCCCCCTCAGTCCTCGGGGAGCACCCCCATCCTTCGGCGTCCTTTCACCCCGGAAAGAGCTTCCTGAACCTGCCGTAAGCTGAGTCGCTTATGATGACCTTGACGTCAGCCACCCCGGCCTCAGGCCTCACGTCCACCGCCTGCACCGTGGCCTCCTGATGCAGCCAGCTGGGAGGAAGACGCGTTTGGTGGGAACAGGCGGCCCCGACGGAGCTCCGAAGCCCCCAGCGAGGCGTCCTGCTTCTTGGCGGGTGACATCGACCACGGCCCAGGCGTGCGGGTAAGCGGCCGGGCACCTGCTCACAGCCTGAGCAGCCAGACCGGTTACGGGGGATGCGGATGCCCCCGCGTTGCACCCGGGCCCCACCTGGCGCCGTCTTCCCCGCCCCGCGCAGCGACTGGTGCGACCTCCCCGCCCCCCCGCCCCGCGCAGCGACTGGTGCGACCCCTCCCGCTCCCCCCGCAGCGACTGGTGCGACCCCCCCGCTCCCCCCGCAGCGACTGGTGCGACCCCCCCCGCTCCCCCCGCCCCGCGCAGCGACGGCTGCGACCCCCCCGCCCCCCCCGCCAGGCCAGCCCAACCCGACGCACCTCAGCTGCGGCCCCGCCAGCTCCACTCGCAGCGTGAGGACCCGTCTGCCCGTGGCTCTCAGAACTGCTTCCTCCAGCCTGGCTTTCAGCTCCTCCAGCCCGAGCCCCAGGAGCGCAGACACGGCCACCGCGCCGGGTTCGGCGGGTCTGTACCTGTAGGGGCGGCCGCCCGCTCAGCGAGAGGGGCCGGAGGGAGGTCCCCGCCCACAGGCCCAGCCGTGACGGGCTCGGATTGTGGCGGGCGAGGACGCGGCCCCGCCGGAAGGTGAGAGGAAGGACGTGCGTGGGGCTGGGGTGCGATCCGGGCGCGCGGGGTGGCGGGGTCCAAGCGCGCAGCCCACTCCGCGCGCCGCTGCTCGAGCGGCAGCAGGCGGAGCAGGCAGGGCACGCCTGGGAGCAGCAGCGGGGAGGCGGCCGCCCCGCCGGCGGGAGACCCGCGCGCGCCCTGGTCGCCAGCGCGTGGGGTCCGGCGGTGGGAAGGCGGCAGGCGCTCACCCGGGCACCAGGTCCACCTTGTTGGGCACTTCCACCATGCAGTCCAGCAGCGGGCGCGGCAGCTGCAGGGCCCGCAGGGCCGACAGGACGCTGGCCTTCTGCAGCTCTGTCTCGGGGTGGCTCACGTCTCGCACGTGGACGATCAAATCCTGAGGACCAGAGGGGCCGGGCGGTCAGAGAGCTCGGGTCCCGCGGTGCCTGGACCCGCTCGGGAGAACCTGCCAGGCCCACGATGGGGGCTGCGCACCGCTCTCCGTGGGGGGAGGGTGCGGCTGCCCCACAGAGGCTTGTGCCCCAAGGGGGAGGGTGGGACCTGAGGCCACAGAGCCGCTCTGCCGTGCACGGAGCCCCCCAGTGCCCCTCGTTCCGGGCCAGGATGCTGCTCCAGGTGCATCCGGACTGAGGGGCCGCCTTGTGTCCCCGCCCCGCAGGTGCTGGCCCTACGCCTGCGTGCGGCCAGTTGCCCCCGTCACCAACCCCCCAACCGGCGGGTACTGTGCTCGAGGCTCCGGGCCGCTCCACTTTTCTGTGAAACCAAGCTCACGTTCTAAAAAGGCTTCCACCCCTTTCCACATGTTTTACCGGCAGGTACCTTATGCAAAATTCAGAAGAGACAGAAAAGGAGAAATAGCAACTGAGGGTAATTCTGCCACAGGAAGGATGTGCCCTTTATGATTTGGGAGGCTCGCTTCTGGGTTGTCTCTATCTCTTTTTTTTTATGAACTTAAATTATCTTTTAATCAGTGTTTCAGTTCAGAAGTTCTACATTTTCAGAAACTTTTGAGGACGGTGCTGGCAGCTGCACATGGCCCTCAGGCTCAGCTGTTGTGACCTCGAAGGTGTTGGGGCATCTGTCACACGGAAGGCCCCGCAGCCCCTGTGCCCTGAGTAGATACCAGGGAGCACTGGCTCCGGGGCCCAGTGCAGCCAAAGGGTGCAGAGAACCCCTTCTTCATTAGCATTGAATGTACAGCAATTACAATCGGACGGTCAAAGCACAGCTCGCTGACCGGCATGGATGTGGGGATACAGTCATCGCGAAGTTTTCTATAATGGGACCCTGGCCGCTGTGATGAGGTAACCCTGCCGCGTGATGCTGTGATGAGGGGACCGTGCCCGATGATGCTGTGATGAGGGGACCCAGTCCCGTGATGCTGTGATGAGGGGACACTGTCGATTGGTGTGGTGATGAGGGGAACCTGCCCAGCGATGCTGTTATGAGGGGACACTGTTCGGTGATGCTGTGATGAGGGGACATTGTCCCTGGGTGTGGTGATGAGGGGAACTGCCCACTGATGGTGTGATCAGGGGACCTTGTCCCGTGACGCTGTGATGAGGGGACCCTTTTCCATGGTGCTGTGATGAGGGGACCCTGTCCCACGATGCTGTGATTAGGGGACACTCTCCATTGGTGAGGTGATGAGGGGATCCTGCCCAGTGATTCTGGGATGAGGGAAACTGTCCCTTGATGCTGTGATGCGGGGACGTTGTCCCGTGATGCTGTGATGAGGGGAACGTGTCCCTTGATGCTGTGGTGAGGGGACCCTGTCGCGTGATGGTGTGATGAGGGGACAATGTCCATTGATGTGGTGATGAGGGGAACCTGTCCCTTGATGCTGTGATGAGGGGACCCTGTCCCGAGATGCTGTGATGAGGGGATCCTGTCCCGAGATGCTGTGATGAGGGGACCCTGTCCCTTGATGCTGTGATGAGGGGACCCTGTCCCATGATGCTGTGGACACATTGTCCCGTGATGCTGTGATGAGGGAACCCTGTCCCTTGATGTTGTGTTGAGGGGACCGTGTCCCTTGATGTCGTGATGAGGGGACGCTGCCCAGTGATGCTGCGATGAGTGGACCCTTCCCAGTGATACTGTGATGAGAGGAACCTGTCCCTTGATGAGGTGATGAGGGAACCTTGCCCCGTGATGCTGTGATGAGGGGACGTGTCCCTTGATGTGGTGATGAGGGGACCCTGTCCATTGATGCTGTGATGAGGGGACCCTATCCCTTGATGTTGTCATGAGGGGACCCTGTCCCTTGACAGTTTGATGAGGTGACCCTATCCCTTGATGCTGCGATGAGGAGACCCTGTCTCGTGATACTGTGATGAGGGGAACCTATCCCTTGATGCTGTGATGAGGGGATGCTTTTCCGTGATGCTCTGATGAGGGGACCCTGTCCCATGATGCTGTGATTAGGGGACACTCTCCAATGGTGTGGTGATGAGGGGATCCTGCCCAGTGATTCTGGGATGAGGGGACCCTATCCCTTGATGCTGTGATGAGGGGACCCTGTCCCTTGATGTTGTGTTGAGGGGACCGTGTCCCTTGATGCTGTGAGGAGGGGAACCTGTCTGTTGCTGCTGTGATGACGGGACCCTGTCCCTTGATGTTGTGTTGAGGGGCCCCTGTCCCTTGATTGGGTGATGAGGGTACCCTGTCCGTGATGCTGTGATGAGGGAACCCTGCCCCGTGATGCTGTGATGAGGGGACCCTGTCCCTTGATATGGTGATGAGGGGACACAGTCCCTTGATGTTGTAATGAGGGGACCCTGTTCCGTGATGCTGTGAAGGGGGAACCCTGTCCCTTGATGTTTTGATGAGATGACCCTGTCCGTTCATGTGGTGATGAGGGGAACTGCCCCTTGGTGGTGTAATGAGGTGACCCTGTCCGTGACGCTGTGATGAGGGGACCCTGTCCGGTGATGCTATGATGAAGGGACATTGTCCCTTGGTGTGTTGATGAGAGAACCGTGCTCAGTGATGCTGTGATGAGGGGACCCTATTCCTTGATGTTGTCATGAGGGGACCCTGTCCATTGACGTTTTGATGAGCTGACCTTATCCCTTGATGCTGCGATGAGGAGACCCTGTCTTGTGATACTGTGATGAGGGGACCTGGCAGTGTGATGCTGTGATGATGGGACCCTGTCCTGAGATGCTGTGATGAGGGGACCGTGTCCCTTGATGCTGTGATGAGGGGACCATGTCCCGTGATACTGTGATTAGGGGACATTGTCCCTTGCTGTGTTGATGAGGGCACCCTGCCCAGTAATGCTGTGATGAGGGGACCATGTACCGTGATGCTGTGATGAGGGGACACTGTCCGTTCATGTGGTGATGACGGGACCCTGTTCCTTGGTGCTGTAATGAGGGGACCCTGTCCCGAGATGGGGTGATGAGGGGACCCTGTCCCGTGCTGCTTTTATAAGCGGACATTGTCCAGTGATGCTGTGATGAGTGGACATTGTCCCTTGGTGTGTTGATGAGGGCACCCTGCCCAGTGATGCTGTGATGAGGGGACCCTGTGCCGTGATGCTGTGATGAGGGGACACTGTCCTTTGATGTGGTGATGTGGGGACACTACCCAGTGATGCTGTGATGAGGGGACCCTATCCCTTGATGTTGTCATGACGGGACCCGGTCCCTTGACAGTTTGATGAGGTGACCCTTTCCCATGATACTGTGATGAGGGGACCGTGTCCCTTGATGCTGCAGTGAGGGGACCCTGTCGCGTGATGGTGTGATGAGAGGACAATGTCCCTTCATGTGGTGATGAGGAGACCCTGCCCACTGACGTGGTGATGAGGGGACCCTGTCCCGTGATGCTGTGAGGAGAGGATCGTGTCCCTTGATGCTGTGATGAGGGACCCTGTCCCTTGATGTGGTGATGTGCGGACCCTACCCAGTGATGCTGTGATGAGGGGACCCTATCCCTTGATGTTGTCATGAGGGGACCCTGTCTCGTGATACTGTGATGCGGGGACGTGACCCGTGATGCTGTGATTAGGGGACACTCTCCATTGGTGTGGTGATGAGGGGACCCTGCCCCCTGGTGCTGTGATGAGGGGATCGTGTCCCTTGATGTCGTGATGAGGGGACCCTGCCCAGTGATGCTGTGATAAGGGGACCCTGTCCCTTGATGCTGTGATGCAGGGACCCTGTCACGTGATGTGGCGACGAGGGGACTCTGTCCCTTGATGCTGTGATGAGGGGACACTGTCCCTTGCTGTGGTGATGTGGGGACCCTGCCCAGTGATGCTCTGATGAGGGGACCCTGTCCCGTGATGCTGTGATTAGAGGACACTCTCCATTGGTGTGGTGATGAGGGGATCCTGCCCAGTGATTCTGGGATGAGGGGACCCTGTCCCTTGATGCTGTGATGCGGGGACGCTGTCCCGTGATGCTGGGATGCGGACACATTGTCTCGTGATGCTGTGATGAGAGGACCCTGTCGGTTGCTGCTGTGATGACGGGACCCTACCCTTGATGTTGTGTGGAGGGGCCCCTGTCCCTTGATTTGGTGATGAGGGGACCCTGCCCAGCGATGTTGTGATGAGGGGACCCTGTCCCTTGATGCCGTGATGAGGAGACCGTGTTCCGTGATGAGGGGACCCTGTCCCGTGATGCTGGGATGCGGACACATTGTCTCGTGATGCTGTGATGAGGGGACCCTGTCGGTTGCTGTTGTGATGACGGGAGACTGTCCCTTGATGTTGTGTTGAGGGGCCCCTGTCCCTTAATTTGGTGATGAGGGGACCCTGCCCAGTGATGCTGTGATGAGGGGACCCTGTCCCTTGATGCCGTGATAAGGAGACACTGTTCCGTGATGCTGTGATGCGGGAACCCTGTCACGTGATGTGGTGACGATGGGACCCTGTCCCTTGATGTTCTGATGAGGGGACCCTGTCCCGTGATGCTGTGATGAGTCGACCGTTCCCAGTGATGTTGTGATGAGGGGACCCTTTCCCTTGCTGTGGTGATGAGAGGACCCTGCCCAGTGATGCTGTGATGAGGGGACCCTGTCCCTTGATATTGTGAAGAGGGGATGCTTTTCTGTGATGCTCTGATGAGGGGACCCTGTCCCGTGACGCTGTGATTAGGGGACACGCTCCATTGGTGAGGTGATGAGGGGATCCTCTCCAGTGATGCTGTGATGAGGGGACCCTGTCGCGTGATGGTGTGATGAGGGGACAATGTCCCTTCATGTGGTGATGAGGGGCCCCTGCCCACTGACGTGGAGATTAGGGGACCCTGTCCCGTGATGCTCTGAGGAGAGGATCGTGTGCCTTGATGCTGTGATGAGGGACCGTGTCTCTTGATGTTGTAAGGAGGGGACCCTGTTCCATGATTCTGTGATGAGGGAACCCTGTACCGTGATGCTGTGATGAGGGGACACTGACCCTTGATGTGGTGATGTGGGGACCCTTGCCAGTGATGCTGTGATGAGGGCACCCTGCCCAGTGATGCTGTGATGAGGGGACCATGTACCGTGATGCTGTGATAAGGGGACAGTGTCCCTTGATGTGGTGATGTGGGGACCCTACCCAGTGATGCTGTGATGAGGGAACCCTATCCGTTGATGCTGTCATCAGGGGACCCTGTCGCTTGACATTTTGATGAGTTGACCCTATCCCTTGATGCTGCGATGAGGAGACCCTGTCTCGTGATACTGTGATGAGGGGACCTGACCTGTGATGCTGTGATGAGGGGACCGTGTCCCTTGACGCTGTGGTGAGGGGACCCTGTCGCGTGATGGTGTGATGAGGGGACAATGTCCCTTCATGTGGTGATGAGGGGACCCTGCCCATTGACGTGGTGATGAGGGGACCCTGTCCCGTGATGCTGTGAGGAGAGGATCCTGTCCCTTGATGCTGTGATGAGGGACCCTGTCTCTTGATGTTGTAATGAGGGGACCCTGTCTCGTGATGCTGTGATCAGGGGACCCTGTACCGTGACGCTGTGATGAGGGGACACTGTCCCTTGATGTGGTGATGTGGGGACCCTGCCCAGTGATGCTGTGATGAGGGGACCCTGTCCCGTGATGCTGTGATGTGGACACATTGTCCCGTGATGCTGTGATGAGGGAACCCTGTCCCATGATGTTGAGTTGAGGGGACCGTGTCCCTTGATGCTGTGATGAGGGGACCATATCCCTTGATGTTGTCATGAGGGGACCCTGTCCCTTGACATTTTGATGAGGTGACCCTATCCCTTGATGCTGCGATGAGGAGATCCAGTCTCGTGATACGGTGATGAGGGGACCTGACCCCGTGATGCTGTGATGAGGGGATCGTGTCCCTTGATGTCGTGATGAGGGGACCCTGCCCAGTGATGCTGTGATAAGGGGACCCTGTCCCTTGATGCTGTGATGCAGGGACCCTGTCACGTGATGTGGTGACGAGGGGACCCTGTCCCTTGATGCTCTGATAAGGGGACCCTGTCCCGTGATGCTGTGATGAGGGGACACTGTCCCTTGATGTGGTGATGTGGGGACCCTGCCCAGTGATGCTCTGATGAGGGGACCCTGTCCCGTGATGCTGTGATTAGGGGACACTCTCCATTGGTGTGGTGATGAGGGGATCCTGCCCAGTGATTCTGGGATGAGGGGACCCTGTCCCTTGATGCTGTGATGCGGGGACCCTGTCCCGTGATGCTGGGATGTGGACACATTGTCTCGTGATGCTGTGATGAGGGGACCCTGTCGGTTGCTGCTGTGATGACGGGACCCTACCCTTGATGTTGTGTTGAGGGGCACGTGTCCCTTGATTTGGTGATGAGGGGACCCTGCCCAGCGATGCTGTGATGAGGGGACCCTGTCCCTTGATGCCGTGATGAGGAGACCCTGTTCCGTGATGCGGGGACCCTGTCCCGTGATGCTGGGATGCGGACACATTGTCTCGTGATGCTGTGATGAGGGGACCCTGTCGGTTGCTGTTGTGATGACGGGAGACTGTCCCTTGATGTTGTGTTGAGGGGCACGTGTCCCTTAATTTGGTGATGAGGGGACCCAGCCCAGTGATGCTGTGATGAGGGGACCCTGTCGGTTGCTGTTGTGATGACGGGACCCTACCCTTGATGTTGTGTTGAGGGGCACGTGTCCCTTAATTTGGTGATGAGGGGACCCAGCCCAGTGATGCTGTGATGAGGGGACCCTGTCCCTTGATGCCGTGATGAGGAGACACTGTTCCGTGATGCTGTGATGCGGGGACCCTGTCACGTGATGTGGTGACGATGGGACCCTGTCCCTTGATGTTCTGATGAGGGGACCCTGTCCCGTGATGCTGTGATGAGTCGACCGTTCCCAGTGATGTTGTGATGAGGGGACCCTTTCCCTTGCTGTGGTGATGAGAGGACCCTGCCCAGTGATGCTGTGATGAGGGGACCCTGTCCCTTGATGTTGTGATGAGGGGATGCTTTTCTGTGATGCTCTGATGAGGGGACCCTGTCCCGTGATGCTGTGATTAGGGGACACGCTCCATTGGTGAGGTGATGAGGGGATCCTGTCCAGTGATGCTGTGATGAGGGGACCCTGTCGCGTGATGGTGTGATGAGGGGACAATGTCCCTTCATGTGGTGATGAGGGGACCCTGCCCACTGACGTGGTGATGAGGGGACCCTGTCCCGTGATGCTCTGAGGAGAGGATCGTGTGACTTCATGCTGTGATGAGGGACCCTGTCTCTTGATGTTGTAATGAGGGGACCCTGTTCCATGATTCTGTGATGAGGGAACCCTGTACCATGATGCTGTGATGAGGGGACACTGACCCTTGATGTGGTGATGTGGGGACCCTGGCCACTGATGCTGTGATGAGGGCACCCTGTCCCGTGATGCTGTGATTAGGGGACACTCTCCATTGGTGTGGTGATGAGGGGATCCTGCCCAGTGATTCTGGGATGAGGGAAACTGCCCCTTCATGCTGTGATGCGGGGACGTTGTCCCGTGACGCTGTGATGAGTGGACCGTGTCTCGTGATACTGTGATGAGGGGACCTGACCCGTGATGCTGTGATGAGGGGACCGTGACCCTTGATACTGTGCTGAGGGGACCCTGTCGCGTGATGGTGTGATGAGGGGACAATGTCCCTTGATGTGGTGATGTGGGGACCCTGCCCAGTGATGCTGTGATGAGGGGACCCTATCCCGTGATGCTGTGATCAGGGGACCCTGTACCGTGACGCTGTGATGAGGGGACACTGTCCCTTGATGTGCTGATGTGGGGACCCTGTCCAGTGATGCTGTGATGAGGGGACACTGTCCCGGCATGCTGGGATGCGGACACATTGTCCCGTGATGCTGTGATGAGGGGACCCTGACTGTTGCTGCTGTGATGACGGGACCCTGTCCCTTGATGTTGTGTTGAGGGGCCCCTATCCCTTGATTGGGTGATGAGGGGACCCTGTCCCGTGATGCTGTGAGGAGAGGATCCTGTCCCTTGATGCCGTGATGAGGGACCCTGTCTATTGATGTTGTAATAAGGGGACCCTGTTCCATGATTCTGTGATGAGAGAACCCGGTACCGTGATGCTGTGATGAGGGGACACTGTGCCTTGATGTGGTGATGTGGGGACCCTGCTCAGTGATGCTGTGATGAGGGGACCCTGTACCGTGATGCTGTGATGCGGGGACCCTGTCACGTGATGTGGTGACGATGGGACCCTGTCCCTTGATGCTCTGATGAGGGGACCCTGCCCAGTGATGCTGTGATGAGGGGAACCTGTCCCATGATACTGCGATGAGGGGACCCTGGCCCGTGCTGCTTTTATGAGCGGACCTTGTCCAGTGATGCTGTGATGAGGGGACATTGTCCCTTGGTGTGTTGATGAGGGCACCCTGCCCAGTGATGCTGTCATGAGGGGACCATGTACCGTGATGCTGTGATGAGGGGACACTGTCCCTTGATGTGGTGATGTGGGGACCCTACCCAGTGATGCTGTGATGAGGGGACCCTATCCCTTGATATTGTCATGAGGGGACCCTGTCCCTTGACGTTCTGATGAGGTGACCCTATCCCTTGATGCTGCGATGAGGAGACCCTGTCTCCTGATACTGTGATGAGGGGACCTGGGCCCGTGACGCTGTGATGAGGGGACCGTGTCCCTTGATGCTGCGGTGAGGGGACCCTGTCGTGTGATGGTGTGATGAGGGGACAATGTCTCTTCATGTGGTGATGAGGGGACCCTGCCCATTGACGTGCTGATGAGGGGACCCTGTCCCGTGATGCTGTGAGGAAAGGATCCTGTTCCTTGATGCTGTGATGAGGGACCCTCTCTCTTGATGTTGTAATCAGGGGACCCTGTTCCATGATTCTGTGATGAGGCAACCCTGTCCCGTGATGCTGTGATGAGGAGACACTGACCCTTGATGTGATGTGGGGACCCTGTCCAGTAATGCTGTGATGAGGGGACCCTGTCCTGCGATTCTGTGATGAGGGGACCCTAGCCCTTGATGTTGTCATGAGAGGACCCTGTCCCTTAACATTCTGATGAGGAGACCCTATCCCTTGAGGCTGCGATGAGGAGACCCTGTCTCTTGATACTGTGATGAGGGGACCTGACCCGTGATGCTGTGATGAGGGGACCGTGTCCACTGATGCTGTGCTGAGGGGACACTGTCCCTTGATGTGGTGATGTGGGGACCCTGCCCAGTGATGCTGTGATGAGGGGAACCTGTCCCGTGATGCTGTGATGTGGACACATTGTCCCGTGATGCTGTGATGAGGGAACCCTGTCCCATGATGCTGAGTTGAGGGGACCGTGTCCCTTGATGCTGTGATGAGGGGACCCTAGGCCTTGATGTTGTCATGAGGGGACCCTGTCCCTTGACATTTTGATGAGGTGACCCTATCCCTTGATGCTGCGATGAGGAGACCCAGTCTCGTGATACGGTGATGAGGGGACCTGGCCCTGTGATGCTGTGATGAGGGGATCGTGTCCCTTGAGGTCGTGATGAGGGGACCCTGCCCAGTGATGCTGTGATGAGGGGACCCTGTCCCATGATACTGCGATGAGAGGACCCTGTGCCTTGATTCTGTGATGAGGGGACCCTGGCCCGTGTTGCTTTTATGAGCGGACCTTGTCCACTGATGCTGTGATGAGGGGACATTGTCCCTTGGTGTGTTGATGAGGGCACCCTGCCCAGTGATCCTGTGATGAGGGGACCATGTACCGTGATGCTGTGATGAGGGCACACTGTCCCTTGATGTGGTGATGTGGGGACCCTACCCAGTGATGCTGTGATGAGGGGACCCTATCCCTTGATGTTGTCATGAGGGGACCCTGTCTCGTGATACTGTGATGCGGGGACGTGACCCGTGATGCTGTGATTAGGGGACACTCTCCATTGGTGTGGTGATGAGGGGACCCTGCCCAGTGATATTGTGATGAGGGGACCCTGTCTCGTGATATTGTGATGAGGGGACCTGACCCATGATGCTGTGATGAGGGGACTCTGTCCCTTGATGCTGTGATGAGGGGATGCTTTTCCGTGATGCTCTGATGAGGGGACCCTGTCCCGTGATGCTGTGATTAGGGGACACTCTCCATTGGTGTGGTGATGAGGGGATCCTGCCCAGTGATTCTGGGATGAGGGAAACTGTCCCTTCATGCTGTGATGCGGGGACGTTGTCCCGTGACGCTGTGATGAGTGGACCGTGTCTCGTGATACTGTGATGAGGGGACCTGACCCGTGATGCTGTGATGAGGGGACCGTGACCCTTGATACTGTGCTGAGGGGACCCTGTCGCGTGATGGTGTGATGAGGGGACAATGCCCCTTGATGTGGTGATGTGGGGACCCTGCCCAGTGATGCTGTGATAAGGGGACCCTGTCCCGTGATGCTGTGATCAGGGGACCCTGTACCGTGACGCTGTGATGAGGGGACACTGTCCCTTGATGTGCTGATGTGGGGACCCTGTCCAGTGATGCTGTGATGAGGGGACACTGTCCCGGCATGCTGGGATGCGGACACATTGTCCCGTGATGCTGTGATGAGGGGACCCTGACTGTTGCTGCTGTGATGACGGGACCCTGTCCCTTGATGTTGTGTTGAGGGGCCCCTATCCCTTGATTGGGTGATGAGGGGACCCTGTCCCGTGATGCTGTGAGGAGAGGATCCTGTCCCTTGATGCCGTGATGAGGGACCCTGTCTATTGATGTTGTAATAAGGGGACCCTGTTCCATGATTCTGTGATGAGAGAACCCTGTACCGTGATGCTGTGATGAGGGGACACTGTGCCTTGATGTGGTGATGTGGGGACCCTGCTCAGTGATGCTGTGATGAGGGGACCCTGTACCGTGATGCTGTGATGAGGGGACCTAACCCGTGATGCTGTGATGCGGGGACCCTGTCACGTGATGTGGTGACGATGGGACCCTGTCCCTTGATGCTCTGATGAGGGGACCCTGCCCAGTGATGCTGTGATGAGGGGAACCTGTCCCATGATACTGCGATGAGGGGACCCTGGCCCGTGCTGCTTTTATGAGCGGACCTTGTCCAGTGATGCTGTGATGAGGGGACATTGTCCCTTGGTGTGTTGATGAGGGCACCCTGCCCAGTGATGCTGTGATGAGGGGACCATGTACCGTGATGCTGTGATGAGGGGACACTGTCCCTTGATGTGGTGATGTGGGGACCCTACCCAGTGATGCTGTGATGAGGGGACCCTATCCCTTGATATTGTCATGAGGGGACCCTGTCCCTTGACATTCTGATGAGGTGACCCTATCCCTTGATGCTGCGATGAGGAGACCCTGTCTCGTGATACTGTGATGAGGGGACCTGGGCCCGTGACGCTGTGATGAGGGGACCGTGTCCCTTGATGCTGCGGTGAGGGGACCCTGTCGCGTGATGGTGTGATGAGGGGACAATGTCTCTTCATGTGGTGATGAGGGGACCCTGCCCATTGACGTGCTGATGAGGGGACCCTGTCCCGTGATGCTGTGAGGAGAGGATCCTGTTCCTTGATGCTGTGATGAGGGACCCTGTCTCTTGATGTTGTAATGAGGGGACCCTGTTCCATGATTCTGTGATGAGGGAAACCTGTCCCGTGATGCTGTGATGAGGGGACACTGTCCCTTGACGCGGTGATGTGGGGACCCTGCCCAGTGATGCTGTAATGAGTGGACCCTGTACCGTGATGCTGTGATGAGGGGACACTGCCCCTTGATGGGGTGATGTGGGGACCCTGTCCAGTGCTGCTGTGATGAGGGGACCCTAGGCCTTGATGTTGTCATGAGGGGACCCTGTCCCTTGACAGTTTGATGAGGTGACCCTATCCCTTGATGCTGCGATGAGGAGACCCTGTCTCGTGATACTGTGATGAGGGGACCTGGCCCCGTGGTGCTGTGATGAGGGGATCGTGTCCCTTGATGCTGTGATGAGGGACCCTCTCTCTTGATGTTGTAATCAGGGGACCCTGTTCCATGATTCTGTGTTGAGGCAACCCTGTCCCATGATGCTGTGATGAGGAGACACTGTCCCTTGATGTGATGTGGGGACCCTGTCCAGTGATGCTGTGATGAGGGGACCCTGCCCTGCGATTCTGTGATGAGGGGACCCTAGCCCATGATGTTGTCATGAGAGGACCCTGTCCCTTAACATTTTGATGAGGAGACCCTATCCCTTGATGCTGCGACGAGGAGACCCTGTCTCTTGATACTGTGATGAGGGGACCTGACCCGTGATGCTGTGATGAGGGGACCGTGTCCACTGATGCTGTGACGAGGGGACACTGTCCCTTGATGTGGTGATGTGGGGACCCTGCCCAGTGATGCTGTGATGAGGGGAACCTGTCCCATGATACTGCGATGAGGGGACCCTGGCCCGTGCTGCTTTTATGAGCGGACCTTGTCCAGTGATGCTGTGATGAGGGGACATTGTCCCTTGGTGTGTTGATGAGGGCACCCTGCCCAGTGATGCTGTCATGAGGGGACCATGTACCGTGATGCTGTGATGAGGGGACACTGTCCCTTGATGTGGTGATGTGGGGACCCTACCCAGTGATGCTGTGATGAGGGGACCCTATCCCTTGATATTGTCATGAGGGGACCCTGTCCCTTGACATTCTGATGAGGTGACCCTATCCCTTGATGCTGCGATGAGGAGACCCTGTCTCCTGATACTGTGATGAGGGGACCTGGGCCCGTGACGCTGTGATGAGGGGACCGTGTCCCTTGATGCTGCGGTGAGGGGACCCTGTCGCGTGATGGTGTGATGAGGGGACAATGTCTCTTCATGTGGTGATGAGGGGACCCTGCCCATTGACGTGCTGATGAGGGGACCCTGTCCCGTGATGCTGTGAGGAGAGGATCCTGTTCCTTGATGCTGTGATGAGGGACCCTGTCTCTTGATGTTGTAATGAGGGGACCCTGTTCCATGATTCTGTGATGAGGGAAACCTGTCCCGTGATGCTGTGATGAGGGGACACTGTCCCTTGACGCGGTGATGTGGGGACCCTGCCCAGTGATGCTGTAATGAGTGGACCCTGTACCGTGATGCTGTGATGAGGGGACACTGCCCCTTGATGGGGTGATGTGGGGACCCTGTCCAGTGCTGCTGTGATGAGGGGACCCTAGGCCTTGATGTTGTCATGAGGGGACCCTGTCCCTTGACAGTTTGATGAGGTGACCCTATCCCTTGATGCTGCGATGAGGAGACCCTGTCTCGTGATACTGTGATGAGGGGACCTGGCCCCGTGGTGCTGTGATGAGGGGATCGTGTCCCTTGATGCTGTGATGAGGGACCCTCTCTCTTGATGTTGTAATCAGGGGACCCTGTTCCATGATTCTGTGTTGAGGCAACCCTGTCCCATGATGCTGTGATGAGGAGACACTGTCCCTTGATGTGATGTGGGGACCCTGTCCAGTGATGCTGTGATGAGGGGACCCTGCCCTGCGATTCTGTGATGAGGGGACCCTAGCCCTTGATGTTGTCATGAGAGGACCCTGTCCCTTAACATTTTGATGAGGAGACCCTATCCCTTGATGCTGCGACGAGGAGACCCTGTCTCTTGATACTGTGATGAGGGGACCTGACCCGTGATGCTGTGATGAGGGGACCGTGTCCACTGATGCTGTGATGAGGGGACACTGTCCCTTGATGTGGTGATGTGGGGACCCTGCCCAGTGATGCTGTGATGAGGGGAACCTGTCCCATGATACTGCGATGAGGGGACCCTGGCCCGTGCTGCTTTTATGAGCGGACCTTGTCCAGTGATGCTGTGATGAGGGGACATTGTCCCTTGGTGTGTTGATGAGGGCACCCTGCCCAGTGATGCTGTCATGAGGGGACCATGTACCGTGATGCTGTGATGAGGGGACACTGTCCCTTGATGTGGTGATGTGGGGACCCTACCCAGTGATGCTGTGATGAGGGGACCCTATCCCTTGATATTGTCATGAGGGGACCCTGTCCCTTGACATTCTGATGAGGTGACCCTATCCCTTGATGCTGCGATGAGGAGACCCTGTCTCGTGATACTGTGATGAGGGGACCTGGGCCCGTGACGCTGTGATGAGGGGACCGTGTCCCTTGATGCTGCAGTGAGGGGACCCTGTCGTGTGATGGTGTGATGAGGGGACAATGTCTCTTCATGTGGTGATGAGGGACCCTGTCCCGTGATGCTGTGAGGAGTGGATCCTGTCCCTTGATGCTGTGATGAGGGACCCTGTCTCTTGATGTTGTAATCAGGGGACCCTGTCCCTTGATGCTGTGATGCGGGGACCCTTTCCCGTGATGCTGGTATACGGACACATTGTCTCGTGATGCTGTGATGAGGGGACCCTGTCGGTTGGTGTTGTGATGACGGGAGACTGTCCCTTGATGTTCTGTTGAGGGGCCCCTGTCCCTTAATTTGGTGATGAGGGGACCCTGCCCAGTGATGCTGTGATGAGGGGACCCTGTCACGTGAAGTGGTGACGATGTGACCCTGTCCCTTGATGTTCTGATGAGGGGACCCTGTCCCGTGATGCTGTGATGAGTCGACCGTTCCCAGTGATGTTGTGATGAGGGGACCCTTTCCCTTGCTGTGGTGATGAGAGGACCCTGCCCAGTGATGCTGCGATGAGGGGACCCTGTCCCTTGATGTTGTGATGAGGGGATGCTTTTCTGTGATGCTCTGATGAGGGGACCCTGTCCCGTGATGCTGTGATTAGGGGACACGCTCCATTGGTGAGGTGATGAGGGGATCCTGTCCAGTGATGCTGTGATGAGGGGACCCTGTCGCGTGATGGTGTGATGAGGGGACAATGTCCCTTCATGTGGTGATGAGGGGACCCTGCCCACTGACGTGGTGATGAGGGGACCCTGTCCCGTGAGGCTCTGAGGAGAGGATCGTGTGCCTTCATGCTGTGATGAGGGACCCTGTCTCTTGATGTTGTAATGAGGGGACCCTGTTCCATGATTCTGTGATGAGGGAACCCTGTACCATGATGCTGTGATGAGGGGACACTGACCCTTGATGTGGTGATGTGGGGACCCTGCCCACAGATGCTGTGATGAGGGCACCCTGCCCAGTGATGCTGTGATGAGGGGACCATGTACCGTGATGCTGTGATAAGGGGACACTGTCCCTTGATGTGGTGATGTGGGGACCCTACCCAGTGATGCTGTGATGAGAGAACCCTATCCGTTGATGTTGTCATCAGGGGACCCTGTCCCTTGACATTTTGATGAGTTGACCCTATCCCTTGATGCTGCCATGAGGAGACCCTGTCTCGTGATACTGTGATGAGGGGATCTGGCCCCGTGGTGCTGTGATGAGGGGATCGTGTCCCTTGGTGTCGTGATGAGGGGACCCTGCCCAGTGATGCTGTGATAAGGGGACCCTGTCCCTTGATGCTGTGATGCAGGGACCCTGTCACGTGATGTGGTGACGAGGGGACCCTGTCCCTTGATGCTCTGATGAGGGGACCCTGTCCCATGATGCTGTGATGAGGGGACCCTGTCTGTTGCTGCTGTGATGACGGCACACTGTCCCTTGATGCTTTGTTGAGGGGCCCCTGTCCCTTGATTGGGTGATGAGGGGACCCTGCCCAGTGATGCTGTGATGAGTGGACCCTTTCCAGTGATGCTGAGAGGAACCTGTCCCTTGCTGTGGTGATGAGGGGACCCTGCCCCGTGACGCTGTCATGAGGGGACCCTGTCCCTTGATGGTGCGATGAGGGCATGCTTTTCTGTGATGCTCTGAGGAGGGGACCCTGTCCCGTGATGCTCTGATTAGGGGACACTCTCCATTGGTGAGGTGATGAGGGGATCCTGCCCAATGATTCTGGGATGAGGAAAACTGTCCCTTCATGCTGTGATGCGGGGACGTTGTCCCGTGACGCTGTGATGAGGGGACCGTGTCCCTTGATGCTGCGACGAGGAGACCCTGTCTCTTGATACTGTGATGAGGGGACCTGACCCGTGATGCTGTGATGAGGGGACCGTGTCCCCTGATGCTGTGATGAGGGGACCCTGTCTCGTGATACTGTGATGAGGGGACCTGGGCCCGTGACGCTGTGATGAGGGGACCGTGTCCCTTGATGCTGCGGTGAGGGGACCCTGTCGCGTGATGGTGTGATGAGGGGACAATGTCTCTTCATGTGGTGATGAGGGACCCTGTCCCGTGATGCTGTGAAGAGTGGATCCTGTCCCTTGATGCTGTGATGAGGGACCCTGTCTCTTGATGTTGTAATCAGGGGACCCTGTCCCTTGATGCTGTGATGCGGGGACCCTGTCCCGTGATGCTGGTATGCGGACACATTGTCTCGTGATGCTGTGATGAGGGGACCCTGTCGGTTGGTGTTGTGATGACGGGAGACTGTCCCTTGATGTTGTGTTGAGGGGCCCCTGTCCCTTAATTTGGTGATGAGGGGACCCTGCCCAGTGATGCTGTGATGAGGGGACCCTGTCCCGTGATGCTGTGATGAGTCGACCGTTCCCAGTGATGTTGTGATGAGGGGACCCTTTCCCTTGCTGTGGTGATGAGAGGACCCTGCCCAGTGATGCTGTGATGAGGGGACACGCTCCATTGGTGAGGTGATGAGGGGATCCTGTCCAGTGATGCTGTGATGAGGGGACCCTGTCGCGTGATGGTGTGATGAGGGGACAATGTCCCTTCATGTGGTGATGAGGGGACCCTGCCCACTGACGTGGTGATGAGGGGACCCTGTCCCGTGAGGCTCTGAGGAGAGGATCGTGTGCCTTCATGCTGTGATGAGGGACCCTGTCTCTTGATGTTGTCATGAGGGGACCCTGTACCATGATGCTGTGATGAGGGGACACTGACCCTTGATGTGGTGATGTGGGGACCCTGCCCACTGATGCTGTGATGAGGGCACTCTGCCCAGTGATGCTGTGATGAGGGGACCATGTACCGTGATGCTGTGATAAGGGGAAACTGTCCCTTGATGTGGTGATGTGGGGACCCTACCCAGTGATGCTGTGATGAGAGAACCCTATCCGTTGATGTTGTCATCAGGGGACCCTGTCCCTTGAAATTTTGATGAGTTGACCCTATCCCTTGATGCTGCGATGAGGAGACCCTGTCTCGTGATACTGTGATGAAGGGACCTGACCTGTGATGCTGTGATGAGGGGACCGTGTCCCTTGACGCTGTGGTGAGGGGACCCTGTCGCGTGATGGTGTGATGAGGTGACAATGTCCCTTCATGTGGTGATGAGGGGACCCTGCCCATTGACGGGGTGATGAGGGGACCCTGTCCCGTGATGCTGTGAGGAGAGGATCCTGTCCCTTGATGCTGTGATGAGGGACCCTGTCTCTTGATGTTGTAATGAGGGGATCCTGTTTCATGATTCTGTGATGAGGGAACCCTGACCCGTGATGCTGTGATGAGGGGACACTGTCCCTTGATGTGGTGATGTGGGGCCCCTGCCCACTGATGCTGTGATGAGGGGACCCTGTCCTGCGATGCTGTGATGTGGACACATTGTATCGTGATGCTGTGATGAGGGAACCCTGTCCCATGATGTTGAGGGGACCGTGTGCCTTGATGCTGTGATGAGGGGACTCTAGGCCTTGATGTTGTCATGAGGGGACCCTATCCCTTGACATTTTGATGAGGTGACCCTATCCCTTGATGCTGCGATGAGGAGACCCTGTCTCGTGATACGGTGATGAGGGAACCTGGCCCCGTGATGCTGTGATGAGGGGATCGTGTCCCTTGATGTCGTGATGAGGGGACCCTGCCCAGTGATGCTGTGATGAGGAGACCATGTACCGTGATGCTGTGATGAGGGGACACTGTCCCTTGATGTGGTGATGTGGGGACCCTACCCAGTGATGCTGTGATGAGGGGACCCTATCCCTTGATATTGTCATGAGGGGACCCTGTCCCTTGACATTCTGATGAGGTGACCCTATCCCTTGATGCTGCGATGAGGAGACCCTGTCTCGTGATACTGTGATGAGGGGACCTGGGCCCGTGACGCTGTGATGAGGGGACCGTGTCCCTTGATGCTGCGGTGAGGGGACCCTGTCACGTGATGGTGTGATGAGGGGACAATGTCTCTTCATGTGGTGATGAGGGGACCCTGCCCATTGACGTGCTGATGAGGGGACCCTGTCCCGTGATGCTGTGAGGAGAGGATCCTGTTCCTTGATGCTGTGATGAGGGACCCTGTCTCTTGATGTTGTAATCAGGGGACCCTGTTCCATGATTCTGTGATGAGGAAAACCTGTCCCGTGATGCTGTGATGAGGGGACACTGTCCCTTGATGTGGTGATGTGGGGACCCTGCCCAGTGATGCTGTAATGAGTGGACCCTGTACCGTGATGCTGTGATCAGGGGACACTGTGCCTTGATGTGGTGATGTGGGGACCCTGCTCAGTGATGCTGTGATGAGGGGACCCTGTACTGTGATGCTGTGATGAGGGGACCTAACCCGTGATGCTGTGATGCGGGGACCCTGTCACGTGATGTGGTGACGATGGGACCCTGTCCCTTGATGCTCTGATGAGGGGACCCTGCCCAGTGATGCTGTGATGAGTGGACCGTGTCTCGTGATACTGTGATGAGGGGACCTGACCCGTGATGCTGTGATGAGGGGACCGTGACCCTTGATACTGTGCTGAGGGGACCCTGTCGCGTGATGGTGTGATGAGGGGACAATGCCCCTTGATGTGGTGATGTGGGGACCCTGCCCAGTGATGCTGTGATGAGGGGACCCTGTCCCGTGATGCTGTGATCAGGGGACCCTGTACCGTGACGCTGTGATGAGGGGACACTGTCCCTTGATGTGCTGATGTGGGGACCCTGTCCAGTGATGCTGTGATGAGGGGACACTGTCCCGGCATGCTGGGATGCGGACACATTGTCCCGTGATGCTGTGATGAGGGGACCCTGACTGTTGCTGCTGTGATGACGGGACCCTGTCCCTTGATGTTGTGTTGAGGGGCCCCTATCCCTTGATTGGGTGATGAGGGGACCCTGTCGCGTGATGCTGTGAGGAGAGGATCCTGTCCCTTGATGCCGTGATGAGGGACCCTGTCTATTGATGTTGTAATAAGGGGACCCTGTTCCATGATTCTGTGATGAGAGAACCCTGTACCGTGATGCTGTGATGAGGGGACACTGTGCCTTGATGTGGTGATGTGGGGACCCTGCTCAGTGATGCTGTGATGAGGGGACCCTGTACCGTGATGCTGTGATGAGGGGACACTGTGCCTTGATGTGGTGATGTGGGGACCCTGCTCAGTGATGCTGTGATGAGGGGACCCTGTACCGTGATGCTGTGATGAGGGGACCTAACCCGTGATGCTGTGATGCGGGGACCCTGTCACGTGATGTGGTGACGATGGGACCCTGTCCCTTGATGCTCTGATGAGGGGACCCTGCCCAGTGATGCTGTGATGAGGGGAACCTGTCCCATGATACTGCGATGAGGGGACCCTGGCCCGTGCTGCTTTTATGAGCGGACCTTCTCCAGTGATGCTGTGATGAGGGGACATTGTCCCTTGGTGTGTTGATGAGGGCACCCTGCCCAGTGATGCTGTCATGAGGGTACCATGTACCGTGATGCTGTGATGAGGGGACACTGTCCCTTGATGTGGTGATGTGGGGACCCTACCCAGTGATGCTGTGATGAGGGGACCCTATCCCTTGATATTGTCATGAGGGGACCCTGTCCCTTGACATTCTGATGAGGTGACCCTATCCCTTGATGCTGCGATGAGGAGACCCTGTCTTGTGATACTGTGATGAGGGGACCTGGGCCCGTGACGCTGTGATGAGGGGACCGTGTCCCTTGATGCTGCGGTGAGGGGACCCTGTCGCGTGATGGTGTGATGAGGGGACAATGTCTCTTCATGTGGTGATGAGGGGACCCTGCCCATTGACGTGCTGATGAGGGGACCCTGTCCCGTGATGCTGTGAGGAGAGGATCCTGTTCCTTGATGCTGTGATGAGGGACCCTGTCTCTTGATGTTGTAATGAGGGGACCCTGTTCCATGATTCTGTGATGAGGGAAACCTGTCCCGTGATGCTGTGATGAGGGGACACTGTCCCTTGATGCGGTGATGTGGGGACCCTGCCCAGTGATGCTGTAATGAGTGGACCCTGTACCGTGATGCTGTGATGAGGGGACACTGCCCCTTGATGGGGTGATGTGGGGACCCTGTCCAGTGCTGCTGTGATGAGGGGACCCTAGGCCTTGATGTTGTCATGAGGGGACCCTGTCCCTTGACAGTTTGATGAGGTGATCCTATCCCTTGATGCTGCGATGAGGAGACCCTGTCTCGTGATACTGTGATGAGGGGACCTGGCCCCGTGGTGCTGTGATGAGGGGATCGTGTCCCTTGATGCTGTGATGAGGGACTCTCTCTCTTGATGTTGTAATCAGGGGACCCTGTTCCATGATTCTGTGATGAGGCAACCCTGTCCCATGATGCTGTGATGAGGAGACACTGTCCCTTGATGTGATGTGGGGACCCTGTCCCTTGATGCTGTGATGAGGGGACCCTGCCCTGCGATTCTGTGATGAGGGGACCCTAGCCCTTGATGTTGTCATGAGAGGACCCTGTCCCTTAACATTTTGATGAGGAGACCCTATCCCTTGATGCTGCGACGAGGAGACCCTGTCTCTTGATACTGTGATGAGGGGACCTGACCCGTGATGTTGTGATGAGGGGACCGTGTCCACTGATGCTGTGATGAGGGGACACTGTCCCTTGATGTGGTGATGTGGGGACCCTGCCCAGTGATGCTGTGATGAGGGGAACCTGTCCCATGATACTGCGATGAGGGGACCCTGGCCCGTGCTGCTTTTATGAGCGGACCTTGTCCAGTGATGCTGTGATGAGGGGACATTGTCCCTTGGTGTGTTGATGAGGGCACCCTGCCCAGTGATGCTGTCATGAGGGGACCATGTACCGTGATGCTGTGATGAGGGGACACTGTCCCTTGATGTGGTGATGTGGGGACCCTACCCAGTGATGCTGTGATGAGGGGACCCTATCCCTTGATATTGTCATGAGGGGACCCTGTCCCTTGACATTCTGATGAGGTGACCCTATCCCTTGATGCTGCGATGAGGAGACCCTGTCTCGTGATACTGTGATGAGGGGACCTGGGCCCGTGACGCTGTGATGAGGGGACCGTGTCCCTTGATGCTGCAGTGAGGGGACCCTGTCGCGTGATGGTGTGATGAGGGGACAATGTCTCTTCATGTGGTGATGAGGGACCCTGTCCCGTGATGCTGTGAAGAGTGGATCCTGTCCCTTGATGCTGTGATGAGGGACCCTGTCTCTTGATGTTGTAATCAGGGGACCCTGTCCCTTGATGCTGTGATGCGGGGACCCTGTCCCGTGATGCTGGTATGCGGACACATTGTCTCGTGATGCTGTGATGAGGGGACCCTGTCGGTTGGTGTTGTGATGACGGGAGACTGTCCCTTGATGTTGTGTTGAGGGGCCCCTGTCCCTTAATTTGGTGATGAGGGGACCCTGCCCAGTGATGCTGTGATGAGGGGACCCTGTCACGTGATGTGGTGACGATGTGACCCTGTCCCTTGATGTTCTGATGAGGGGACCCTGTCCCGTGATGCTGTGATGAGTCGACCGTTCCCAGTGATGTTGTGATGAGGGGACCCTTTCCCTTGCTGTGGTGATGAGAGGACCCTGCCCAGTGATGCTGTGATGAGGGGACCCTGTCCCTTGATGTTGTGATGAGGGGATGCTTTTCTGTGATGCTCTGATGAGGGGACCCTGTCCCGTGATGCTGTGATAAGTCGACCGTTCCCAGTGATGTTGTGATGAGGGGACCCTTTCCCTTGCTGTGGTGATGAGAGGACCCTGCCCAGTGATGCTGTGATGAGGGGACCCTGTCCCTTGATGTTGTGATGAGGGGATGCTTTTCTGTGATGCTCTGATGAGGGGACCCTGTCCCGTGATGCTGTGATTAGGGGACACGCTCCATTGGTGAGGTGATGAGGGGATCCTGTCCAGTGATGCTGTGATGAGGGGACCCTGTCGCGTGATGGTGTGATGAGGGGACAATGTCCCTTCATGTGGTGATGAGGGGACCCTGCCCACTGACGTGGTGATGAGGGGACCCTGTCCCGTGAGGCTCTGAGGAGAGGATCGTGTGCCTTCATGCTGTGATGAGGGACCCTGTCTCTTGATGTTGTAATGAGGGGACCCTGTTCCATGATTCTGTGATGAGGGAACCCTGTACCATGATGCTGTGATGAGGGGACACTGACCCTTGATGTGGTGATGTGGGGACCCTGCCCACAGATGCTGTGATGAGGGCACCCTGCCCAGTGATGCTGTGATGAGGGGACCATGTACCGTGATGCTGTGATAAGGGGACACTGTCCCTTGATGTGGTGATGTGGGGACCCTACCCAGTGATGCTGTGATGAGAGAATACTATCCGTTGATGTTGTCATCAGGGGACCCTGTCCCTTGACATTTTGATGAGTTGACCCTATCCCTTGATGCTGCCATGAGGAGACCCTGTCTCGTGATACTGTGATGAGGGGATCTGGCCCCGTGGTGCTGTGATGAGGGGATCGTGTCCCTTGGTGTCGTGATGAGGGGACCCTGCCCCGTGATGCTGTGATAAGGGGACCCTGTCCCTTGATGCTGTGATGCAGGGACCCTGTCACGTGATGTGGTGACGAGGGGACCCTGTCCCTTGATGCTCTGATGAGGGGACCCTGTCCCATGATGCTGTGATGAGGGGACCCTGTCTGTTGCTGCTGTGATGACGGCACACTGTCCCTTGATGCTGTGTTGAGGGGCCCCTGTCCCTTGATTGGGTGATGAGGGGACCCTGCCCAGTGATGCTGTGATGAGTGGACCCTTTCCAGTGATGCTGAGAGGAACCTGTCCCTTGCTGTGGTGATGAGGGGACCCTGCCCCGTGACGCTGTCATGAGGGGACCCTGTCCCTTGATGGTGCAATGAGGGCATGCTTTTCTGTGATGCTCTGAGGAGGGGACCCTGTCCCGTGATGCTCTGATTAGGGGACACTCTCCATTGGTGAGGTGATGAGGGGATCCTGCCCAATGATTCTGGGATGAGGAAAACTGTCCCTTCATGCTGTGATGCGGGGACGTTGTCCCGTGACGCTGTGATGAGGGGACCGTGTCCCTTGATGCTGCGACGAGGAGACCCTGTCTCTTGATACTGTGATGAGGGGACCTGACCCGTGATGCTGTGATGAGGGGACCGTGTCCACTGATGCTGTGATGAGGGGACACTGTCCCTTGATGTGGTGATGTGGGGACCCTGCCCAGTGATGCTGTGATGAGGGGAACCTGTCCCATGATACTGCGATGAGGGGACCCTGGCCCGTGCTGCTGTGATGAGGGGACACTGTGCCTTGATGTGGTGATGTGGGGACCCTGCTCAGTGATGCTGTGATGAGGGGACCCTGTACCGTGATGCTATGATGAGGGGACACTGTGCCTTGATGTGGTGATGTGGGGACCCTGCTCAGTGATGCTGTGATGAGGGGACCCTGTACCGTGATGCTGTGATGAGGGGACCTAACCCGTGATGCTGTGATGCGGGGACCCTGTCACGTGATGTGGTGACGATGGGACCCTGTCCCTTGATGCTCTGATGAGGGGACCCTGCCCAGTGATGCTGTGATGAGGGGAACCTGTCCCATGATACTGCGATGAGGGGACCCTGGCCCGTGCTGCTTTTATGAGCGGACCTTGTCCAGTGATGCTGTGATGAGGGGACATTGTCCCTTGGTGTGTTGATGAGGGCACCCTGCCCAGTGATGCTGTGATGAGGGGACCATGTACCGTGATGCTGTGATGAGGGGACACTGTCCCTTGATGTGGTGATGTGGGGACCCTACCCAGTGATGCTGTGATGAGGGGACCCTATCCCTTGATATTGTCATGAGGGGACCCTGTCCCTTGACATTCTGATGAGGTGACCCTATCCCTTGATGCTGCGATGAGGAGACCCTGTCTCGTGATACTGTGATGAGGGGACCTGGCCCCGTGGTGCTGTGATGAGGGGATCGTGTCCCTTGATGCTGTGATGAGGGACCCTCTCTCTTGATGTTGTAATCAGGGGACCCTGTTCCATGATTCTGTGATGAGGCAACCCTGTCCCATGATGCTGTGATGAGGAGACACTGTCCCTTGATGTGATGTGGGGACCCTGTCCAGTGATGCTGTGATGAGGGGACCCTGCCCTGCGATTCTGTGATGAGGGGACCCTAGCCCTTGATGTTGTCATGAGAGGACCCTGTCCCTTAACATTTTGATCAGGAGACCCTATCCCTTGATGCTGCGACGAGGAGACCCTGTCTCTTGATACTGTGATGAGGGGACCTGACC
The DNA here is from genome assembly GCF_964165515.1 of Mesoplodon bidens. Taxonomy (NCBI): domain Eukaryota; kingdom Metazoa; phylum Chordata; class Mammalia; order Artiodactyla; family Ziphiidae; genus Mesoplodon; species Mesoplodon bidens. The sequence goes on along the minus strand of NC_138180.1, from coordinate 54,124,830 downwards.
CGTGATGCTGTGATGAGGGGACCGTGTCCACTGATGCTGTGATGAGGGGACACTGTCCCTTGATGTGGTGATGTGGGGACCCTGCCCAGTGATGCTGTGATGAGGGGAACCTGTCCCTTGATGCCGTGATGAGGGACCCTGTCTATTGATGTTGTAATAAGGGGACCCTGTTCCATGATTCTGTGATGAGAGAACCCTGTCTCGTGATACTGTGATGAGGGGATCTGGCCCCGTGGTGCTGTGATGAGGGGATCGTGTCCCTTGGTGTCGTGATGAGGGGACCCTGCCCAGTGATGCTGTGATAAGGGGACCCTGTCCCTTGATGCTGTGATGCAGGGACCCTGTCACGTGATGTGGTGACGAGGGGACCCTGTCCCTTGATGCTCTGATGAGGGGACCCTGTCCCATGATGCTGTGATGAGGGGACCCTGTCTGTTGCTGCTGTGATGACGGCACACTGTCCCTTGATGTTGTGTTGAGGGGCCCCTGTCCCTTGATTGGGTGATGAGGGGACCCTGCCCAGTGATGCTGTGATGAGTGGACCCTTTCCAGTGATGCTGAGAGGAACCTGTCCCTTGCTGTGGTGATGAGGGGACCCTGCCCCGTGACGCTGTCATGAGGGGACCCTGTCCCTTGATGGTGCAATGAGGGCATGCTTTTCTGTGATGCTCTGAGGAGGGGACCCTGTCCCGTGATGCTCTGATTAGGGGACACTCTCCATTGGTGAGGTGATGAGGGGATCCTGCCCAATGATTCTGGGATGAGGAAAACTGTCCCTTCATGCTGTGATGCGGGGACGTTGTCCCGTGACGCTGTGATGAGGGGACCGTGTCCCTTGATGCTGCGACGAGGAGACCCTGTCTCTTGATACTGTGATGAGGGGACCTGACCCGTGATGCTGTGATGAGGGGACCGTGTCCACTGATGCTGTGATGAGGGGACTCTGTCCCTTGATGTGGTGATGTGGGGACCCTGCCCAGTGATGCTGTGATGAGGGGAACCTGTCCCATGATACTGCGATGAGGGGACCCTGGCCCGTGCTGCTTTTATGAGCGGACCTTGTCCAGTGATGCTGTGATGAGGGGACATTGTCCCTTGGTGTGTTGATGAGGGCACACTGCCCAGTGATGCTGTGATGAGGGGACCATATACCGTGATGCTGTGATGAGGGAACACTGTCCCTTGATGTGGTGATGTGGGGACCCTACCCAGTGATGCTGTGATGAGGGGACCCTATCCCTTGTTATTGTCATGAGGGGACCCTGTCCCTTGACATTCTGATGAGGTGACCCTATCCCTTGATGCTGCGATGAGGAGACCCTGTCTCGTGATACTGTGATGAGGGGACCTGGGCCCGTGACGCTGTGATGAGGGGACCGTGTCCCTTGATGCTGCGGTGAGGGGACCCTGTCGCGTGATGGTGTGATGAGGGGACAATGTCTCTTCATGTGGTGATGAGGGACCCTGTCCCGTGATGCTGTGAAGAGTGGATCCTGTCCCTTGATGCTGTGATGAGGGACCCTGTCTCTTGATGTTGTAATCAGGGGACCCTGTCCCTTGATGCTGTGATGCGGGGACCCTGTCCCGTGATGCTGGTATGCGGACACATTGTCTCGTGATGCTGTGATGAGGGGACCCTGTCGGTTGGTGTTGTGATGACGGGAGACTGTCCCTTGATGTTGTGTTGAGGGGCCCCTGTCCCTTAATTTGGTGATGAGGGGACCCTGCCCAGTGATGCTGTGATGAGGGGACCCTGTCACGTGATGTGGTGACGATGTGACCCTGTCCCTTGATGTTCTGATGAGGGGACCCTGTCCCGTGATGCTGTGATGAGTCGACCGTTCCCAGTGATGTTGTGATGAGGGGACCCTTTCCCTTGCTGTGGTGATGAGAGGACCCTGCCCAGTGATGCTGTGATGAGGGGACCCTGTCCCTTGATGTTGTGATGAGGGGATGCTTTTCTGTGATGCTCTGATGAGGGGACCCTGTCCCGTGATGCTGTGATAAGTCGACCGTTCCCAGTGATGTTGTGATGAGGGGACCCTTTCCCTTGCTGTGGTGATGAGAGGACCCTGCCCAGTGATGCTGTGATGAGGGGACCCTGTCCCTTGATGTTGTGATGAGGGGATGCTTTTCTGTGATGCTCTGATGAGGGGACCCTGTCCCGTGATGCTGTGATTAGGGGACACGCTCCATTGGTGAGGTGATGAGGGGATCCTGTCCAGTGATGCTGTGATGAGGGGACCCTGTCGCGTGATGGTGTGATGAGGGGACAATGTCCCTTCATGTGGTGATGAGGGGACCCTGCCCACTGACGTGGTGATGAGGGGACCCTGTCCCGTGAGGCTCTGAGGAGAGGATCGTGTGCCTTCATGCTGTGATGAGGGACCCTGTCTCTTGATGTTGTAATGAGGGGACCCTGTTCCATGATTCTGTGATGAGGGAACCCTGTACCATGATGCTGTGATGAGGGGACACTGACCCTTGATGTGGTGATGTGGGGACCCTGCCCACAGATGCTGTGATGAGGGCACCCTGCCCAGTGATGCTGTGATGAGGGGACCATGTACCGTGATGCTGTGATAAGGGGACACTGTCCCTTGATGTGGTGATGTGGGGACCCTACCCAGTGATGCTGTGATGAGAGAATACTATCCGTTGATGTTGTCATCAGGGGACCCTGTCCCTTGACATTTTGATGAGTTGACCCTATCCCTTGATGCTGCCATGAGGAGACCCTGTCTCGTGATACTGTGATGAGGGGATCTGGCCCCGTGGTGCTGTGATGAGGGGATCGTGTCCCTTGGTGTCGTGATGAGGGGACCCTGCCCCGTGATGCTGTGATAAGGGGACCCTGTCCCTTGATGCTGTGATGCAGGGACCCTGTCACGTGATGTGGTGACGAGGGGACCCTGTCCCTTGATGCTCTGATGAGGGGACCCTGTCCCATGATGCTGTGATGAGGGGACCCTGTCTGTTGCTGCTGTGATGACGGCACACTGTCCCTTGATGCTGTGTTGAGGGGCCCCTGTCCCTTGATTGGGTGATGAGGGGACCCTGCCCAGTGATGCTGTGATGAGTGGACCCTTTCCAGTGATGCTGAGAGGAACCTGTCCCTTGCTGTGGTGATGAGGGGACCCTGCCCCGTGACGCTGTCATGAGGGGACCCTGTCCCTTGATGGTGCAATGAGGGCATGCTTTTCTGTGATGCTCTGAGGAGGGGACCCTGTCCCGTGATGCTCTGATTAGGGGACACTCTCCATTGGTGAGGTGATGAGGGGATCCTGCCCAATGATTCTGGGATGAGGAAAACTGTCCCTTCATGCTGTGATGCGGGGACGTTGTCCCGTGACGCTGTGATGAGGGGACCGTGTCCCTTGATGCTGCGACGAGGAGACCCTGTCTCTTGATACTGTGATGAGGGGACCTGACCCGTGATGCTGTGATGAGGGGACCGTGTCCACTGATGCTGTGATGAGGGGACACTGTCCCTTGATGTGGTGATGTGGGGACCCTGCCCAGTGATGCTGTGATGAGGGGAACCTGTCCCATGATACTGCGATGAGGGGACCCTGGCCCGTGCTGCTGTGATGAGGGGACACTGTGCCTTGATGTGGTGATGTGGGGACCCTGCTCAGTGATGCTGTGATGAGGGGACCCTGTACCGTGATGCTATGATGAGGGGACACTGTGCCTTGATGTGGTGATGTGGGGACCCTGCTCAGTGATGCTGTGATGAGGGGACCCTGTACCGTGATGCTGTGATGAGGGGACCTAACCCGTGATGCTGTGATGCGGGGACCCTGTCACGTGATGTGGTGACGATGGGACCCTGTCCCTTGATGCTCTGATGAGGGGACCCTGCCCAGTGATGCTGTGATGAGGGGAACCTGTCCCATGATACTGCGATGAGGGGACCCTGGCCCGTGCTGCTTTTATGAGCGGACCTTGTCCAGTGATGCTGTGATGAGGGGACATTGTCCCTTGGTGTGTTGATGAGGGCACCCTGCCCAGTGATGCTGTGATGAGGGGACCATGTACCGTGATGCTGTGATGAGGGGACACTGTCCCTTGATGTGGTGATGTGGGGACCCTACCCAGTGATGCTGTGATGAGGGGACCCTATCCCTTGATATTGTCATGAGGGGACCCTGTCCCTTGACATTCTGATGAGGTGACCCTATCCCTTGATGCTGCGATGAGGAGACCCTGTCTCGTGATACTGTGATGAGGGGACCTGGCCCCGTGGTGCTGTGATGAGGGGATCGTGTCCCTTGATGCTGTGATGAGGGACCCTCTCTCTTGATGTTGTAATCAGGGGACCCTGTTCCATGATTCTGTGATGAGGCAACCCTGTCCCATGATGCTGTGATGAGGAGACACTGTCCCTTGATGTGATGTGGGGACCCTGTCCAGTGATGCTGTGATGAGGGGACCCTGCCCTGCGATTCTGTGATGAGGGGACCCTAGCCCTTGATGTTGTCATGAGAGGACCCTGTCCCTTAACATTTTGATCAGGAGACCCTATCCCTTGATGCTGCGACGAGGAGACCCTGTCTCTTGATACTGTGATGAGGGGACCTGACCCGTGATGCTGTGATGAGGGGACCGTGTCCACTGATGCTGTGATGAGGGGACACTGTCCCTTGATGTGGTGATGTGGGGACCCTGCCCAGTGATGCTGTGATGAGGGGAACCTGTCCCTTGATGCCGTGATGAGGGACCCTGTCTATTGATGTTGTAATAAGGGGACCCTGTTCCATGATTCTGTGATGAGAGAACCCTGTCTCGTGATACTGTGATGAGGGGATCTGGCCCCGTGGTGCTGTGATGAGGGGATCGTGTCCCTTGGTGTCGTGATGAGGGGACCCTGCCCAGTGATGCTGTGATAAGGGGACCCTGTCCCTTGATGCTGTGATGCAGGGACCCTGTCACGTGATGTGGTGACGAGGGGACCCTGTCCCTTGATGCTCTGATGAGGGGACCCTGTCCCATGATGCTGTGATGAGGGGACCCTGTCTGTTGCTGCTGTGATGACGGCACACTGTCCCTTGATGTTGTGTTGAGGGGCCCCTGTCCCTTGATTGGGTGATGAGGGGACCCTGCCCAGTGATGCTGTGATGAGTGGACCCTTTCCAGTGATGCTGAGAGGAACCTGTCCCTTGCTGTGGTGATGAGGGGACCCTGCCCCGTGACGCTGTCATGAGGGGACCCTGTCCCTTGATGGTGCAATGAGGGCATGCTTTTCTGTGATGCTCTGAGGAGGGGACCCTGTCCCGTGATGCTCTGATTAGGGGACACTCTCCATTGGTGAGGTGATGAGGGGATCCTGCCCAATGATTCTGGGATGAGGAAAACTGTCCCTTCATGCTGTGATGCGGGGACGTTGTCCCGTGACGCTGTGATGAGGGGACCGTGTCCCTTGATGCTGCGACGAGGAGACCCTGTCTCTTGATACTGTGATGAGGGGACCTGACCCGTGATGCTGTGATGAGGGGACCGTGTCCACTGATGCTGTGATGAGGGGACTCTGTCCCTTGATGTGGTGATGTGGGGACCCTGCCCAGTGATGCTGTGATGAGGGGAACCTGTCCCATGATACTGCGATGAGGGGACCCTGGCCCGTGCTGCTTTTATGAGCGGACCTTGTCCAGTGATGCTGTGATGAGGGGACATTGTCCCTTGGTGTGTTGATGAGGGCACACTGCCCAGTGATGCTGTGATGAGGGGACCATATACCGTGATGCTGTGATGAGGGAACACTGTCCCTTGATGTGGTGATGTGGGGACCCTACCCAGTGATGCTGTGATGAGGGGACCCTATCCCTTGTTATTGTCATGAGGGGACCCTGTCCCTTGACATTCTGATGAGGTGACCCTATCCCTTGATGCTGCGATGAGGAGACCCTGTCTCGTGATACTGTGATGAGGGGACCTGGGCCCGTGACGCTGTGATGAGGGGACCGTGTCCCTTGATGCTGCGGTGAGGGGACCCTGTCGCGTGATGGTGTGATGAGGGGACAATGTCTCTTCATGTGGTGATGAGGGACCCTGTCCCGTGATGCTGTGAAGAGTGGATCCTGTCCCTTGATGCTGTGATGAGGGACCCTGTCTCTTGATGTTGTAATCAGGGGACCCTGTCCCTTGATGCTGTGATGCGGGGACCCTGTCCCGTGATGCTGGTATGCGGACACATTGTCTCGTGATGCTGTGATGAGGGGACCCTGTCGGTTGGTGTTGTGATGACGGGAGACTGTCCCTTGATGTTGTGTTGAGGGGCCCCTGTCCCTTAATTTGGTGATGAGGGGACCCTGCCCAGTGATGCTGTGATGAGGGGACCCTGTCACGTGATGTGGTGACGATGTGACCCTGTCCCTTGATGTTCTGATGAGGGGACCCTGTCCCGTGATGCTGTGATGAGTCGACCGTTCCCAGTGATGTTGTGATGAGGGGACCCTTTCCCTTGCTGTGGTGATGAGAGGACCCTGCCCAGTGATGCTGTGATGAGGGGACCCTGTCCCTTGATGTTGTGATGAGGGGATGCTTTTCTGTGATGCTCTGATGAGGGGACCCTGTCCCGTGATGCTGTGATTAGGGGACACGCTCCATTGGTGAGGTGATGAGGGGATCCTGTCCAGTGATGCTGTGATGAGGGGACCCTGTCGCGTGATGGTGTGATGAGGGGACAATGTCCCTTCATGTGGTGATGAGGGGACCCTGCCCACTGACGTGGTGATGAGGGGACGCTGTCCCGTGAGGCTCTGAGGAGAGGATCGTGTGCCTTCATGCTGTGATGAGGGACCCTGTCTCTTGATGTTGTAATGAGGGGACCCTGTTCCATGATTCTGTGATGAGGGAACCCTGTACCATGATGCTGTGATGAGGGGACACTGACCCTTGATGTGGTGATGTGGGGACCCTGCCCACTGATGCTGTGATGAGGGCACTCTGCCCAGTGATGCTGTGATGAGGGGACCATGTACCGTGATGCTGTGATAAGGGGAAACTGTCCCTTGATGTGGTGATGTGGGGACCCTACCCAGTGATGCTGTGATGAGGGAACCCTATCCGTTGATGTTGTCATCAGGGGACCCTGTCCCTTGAAATTTTGATGAGTTGACCCTATCCCTTGATGCTGCGATGAGGAGACCCTGTCTCGTGATACTGTGATGAAGGGACCTGACCTGTGATGCTGTGATGAGGGGACCGTGTCCCTTGACGCTGTGGTGAGGGGACCCTGTCGCGTGATGGTGTGATGAGGTGACAATGTCCCTTCATGTGGTGATGAGGGGACCCTGCCCATTGATGGGGTGATGAGGGGACCCTGTCCCGTGATGCTGTGAGGAGAGGATCCTGTCCCTTGATGCTGTGATGAGGGACCCTGTCTCTTGATGTTGTAATGAGGGGATCCTGTTTCATGATTCTGTGATGAGGGAACCCTGACCCGTGATGCTGTGATGAGGGGACACTGTCCCTTGATGTGGTGATGTGGGGCCCCTGCCCACTGATGCTGTGATGAGGGGACCCTGTCCTGCGATGCTGTGATGTGGACACATTGTATCGTGATGCTGTGATGAGGGAACCCTGTCCCATGATGTTGAGGGGACCGTGTGCCTTGATGCTGTGATGAGGGGACTCTAGGCCTTGATGTTGTCATGAGGGGACCCTGTCCCTTGACATTTTGATGAGGTGACCCTATCCCTTGATGCTGCGATGAGGAGACCCTGTCTCGTGATACGGTGATGAGGGAACCTGGCCCCGTGATGCTGTGATGAGGGGATCGTGTCCCTTGATGTCGTGATGAGGGGACCCTGCCCAGTGATGCTGTGATGAGGAGACCATGTACCGTGATGCTGTGATGAGGGGACACTGTCCCTTGATGTGGTGATGTGGGGACCCTACCCAGTGATGCTGTGATGAGGGGACCCTATCCCTTGTTATTGTCATGAGGGGACCCTGTCCCTTGACATTCTGATGAGGTGACCCTATCCCTTGATGCTGCGATGAGGAGACCCTGTCTCGTGATACTGTGATGAGGGGACCTGGGCCCGTGACGCTGTGATGAGGGGACCGTGTCCCTTGATGCTGCGGTGAGGGGACCCTGTCGCGTGATGGTGTGATGAGGGGACAATGTCTCTTCATGTGGTGATGAGGGACCCTGTCCCGTGATGCTGTGAAGAGTGGATCCTGTCCCTTGATGCTGTGATGAGGGACCCTGTCTCTTGATGTTGTAATCAGGGGACCCTGTCCCTTGATGCTGTGATGCGGGGACCCTGTCCCGTGATGCTGGTATGCGGACACATTGTCTCGTGATGCTGTGATGAGGGGACCCTGTCGGTTGGTGTTGTGATGACGGGAGACTGTCCCTTGATGTTGTGTTGAGGGGCCCCTGTCCCTTAATTTGGTGATGAGGGGACCCTGCCCAGTGATGCTGTGATGAGGGGACCCTGTCACGTGATGTGGTGACGATGTGACCCTGTCCCTTGATGTTCTGATGAGGGGACCCTGTCCCGTGATGCTGTGATGAGTCGACCGTTCCCAGTGATGTTGTGATGAGGGGACCCTTTCCCTTGCTGTGGTGATGAGAGGACCCTGCCCAGTGATGCTGTGATGAGGGGACCCTGTCCCTTGATGTTGTGATGAGGGGATGCTTTTCTGTGATGCTCTGATGAGGGGACCCTGTCCCGTGATGCTGTGATTAGGGGACACGCTCCATTGGTGAGGTGATGAGGGGATCCTGTCCAGTGATGCTGTGATGAGGGGACCCTGTCGCGTGATGGTGTGATGAGGGGACAATGTCCCTTCATGTGGTGATGAGGGGACCCTGCCCACTGACGTGGTGATGAGGGGACGCTGTCCCGTGAGGCTCTGAGGAGAGGATCGTGTGCCTTCATGCTGTGATGAGGGACCCTGTCTCTTGATGTTGTAATGAGGGGACCCTGTTCCATGATTCTGTGATGAGGGAACCCTGTACCATGATGCTGTGATGAGGGGACACTGACCCTTGATGTGGTGATGTGGGGACCCTGCCCACTGATGCTGTGATGAGGGCACTCTGCCCAGTGATGCTGTGATGAGGGGACCATGTACCGTGATGCTGTGATAAGGGGAAACTGTCCCTTGATGTGGTGATGTGGGGACCCTACCCAGTGATGCTGTGATGAGGGAACCCTATCCGTTGATGTTGTCATCAGGGGACCCTGTCCCTTGAAATTTTGATGAGTTGACCCTATCCCTTGATGCTGCGATGAGGAGACCCTGTCTCGTGATACTGTGATGAAGGGACCTGACCTGTGATGCTGTGATGAGGGGACCGTGTCCCTTGACGCTGTGGTGAGGGGACCCTGTCGCGTGATGGTGTGATGAGGTGACAATGTCCCTTCATGTGGTGATGAGGGGACCCTGCCCATTGATGGGGTGATGAGGGGACCCTGTCCCGTGATGCTGTGAGGAGAGGATCCTGTCCCTTGATGCTGTGATGAGGGACCCTGTCTCTTGATGTTGTAATGAGGGGATCCTGTTTCATGATTCTGTGATGAGGGAACCCTGACCCGTGATGCTGTGATGAGGGGACACTGTCCCTTGATGTGGTGATGTGGGGCCCCTGCCCACTGATGCTGTGATGAGGGGACCCTGTCCTGCGATGCTGTGATGTGGACACATTGTATCGTGATGCTGTGATGAGGGAACCCTGTCCCATGATGTTGAGGGGACCGTGTGCCTTGATGCTGTGATGAGGGGACTCTAGGCCTTGATGTTGTCATGAGGGGACCCTGTCCCTTGACATTTTGATGAGGTGACCCTATCCCTTGATGCTGCGATGAGGAGACCCTGTCTCGTGATACGGTGATGAGGGAACCTGGCCCCGTGATGCTGTGATGAGGGGATCGTGTCCCTTGATGTCGTGATGAGGGGACCCTGCCCAGTGATGCTGTGATGAGGAGACCATGTACCGTGATGCTGTGATGAGGGGACACTGTCCCTTGATGTGGTGATGTGGGGACCCTACCCAGTGATGCTGTGATGAGGGGACCCTATCCCTTGATATTGTCATGAGGGGACCCTGTCCCTTGACATTCTGATGAGGTGACCCTATCCCTTGATGCTGCGATGAGGAGACCCTGTCTCGTGATACTGTGATGAGGGGACCTGGGCCCGTGACGCTGTGATGAGGGGACCGTGTCCCTTGATGCTGCAGTGAGGGGACCCTGTCGTGTGATGGTGTGATGAGGGGACAATGTCTCTTCATGTGGTGATGAGGGACCCTGTCCCGTGATGCTGTGAGGAGTGGATCCTGTCCCTTGATGCTGTGATGAGGGACCCTATCTCTTGATGTTGTAATCAGGGGACCCTGTCCCTTGATGCTGTGATGCGGGGACCCTTTCCCGTGATGCTGGTATACGGACACATTGTCTCGTGATGCTGTGATGAGGGGACCCTGTCGGTTGGTGTTGTGATGACGGGAGACTGTCCCTTGATGTTGTGTTGAGGGGCCCCTGTCCCTTAATTTGGTGATGAGGGGACCCTGCCCAGTGATGCTGTGACGAGGGGACCCTGTCACGTGAAGTGGTGACGATGTGACCCTGTCCCTTGATGTTCTGATGAGGGGACCCTGTCCCGTGATGCTGTGATGAGTCGACCGTTCCCAGTGATGTTGTGATGAGGGGACCCTTTCCCTTGCTGTGGTGATGAGAGGACCCTGCCCAGTGATGCTGCGATGAGGGGACCCTGTCCCTTGATGTTGTGATGAGGGGATGCTTTTCTGTGATGCTCTGATGAGGGGACCCTGTCCCGTGATGCTGTGATTAGGGGACACGCTCCATTGGTGAGGTGATGAGGGGATCCTGTCCAGTGATGCTGTGATGAGGGGACCCTGTCGCGTGATGGTGTGATGAGGGGACAATGTCCCTTCATGTGGTGATGAGGGGACCCTGCCCACTGACGTGGTGATGAGGGGACCCTGTCCCGTGAGGCTCTGAGGAGAGGATCGTGTGCCTTCATGCTGTGATGAGGGACCCTGTCTCTTGATGTTGTAATGAGGGGACCCTGTTCCATGATTCTGTGATGAGGGAACCCTGTACCATGATGCTGTGATGAGGGGACACTGACCCTTGATGTGGTGATGTGGGGACCCTGCCCACAGATGCTGTGATGAGGGGACCATGTACCGTGATGCTGTGATAAGGGGACACTGTCCCTTGATGTGGTGATGTGGGGACCCTACCCAGTGATGCTGTGATGAGAGAACCCTATCCGTTGATGTTGTCATCAGGGGACCCTGTCCCTTGACATTTTGATGAGTTGACCCTATCCCTTGATGCTGCGATGAGGAGACCCTGTCTCGTGATACTGTGATGAGGGGATCTGGCCCCGTGGTGCTGTGATGAGGGGATCGTGTCCCTTGGTGTCGTGATGAGGGGACCCTGCCCAGTGATGCTGTGATAAGGGGACCCTGTCCCTTGATGCTGTGATGCAGGGACCCTGTCACGTGATGTGGTGACGAGGGGACCCTGTCCCTTGATGCTCTGATGAGGGGACCCTGTCCCATGATGCTGTGATGAGGGGACCCTGTCTGTTGCTGCTGTGATGACGGCACACTGTCCCTTGATGCTTTGTTGAGGGGCCCCTGTCCCTTGATTGGGTGATGAGGGGACCCTGCCCAGTGATGCTGTGATGAGTGGACCCTTTCCAGTGATGCTGAGAGGAACCTGTCCCTTGCTGTGGTGATGAGGGGACCCTGCCCCGTGACGCTGTCATGAGGGGACCCTGTCCCTTGATGGTGCGATGAGGGCATGCTTTTCTGTGATGCTCTGAGGAGGGGACCCTGTCCCGTGATGCTCTGATTAGGGGACACTCTCCATTGGTGAGGTGATGAGGGGATCCTGCCCAATGATTCTGGGATGAGGAAAACTGTCCCTTCATGCTGTGATGCGGGGACGTTGTCCCGTGACGCTGTGATGAGGGGACCGTGTCCCTTGATGCTGCGACGAGGAGACCCTGTCTCTTGATACTGTGATGAGGGGACCTGACCCGTGATGCTGTGATGAGGGGACCGTGTCCCCTGATGCTGTGATGAGGGGACCCTGTCTCGTGATACTGTGATGAGGGGACCTGGGCCCGTGACGCTGTGATGAGGGGACCGTGTCCCTTGATGCTGTGGTGAGGGGACCCTGTCGCGTGATGGTGTGATGAGGGGACAATGTCTCTTCATGTGGTGATGAGGGACCCTGTCCCGTGATGCTGTGAAGAGTGGATCCTGTCCCTTGATGCTGTGATGAGGGACCCTGTCTCTTGATGTTGTAATCAGGGGACCCTGTCCCTTGATGCTGTGATGCGGGGACCCTGTCCCGTGATGCTGGTATGCGGACACATTGTCTCGTGATGCTGTGATGAGGGGACCCTGTCGGTTGGTGTTGTGATGACGGGAGACTGTCCCTTGATGTTGTGTTGAGGGGCCCCTGTCCCTTAATTTGGTGATGAGGGGACCCTGCCCAGTGATGCTGTGATGAGGGGACCCTGTCACGTGATGTGGTGACGATGTGACCCTGTCCCTTGATGTTCTGATGAGGGGACCCAGTCCCGTGATGCTGTGATGAGTCGACCGTTCCCAGTGATGTTGTGATGAGGGGACCCTTTCCCTTGCTGTGGTGATGAGAGGACCCTGCCCAGTGATGCTGCGATGACGGGACCCTGTCCCTTGATGTTGTGATGAGGGGATGCTTTTCTGTGATGCTCTGATGAGGGGACCCTGTCCCGTGATGCTGTGATTAGGGGACACGCTCCATTGGTGAGGTGATGAGGGGATCCTGTCCAGTGATGCTGTGATGAGGGGACCCTGTCGCGTGATGGTGTGATGAGGGGGCAATGTCCCTTCATGTGGTGATGAGGGGACCCTGCCCACTGACGTGGTGATGAGGGGACGCTGTCCCGTGAGGCTCTGAGGAGAGGATCGTGTGCCTTCATGCTGTGATGAGGGACCCTGTCTCTTGATGTTGTAATGAGGGGACCCTGTTCCATGATTCTGTGATGAGGGAACCCTGTACCATGATGCTGTGATGAGGGGACACTGACCCTTGATGTGGTGATGTGGGGACCCTGCCCACTGATGCTGTGATGAGGGCACTCTGCCCAGTGATGCTGTGATGAGGGGACCATGTACCGTGATGCTGTGATAAGGGGAAACTGTCCCTTGATGTGGTGATGTGGGGACCCTACCCAGTGATGCTGTGATGAGAGAACCCTATCCGTTGATGTTGTCATCAGGGGACCCTGTCCCTTGAAATTTTGATGAGTTGACCCTATCCCTTGATGCTGCGATGAGGAGACCCTGTCTCGTGATACTGTGATGAAGGGACCTGACCTGTGATGCTGTGATGAGGGGACCGTGTCCCTTGACGCTGTGGTGAGGGGACCCTGTCGCGTGATGGTGTGATGAGGTGACAATGTCCCTTCATGTGGTGATGAGGGGACCCTGCGCATTGACGGGGTGATGAGGGGACCCTGTCCCGTGATGCTGTGAGGAGAGGATCCTGTCCCTTGATGCTGTGATGAGGGACCCTGTCTCTTGATGTTGTAATGAGGGGATCCTGTTTCATGATTCTGTGATGAGGGAACCCTGACCCGTGATGCTGTGATGAGGGGACACTGTCCCTTGATGTGGTGATGTGGGGCCCCTGCCCACTGATGCTGTGATGAGGGGACCCTGTCCTGCGATGCTGTGATGTGGACACATTGTATCGTGATGCTGTGATGAGGGAACCCTGTCCCATGATGTTGAGGGGACCGTGTGCCTTGATGCTGTGATGAGGGGACTCTAGGCCTTGATGTTGTCATGAGGGGACCCTATCCCTTGACATTTTGATGAGGTGACCCTATCCCTTGATGCTGCGATGAGGAGACCCTGTCTCGTGATACGGTGATGAGGGAACCTGGCCCCGTGATGCTGTGATGAGGGGATCGTGTCCCTTGATGTCGTGATGAGGGGACCCTGCCCAGTGATGCTGTGATGAGGAGACCATGTACCGTGATGCTGTGATGAGGGGACACTGTCCCTTGATGTGGTGATGTGGGGACCCTACCCAGTGATGCTGTGATGAGGGGACCCTATCCCTTGATATTGTCATGAGGGGACCCTGTCCCTTGACATTCTGATGAGGTGACCCTATCCCTTGATGCTGCGATGAGGAGACCCTGTCTCGTGATACTGTGATGAGGGGACCTGGGCCCGTGACGCTGTGATGAGGGGACCGTGTCCCTTGATGCTGCGGTGAGGGGACCCTGTCGCGTGATGGTGTGATGAGGGGACAATGTCTCTTCATGTGGTGATGAGGGGACCCTGCCCATTGACGTGCTGATGAGGGGACCCTGTCCCGTGATGCTGTGAGGAGAGGATCCTGTTCCTTGATGCTGTGATGAGGGACCCTGTCTCTTGATGTTGTAATGAGGGGACCCTGTTCCATGATTCTGTGATGAGGGAAACCTGTCCCGTGATGCTGTGATGAGGGGACACTGTCCCTTGATGCGGTGATGTGGGGACCCTGCCCAGTGAAGCTGTAATGAGTGGACCCTGTACAGTGATGCTGTGATGAGGGGACACTGCCCCTTGATGGGGTGATGTGGGGACCCTGTCCAGTGCTGCTGTGATGAGGGGACCCTAGGCCTTGATGTTGTCATGAGGGGACCCTGTCCCTTGACAGTTTGATGAGGTGATCCTATCCCTTGATGCTGCGATGAGGAGACCCTGTCTCGTGATACTCTGATGAGGGGACCTGGCCCCGTGGTGCTGTGATGAGGGGATCGTGTCCCTTGATGTCGTGATGAGGGGACCCTGCCCAGTGATGCTGTGATAATGGGACCCTGTCCCTTGATGCTGTGATGCAGGGACCCTGTCACGTGATGTGGTGACGAGGGGACCCTGTCCCTTGATGCTCTGATGAGGGGACCCTGTCCCATGATGCTGTGATGAGGGGACCCTGTCTGTTGCTGCTGTGATGACGGCACACTGTCCCTTGATGTTGTGTTGAGGGGCCCCTGTCCCTTGATTGGGTGATGAGGGGACCCTGCCCAGTGATGCTGTGATGAGTGGACCCTTTCCAGTGATGCTGAGAGGAACCTGTCCCTTGCTGTGGTGATGACGGGACCCTGCCCCGTGACGCTGTCATGAGGGGACCCTGTCCCTTGATGGTGCGATGAGGGCATGCTTTTCTGTGATGCTCTGAGGAGGGGACCCTGTCCCGTGATGCTCTGATTAGGGGACACTCTCCATTGGTGAGGTGATGAGGGGATCCTGCCCAATGATTCTGGGATGAGGAAAACTGTCCCTTCATGCTGTGATGCGGGGACGTTGTCCCGTGACGCTGTGATGAGGGGACCGTGTCCCTTGATGCTGTGGTGAGGGAACCCTGTCGCGTGATGGTGTGATGAGGGGACAATGTCCCTTCATGTGGTGATGACGGGCCCCTGCCCATTGGCGTGGTGATGAGGGGACCCTGTCCCGTGATGCTGTGAGGAGAGGATCCTGTCCCTTGATGCTGTGATGAGGGACCCTGTCTCTTGATGTTGTAATGAGGGGACCCTGTTCCATGATTCTGTGATGAGGGAACCCTGTCCCGTGATGCTGTGATGAGGGAACACTGTCCCTTGATGTGGTGATGTGGGGACCCTGCCCAGTGATGCTGTGATGAGGGGACCCTGTCCCGTGATGCTGTGATCAGGGGACCCTGTACCGTGACGCTGTGATGAGGGGACACTGTCCCTTGATGTGGTGATGTGGGGACCCTGCCCAGTGATGCTGTGATGAGGGGACCCTGTCCCGTGATGCTGTGATGTGGACACATTGTCCCGTGATGCTGTGATGAGGGAACCCTGTCCCATGATGTTGAGTTGAGGGGACCGTGTCCCTTGATGCTGTGATGAGGGGACCCTAGGCCTTGATGTTGTCATGAGGGGACCCTGTCCCTTGACATTTTGATGAGGTGACCCTATCCCTTGATGCTGCGATGAGGAGACCCAGTCTCGTGATACGGTGATGAGGGGACCTGGCCCTGTGATGCTGTGATGAGGGGATCGTGTCCCTTGATGTCGTGATGAGGGGACCCTGCCCAGTGATGCTGTGATGAGGGGACCCTGTCCCATGATACTGCGATGAGAGGACCTTGTGCCTTGATTCTGTGATGAGGGGACCCTGGCCCGTGTTGCTTTTATGAGCGGACCTTGTCCACTGATGCTGTGATGAGGGGACATTGTCCCTTGGTGTGTTGATGAGGGCACCCTGCCCAGTGATCCTGTGATGAGGGGACCATGTACCGTGATGCTGTGATGAGGGCACACTGTCCCTTGATGTGGTGATGTGGGGACCCTACCCAGTGATGCTGTGATGAGGGGACCCTATCCCTTGATGTTGTCATGAGGGGACCCTGTCTCGTGATACTGTGATGCGGGGACGTGACCCGTGATGCTGTGATTAGGGGACACTCTCCATTGGTGTGGTGATGAGGGGACCCTGCCCAGTGATATTGTGATGAGGGGACCCTGTCTCGTGATACTGTGATGAGGGGACCTGACCCATGATGCTGTGATGAGGGGACTCTGTCCCTTGATGCTGTGATGAGGTGATGTTTTTCCGTGATGCTCTGATGAGGGGACCCTGTACCGTGATGCTGTGATTAGGGGACACTCTCCATTGGTGAGGTGATGAGGGGATCCTGCCCAATGATTCTGGGATGAGGAAAACTGTCCCTTCATGCTGTGATGCGGGGACGTTGTCCCGTGACGCTGTGATGAGGGGACCGTGTCCCTTGATACTGTGGTGAGGGGACCCTGTCGCGTGATGGTGTGATGAGGGGACAATGTCCCTTCATGTGGTGATGAGGGGCCCCTGCCCATTGGCGTGGTGATGAGGGGACCCTGTCCCGTGATGCTGTGAGGAGAGGATCCTGTCCCTTGATGCTGTGATGAGGGACCCTGTCTCTTGATGTTGTAATGAGGGGACCCTGTTCCATGATTCTGTGATGAGGGAACCCTGTCCCGTGATGCTGTGATGAGGGAACACTGTCCCTTGATGTGGTGATGTGGGGACCCTGCCCAGTGATGCTGTGATGAGGGGACCCTGTCCCGTGATGCTGTGATCAGGGGACCCTGTACCGTGACTCTGTGATGAGGGGACACTGTCCCTTGATGTGGTGATGTGGGGACCCTGCCCAGTGATGCTGTGATGAGGGGTCCCTGTCCCGTGATGCTGTGATGTGGACACATTGTCCCGTGATGCTGTGATGAGGGAACCCTGTCCCATGATGTTGAGTTGAGGGGACCGTGTCCCGTGATGCTGTGATGAGGGGACCCTAGGCCTTGATGTTGTCATGAGGGGACCCTGTCCCTTGACATTTTGATGAGGTGACCCTATCCCTTGATGCTGCGATGAGGAGACCCAGTCTCGTGATACGGTGATGAGGGGACCTGGCCCTGTGATGCTGTGATGAGGGGATCGTGTCCCTTGATGTCGTGATGAGGGGACCCTGCGCAGTGATGCTGTGATGAGGGGACCCTGTCCCATGATACTGCGATGAGAGGACCCTGTGCCTTGATTCTGTGATGAGGGGACCCTGGCCCGTGTTGCTTTTATGAGCGGACCTTGTCCACTGATGCTGTGATGAGGGGACATTGTCCCTTGGTGTGTTGATGAGGGCACCCTGCCCAGTGATCCTGTGATGAGGGGACCATGTACCGTGATGCTGTGATGAGGGCACACTGTCCCTTGATGTGGTGATGTGGGGACCCTACCCAGTGATGCTGTGATGAGGGGACCCTATCCCTTGATGTTGTCATGAGGGGACCCTGTCTCGTGATACTGTGATGCGGGGACGTGACCCGTGATGCTGTGATTAGGGGACACTCTCCATTGGTGTGGTGATGAGGGGACCCTGCCCAGTGATATTGTGATGAGGGGACCCTGTCTCGTGATACTGTGATGAGGGGACCTGACCCATGATGCTGTGATGAGGGGACTCTGTCCCTTGATGCTGTGATGAGGGGATGCTTTTCCGTGATGCTCTGATGAGGGGACCCTGTCCCGTGATGCTGTGATTAGGGGACACTCTCCATTGGTGTGGTGATGAGGGGATCCTGCCCAGTGATTCTGGGATGAGGGAAACTGTCCCTTCATGCTGTGATGCGGGGACGTTGTCCCGTGACGCTGTGATGAGTGGACCGTGTCTCGTGATACTGTGATGAGGGGACCTGACCCGTGATGCTGTGATGAGGGGACCGTGACTCTTGATACTGTGCTGAGGGGACCCTGTCGCGTGATGGTGTGATGAGGGGACAATGCCCCTTGATGTGGTGATGTGGGGACCCTGCCCAGTGATGCTGTGATGAGGGGACCCTGTCCCGTGATGCTGTGATCAGGGGACCCTGTACCGTGACGCTGTGATGAGGGGACACTGTCCCTTGATGTGCTGATGTGGGGACCCTGTCCAGTGATGCTGTGATGAGGGGACACTGTCCCGGCATGCTGGGATGCGGACACATTGTCCCGTGATGCTGTGATGAGGGGACGCTGACTGTTGCTGCTGTGATGACGGGACCCTGTCCCTTGATGTTGTGTTGAGGGGCCCCTATCCCTTGATTGGGTGATGAGGGGACCCTGTCCCGTGATGCTGTGAGGAGAGGATCCTGTCCCTTGATGCCGTGATGAGGGACCCTGTCTATTGATGTTGTAATAAGGGGACCCTGTTCCATGATTCTGTGATGAGAGAACCCTGTACCGTGATGCTGTGATGAGGGGACACTGTGCCTTGATGTGGTGATGTGGGGACCCTGCTCAGTGATGCTGTGATGAGGGGACCCTGTACCGTGATGCTGTGATGAGGGGACCTAACCCGTGATGCTGTGATGCGGGGACCCTGTCACGTGATGTGGTGACGATGGGACCCTGTCCCTTGATGCTCTGATGAGGGGACCCTGCCCAGTGATGCTGTGATGAGGGGAACCTGTCCCATGATACTGCGATGAGGGGACCCTGGCCCGTGCTGCTTTTATGAGCGGACCTTGTCCAGTGATGCTGTGATGAGGGGACATTGTCCCTTGGTGTGTTGATGAGGGCACCCTGCCCAGTGATGCTGTCATGAGGGGACCATGTACCGTGATGCTGTGATGAGGGGACACTGTCCCTTGATGTGGTGATGTGGGGACCCTACCCAGTGATGCTGTGATGAGGGGACCCTATCCCTTGATATTGTCATGAGGGGACCCTGTCCCTTGACATTCTGATGAGGTGACCCTATCCCTTGATGCTGCGATGAGGAGACCCTGTCTCGTGATACTGTGATGAGGGGACCTGGGCCCGTGACGCTGTGATGAGGGGACCGTGTCCCTTGATGCTGCAGTGAGGGGACCCTGTCGTGTGATGGTGTGATGAGGGGACAATGTCTCTTCATGTGGTGATGAGGGACCCTGTCCCGTGATGCTGTGAGGAGTGGATCCTGTCCCTTGATGCTGTGATGAGGGACCCTGTCTCTTGATGTTGTAATCAGGGGACCCTGTCCCTTGATGCTGTGATGCGGGGACCCTGTCCCGTGATGCTGGTATGCGGACACATTGTCTCGTGATGCTGTGATGAGGGGACCCTGTCGGTTGGTGTTGTGATGACGGGAGACTGTCCCTTGATGTTGTGTTGAGGGGCCCCTGTCCCTTAATTTGGTGATGAGGGGACCCTGCCCAGTGATGCTGTGATGAGGGGACCCTGTCACGTGATGTGGTGACGATGTGACCCTGTCCCTTGATGTTCTGATGAGGGGACCCTGTCCCGTGATGCTGTGATGAGTCGACCGTTCCCAGTGATGTTGTGATGAGGGGACCCTTTCCCTTGCTGTGGTGATGAGAGGACCCTGCCCAGTGATGCTGTGATGAGGGGACCCTGTCCCTTGATGTTGTGATGAGGGGATGCTTTTCTGTGATGCTCTGATGAGGGGACCCTGTCCCGTGATGCTGTGATTAGGGGACACGCTCCATTGGTGAGGTGATGAGGGGATCCTGTCCAGTGATGCTGTGATGAGGGGACCCTGTCGCGTGATGGTGTGATGAGGGGACAATGTCCCTTCATGTGGTGATGAGGGGACCCTGCCCACTGACGTGGTGATGAGGGGACCCTGTCCCGTGAAGCTCTGAGGAGAGGATCGTGTGCCTTCATGCTGTGATGAGGGACCCTGTCTCTTGATGTTGTAATGAGGGGACCCTGTTCCATGATTCTGTGATGAGGGAACCCTGTACCATGATGCTGTGATGAGGGGACACTGACCCTTGATGTGGTGATGTGGGGACCCTGCCCACAGATGCTGTGATGAGGGCACCCTGCCCAGTGATGCTGTGATGAGGGGACCATGTACCGTGATGCTGTGATAAGGGGACACTGTCCCTTGATGTGGTGATGTGGGGACCCTACCCAGTGATGCTGTGATGAGAGAATACTATCCGTTGATGTTGTCATCAGGGGACCCTGTCCCTTGACATTTTGATGAGTTGACCCTATCCCTTGATGCTGCCATGAGGAGACCCTGTCTCGTGATACTGTGATGAGGGGATCTGGCCCCGTGGTGCTGTGATGAGGGGATCGTGTCCCTTGGTGTCGTGATGAGGGGACCCTGCCCCGTGATGCTGTGATAAGGGGACCCTGTCCCTTGATGCTGTGATGCAGGGACCCTGTCACGTGATGTGGTGACGAGGGGACCCTGTCCCTTGATGCTCTGATGAGGGGACCCTGTCCCATGATGCTGTGATGAGGGGACCCTGTCTGTTGCTGCTGTGATGACGGCACACTGTCCCTTGATGTTGTGTTGAGGGGCCCCTGTCCCTTGATTGGGTGATGAGGGGACCCTGCCCAGTGATGCTGTGATGAGTGGACCCTTTCCAGTGATGCTGAGAGGAACCTGTCCCTTGCTGTGGTGATGAGGGGACCCTGCCCCGTGACGCTGTCATGAGGGGACCCTGTCCCTTGATGGTGCGATGAGGGCATGCTTTTCTGTGATGCTCTGAGGAGGGGACCGTGTCCCGTGATGCTCTGATTAGGGGACACTCTCCATTGGTGAGGTGATGAGGGGATCCTGCCCAATGATTCTGGGATGAGGAAAACTGTCCCTTCATGCTGTGATGCGGGGACGTTGTCCCGTGACGCTGTGATGAGGGGACCGTGTCCCTTGATGCTGCGACGAGGAGACCCTGTCTCTTGATACTGTGATGAGGGGACCTGACCCGTGATGCTGTGATGAGGGGACCGTGTCCACTGATGCTGTGATGAGGGGACACTGTCCCTTGATGTGGTGATGTGGGGACCCTGCCCAGTGATGCTGTGATGAGGGGAACCTGTCCCATGATACTGCGATGAGGGGACCCTGGCCCGTGCTGCTGTGATGAGGGGACACTGTGCCTTGATGTGGTGATGTGGGGACCCTGCTCAGTGATGCTGTGATGAGGGGACCCTGTACCGTGATGCTATGATGAGGGGACACTGTGCCTTGATGTGGTGATGTGGGGACCCTGCTCAGTGATGCTGTGATGAGGGGACCCTGTACCGTGATGCTGTGATGAGGGGACCTAACCCGTGATGCTGTGATGCGGGGACCCTGTCACGTGATGTGGTGACGATGGGACCCTGTCCCTTGATGCTCTGATGAGGGGACCCTGCCCAGTGATGCTGTGATGAGGGGAACCTGTCCCATGATACTGCGATGAGGGGACCCTGGCCCGTGCTGCTTTTATGAGCGGACCTTGTCCAGTGATGCTGTGATGAGGGGACATTGTCCCTTGGTGTGTTGATGAGGGCACCCTGCCCAGTGATGCTGTGATGAGGGGACCATGTACCGTGATGCTGTGATGAGGGGACACTGTCCCTTGATGTGGTGATGTGGGGACCCTACCCAGTGATGCTGTGATGAGGGGACCCTATCCCTTGATATTGTCATGAGGGGACCCTGTCCCTTGACATTCTGATGAGGTGACCCTATCCCTTGATGCTGCGATGAGGAGACCCTGTCTCGTGATACTGTGATGAGGGGACCTGGCCCCGTGGTGCTGTGATGAGGGGATCGTGTCCCTTGATGCTGTGATGAGGGACCCTCTCTCTTGATGTTGTAATCAGGGGACCCTGTTCCATGATTCTGTGATGAGGCGACCCTGTCCCATGATGCTGTGATGAGGAGACACTGTCCCTTGATGTGATGTGGGGACCCTGTCCAGTGATGCTGTGATGAGGGGACCCTGCCCTGCGATTCTGTGATGAGGGGACCCTAGCCCTTGATGTTGTCATGAGAGGACCCTGTCCCTTAACATTTTGATGAGGAGACCCTATCCCTTGATGCTGCGACGAGGAGACCCTGTCTCTTGATACTGTGATGAGGGGACCTGACCCGTGATGCTGTGATGAGGGGACCGTGTCCACTGATGCTGTGATGAGGGGACACTGTCCCTTGATGTGGTGATGTGGGGACCCTGCCCAGTGATGCTGTGATGAGGGGAACCTGTCCCTTGATGCCGTGATGAGGGACCCTGTCTATTGATGTTGTAATAAGGGGACCCTGTTCCATGATTCTGTGATGAGAGAACCCTGTCTCGTGATACTGTGATGAGGGGATCTGGCCCCGTGGTGCTGTGATGAGGGGATCGTGTCCCTTGGTGTCGTGATGAGGGGACCCTGTCCCATGATGCTGTGATGAGGGGACCCTGTCTGTTGCTGCTGTGATGACGGCACACTGTCCCTTGATGTTGTGTTGAGGGGCCCCTGTCCCTTGATTGGGTGATGAGGGGACCCTGCCCAGTGATGCTGTGATGAGTGGACCCTTTCCAGTGATGCTGAGAGGAACCTGTCCCTTGCTGTGTTGATGAGGGGACCCTGCCCCGTGACGCTGTCATGAGGGGACCCTGTCCCTTGATGGTGCAATGAGGGCATGCTTTTCTGTGATGCTCTGAGGAGGGGACCCTGTCCCGTGATGCTCTGATTAGGGGACACTCTCCATTGGTGAGGTGATGAGGGGATCCTGCCCAATGATTCTGGGATGAGGAAAACTGTCCCTTCATGCTGTGATGCGGGGACGTTGTCCCGTGACGCTGTGATGAGGGGACCGTGTCCCTTGATGCTGCGACGAGGAGACCCTGTCTCTTGATACTGTGATGAGGGGACCTGACCCGTGATGCTGTGATGAGGGGACCGTGTCCACTGATGCTGTGATGAGGGGACTCTGTCCCTTGATGTGGTGATGTGGGGACCCTGCCCAGTGATGCTGTGATGAGGGGAACCTGTCCCATGATACTGCGATGAGGGGACCCTGGCCCGTGCTGCTTTTATGAGCGGACCTTGTCCAGTGATGCTGTGATGAGGGGACATTGTCCCTTGGTGTGTTGATGAGGGCACACTGCCCAGTGATGCTGTGATGAGGGGACCATATACCGTGATGCTGTGATGAGGGAACACTGTCCCTTGATGTGGTGATGTGGGGACCCTACCCAGTGATGCTGTGATGAGGGGACCCTATCCCTTGTTATTGTCATGAGGGGACCCTGTCCCTTGACATTCTGATGAGGTGACCCTATCCCTTGATGCTGCGATGAGGAGACCCTGTCTCGTGATACTGTGATGAGGGGACCTGGGCCCGTGACGCTGTGATGAGGGGACCGTGTCCCTTGATGCTGCGGTGAGGGGACCCTGTCGCGTGATGGTGTGATGAGGGGACAATGTCTCTTCATGTGGTGATGAGGGACCCTGTCCCGTGATGCTGTGAAGAGTGGATCCTGTCCCTTGATGCTGTGATGAGGGACCCTGTCTCTTGATGTTGTAATCAGGGGACCCTGTCCCTTGATGCTGTGATGCGGGGACCCTGTCCCGTGATGCTGGTATGCGGACACATTGTCTCGTGATGCTGTGATGAGGGGACCCTGTCGGTTGGTGTTGTGATGACGGGAGACTGTCCCTTGATGTTGTGTTGAGGGGCCCCTGTCCCTTAATTTGGTGATGAGGGGACCCTGCCCAGTGATGCTGTGATGAGGGGACCCTGTCACGTGATGTGGTGACGATGTGACCCTGTCCCTTGATGTTCTGATGAGGGGACCCTGTCCCGTGATGCTGTGATGAGTCGACCGTTCCCAGTGATGTTGTGATGAGGGGACCCTTTCCCTTGCTGTGGTGATGAGAGGACCCTGCCCAGTGATGCTGTGATGAGGGGACCCTGTCCCTTGATGTTGTGATGAGGGGATGCTTTTCTGTGATGCTCTGATGAGGGGACCCTGTCCCGTGATGCTGTGATTAGGGGACACGCTCCATTGGTGAGGTGATGAGGGGATCCTGTCCAGTGATGCTGTGATGAGGGGACCCTGTCGCGTGATGGTGTGATGAGGGGACAATGTCCCTTCATGTGGTGATGAGGGGACCCTGCCCACTGACGTGGTGATGAGGGGACGCTGTCCCGTGAGGCTCTGAGGAGAGGATCGTGTGCCTTCATGCTGTGATGAGGGACCCTGTCTCTTGATGTTGTAATGAGGGGACCCTGTTCCATGATTCTGTGATGAGGGAACCCTGTACCATGATGCTGTGATGAGGGGACACTGACCCTTGATGTGGTGATGTGGGGACCCTGCCCACTGATGCTGTGATGAGGGCACTCTGCCCAGTGATGCTGTGATGAGGGGACCATGTACCGTGATGCTGTGATAAGGGGAAACTGTCCCTTGATGTGGTGATGTGGGGACCCTACCCAGTGATGCTGTGATGAGGGAACCCTATCCGTTGATGTTGTCATCAGGGGACCCTGTCCCTTGAAATTTTGATGAGTTGACCCTATCCCTTGATGCTGCGATGAGGAGACCCTGTCTCGTGATACTGTGATGAAGGGACCTGACCTGTGATGCTGTGATGAGGGGACCGTGTCCCTTGACGCTGTGGTGAGGGGACCCTGTCGCGTGATGGTGTGATGAGGTGACAATGTCCCTTCATGTGGTGATGAGGGGACCCTGCCCATTGATGGGGTGATGAGGGGACCCTGTCCCGTGATGCTGTGAGGAGAGGATCCTGTCCCTTGATGCTGTGATGAGGGACCCTGTCTCTTGATGTTGTAATGAGGGGATCCTGTTTCATGATTCTGTGATGAGGGAACCCTGACCCGTGATGCTGTGATGAGGGGACACTGTCCCTTGATGTGGTGATGTGGGGCCCCTGCCCACTGATGCTGTGATGAGGGGACCCTGTCCTGCGATGCTGTGATGTGGACACATTGTATCGTGATGCTGTGATGAGGGAACCCTGTCCCATGATGTTGAGGAGACCGTGTGCCTTGATGCTGTGATGAGGGGACTCTAGGCCTTGATGTTGTCATGAGGGGACCCTGTCCCTTGACATTTTGATGAGGTGACCCTATCCCTTGATGCTGCGATGAGGAGACCCTGTCTCGTGATACGGTGATGAGGGAACCTGGCCCCGTGATGCTGTGATGAGGGGATCGTGTCCCTTGATGTCGTGATGAGGGGACCCTGCCCAGTGATGCTGTGATGAGGAGACCATGTACCGTGATGCTGTGATGAGGGGACACTGTCCCTTGATGTGGTGATGTGGGGACCCTACCCAGTGATGCTGTGATGAGGGGACCCTATCCCTTGATATTGTCATGAGGGGACCCTGTCCCTTGACATTCTGATGAGGTGACCCTATCCCTTGATGCTGCGATGAGGAGACCCTGTCTCGTGATACTGTGATGAGGGGACCTGGGCCCGTGACGCTGTGATGAGGGGACCGTGTCCCTTGATGCTGCGGTGAGGGGACCCTGTCACGTGATGGTGTGATGAGGGGACAATGTCTCTTCATGTGGTGATGAGGGGACCCTGCCCATTGACGTGCTGATGAGGGGACCCTGTCCCGTGATGCTGTGAGGAGAGGATCCTGTTCCTTGATGCTGTGATGAGGGACCCTGTCTCTTGATGTTGTAATCAGGGGACCCTGTTCCATGATTCTGTGATGAGGAAAACCTGTCCCGTGATGCTGTGATGAGGGGACACTGTCCCTTGATGTGGTGATGTGGGGACCCTGCCCAGTGATGCTGTAATGAGTGGACCCTGTACCGTGATGCTGTGATGAGGGGACACTGTGCCTTGATGTGGTGATGTGGGGACCCTGCTCAGTGATGCTGTGATGAGGGGACCCTGTACCGTGATGCTGTGATGAGGGGACCTAACCCGTGATGCTGTGATGCGGGGACCCTGTCACGTGATGTGGTGACGATGGGACCCTGTCCCTTGATGCTCTGATGAGGGGACCCTGCCCAGTGATGCTGTGATGAGGGGAACCTGTCCCATGATACTGCGATGAGGGGACCCTGGCCCGTGCTGCTTTTATGAGCGGACCTTGTCCAGTGATGCTGTGATGAGGGGACATTGTCCCTTGGTGTGTTGATGAGGGCACCCTGCCCAGTGATGCTGTGATGAGGGGACCATGTACCGTGATGCTGTGATGAGGGGACACTGTCCCTTGATGTGGTGATGTGGGGACCCTACCCAGTGATGCTGTGATGAGGGGACCCTATCCCTTGATATTGTCATGAGGGGACCCTGTCCCTTGACATTCTGATGAGGTGACCCTATCCCTTGATGCTGCGATGAGGAGACCCTGTCTCGTGATACTGTGATGAGGGGACCTGGGCCCGTGACGCTGTGATGAGGGGACCGTGTCCCTTGATGCTGCGGTGAGGGGACCCTGTCGCGTGATGGTGTGATGAGGGGACAATGTCTCTTCATGTGGTGATGAGGGGACCCTGCCCATTGACGTGCTGATGAGGGGACCCTGTCCCGTGATGCTGTGAGGAGAGGATCCTGTTCCTTGATGCTGTGATGAGGGACCCTGTCTCTTGATGTTGTAATGAGGGGACCCTGTTCCATGATTCTGTGATGAGGGAAACCTGTCCCGTGATGCTGTGATGAGGGGACACTGTCCCTTGATGCGGTGATGTGGGGATCCTGCCCAGTGATGCTGTAATGAGTGGACCCTGTACCGTGATGCTGTGATGAGGGGACACTGCCCCTTGATGGGGTGATGTGGGGACCCTGTCTAGTGCTGCTGTGATGAGGGGAACCTAGGCCTTGATGTTGTCATGAGGGGACCCTGTCCCATGATGCTGTGATGAGGGGACCCTGTCTGTTGCTGCTGTGATGACGGCACACTGTCCCTTGATGTTGTGTTGAGGGGCCCCTGTTCCTTGATTGGGTGATGAGGGGACCCTGCCCAGTGATGCTGTGATGAGTGGACCCTTTCCAGTGATGCTGAGAGGAACCTGTCCCTTGCTGTGGTGATGAGGGGACCCTGCCCCGTGACGCTGTCATGAGGGGACCCTGTCCCTTGATGGTGCGATGAGGGCATGCTTTTCTGTGATGCTCTGAGGAGGGGACCCTGTCCCGTGATGCTGTGATTAGGGGACACTCTCCATTGGTGAGGTGATGAGGGGATCCTGCCCAATGATTCTGGGATGAGGAAAACTGTCCCTTCATGCTGTGATGCGGGGACGTTGTCCCGTGACGCTGTGATGAGGGGACCGTGTCCCTTGATGCTGTGGTGAGGGGACCCTGTCGCGTGATGGTGTGATGAGGGGACAATGTCCCTTCATGTGGTGATGAGGGGCCCCTGCCCATTGGCGTGGTGATGAGGGGACCCTGTCCCGTGATGCTGTGAGGAGAGGATCCTGTCCCTTGATGCTGTGATGAGGGACCCTGTCTCTTGATGTTGTAATGAGGGGACCCTGTTCCATGATTCTGTGATGAGGGAACCCTGTCCCGTGATGCTGTGATGAGGGAACACTGTCCCTTGATGTGGTGATGTGGGGACCCTGCCCAGTGATGCTGTGATGAGGGGACCCTGTCCCGTGATGCTGTGATCAGGGGACCCTGTACCGTGACTCTGTGATGAGGGGACACTGTCCCTTGATGTGGTGATGTGGGGACCCTGCCCAGTGATGCTGTGATGAGGGGTCCCTGTCCCGTGATGCTGTGATGTGGACACATTGTCCCGTGATGCTGTGATGAGGGAACCCTGTCCCATGATGTTGAGTTGAGGGGACCGTGTCCCGTGATGCTGTGATGAGGGGACCCTAGGCCTTGATGTTGTCATGAGGGGACCCTGTCCCTTGACATTTTGATGAGGTGACCCTATCCCTTGATGCTGCGATGAGGAGACCCAGTCTCGTGATACGGTGATGAGGGGACCTGGCCCTGTGATGCTGTGATGAGGGGATCGTGTCCCTTGATGTCGTGATGAGGGGACCCTGCCCAGTGATGCTGTGATGAGGGGACCCTGTCCCATGATACTGCGATGAGAGGACCCTGTGCCTTGATTCTGTGATGAGGGGACCCTGGCCCGTGTTGCTTTTATGAGCGGACCTTGTCCACTGATGCTGTGATGAGGGGACATTGTCCCTTGGTGTGTTGATGAGGGCACCCTGCCCAGTGATCCTGTGATGAGGGGACCATGTACCGTGATGCTGTGATGAGGGCACACTGTCCCTTGATGTGGTGATGTGGGGACCCTACCCAGTGATGCTGTGATGAGGGGACCCTATCCCTTGATGTTGTCATGAGGGGACCCTGTCTCGTGATACTGTGATGCGGGGACGTGACCCGTGATGCTGTGATTAGGGGACACTCTCCATTGGTGTGGTGATGAGGGGACCCTGCCCAGTGATATTGTGATGAGGGGACCCTGTCTCGTGATACTGTGATGAGGGGACCTGACCCATGATGCTGTGATGAGGGGACTCTGTCCCTTGATGCTGTGATGAGGGGATGTTTTTCCGTGATGCTCTGATGAGGGGACCCTGTCCCGTGATGCTGTGATTAGGGGACACTCTCCATTGGTGAGGTGATGAGGGGATCCTGCCCAATGATTCTGGGATGAGGAAAACTGTCCCTTCATGCTGTGATGCGGGGACGTTGTCCCGTGACGCTGTGATGAGGGGACCGTGTCCCTTGATGCTGCGGTGAGGGGACCCTGTCGCGTGATGGTGTGATGAGGGGACAATGTCTCTTCATGTGGTGATGAGGGGACCCTGCCCATTGACGTGCTGAAGAGGGGACCCTGTCCCGTGATGCTGTGAGGAGAGGATCCTGTTCCTTGATGCTGTGATGAGGGACCCTGTCTCTTGATGTTGTAATGAGGGGACCCTGTTCCATGATTCTGTGATGAGGGAAACCTGTCCCGTGATGCTGTGATGAGGGGACACTGTCCCTTGATGCGGTGATGTGGGGACCCTGCCCAGTGATGCTGTAATGAGTGGACCCTGTACCGTGATGCTGTGATGAGGGGACACTGCCCCTTGATGGGGTGATGTGGGGACCCTGTCCAGTGCTGCTGTGATGAGGGGACCCTAGGCCTTGATGTTGTCATGAGGGGACCCTGTCCCTTGACAGTTTGATGAGGTGACCCTATCCCTTGATGCTGCGATGAGGAGACCCTGTCTCGTGATACTGTGATGAGGGGACCTGGCCCCGTGGTGCTGTGATGAGGGGATCGTGTCCCTTGATGCTGTGATGAGGGACCCTCTCTCTTGATGTTGTAATCAGGGGACCCTGTTCCATGATTCTGTGATGAGGCAACCCTGTCCCATGATGCTGTGATGAGGAGACACTGTCCCTTGATGTGATGTGGGGACCCTGTCCAGTGATGCTGTGATGAGGGGACCCTGCCCTGCGATTCTGTGATGAGGGGACCCTAGCCCTTGATGTTGTCATGAGAGGACCCTGTCCCTTAACATTTTGATGAGGAGACCCTATCCCTTGATGCTGCGACGAGGAGACCCTGTCTCTTGATACTGTGATGAGGGGACCTGACCCGTGATGCTGTGATGAGGGGACCGTGTCCACTGATGCTGTGATGAGGGGACACTGTCCCTTGATGTGGTGATGTGGGGACCCTGCCCAGTGATGCTGTGATGAGGGGAACCTGTCCCATGATACTGCGATGAGGGGACCCTGGCCCGTGCTGCTTTTATGAGCGGACCTTGTCCAGTGATGCTGTGATGAGGGGACATTGTCCCTTGGTGTGTTGATGAGGGCACCCTGCCCAGTGATGCTGTGATGAGGGGACCATGTACCGTGATGCTGTGATGAGGGAACACTGTCCCTTGATGTGGTGATGTGGGGACCCTGCCCAGTGATGCTGTGATGAGGGGACCCTATCCCTTGTTATTGTCATGAGGGGACCCTGTCCCTTGACATTCTGATGAGGTGACCCTATCCCTTGATGCTGCGATGAGGAGACCCTGTCTCGTGATACTGTGATGAGGGGACCTGGGCCCGTGACGCTGTGATGAGGGGACCGTGTCCCTTGATGCTGCGGTGAGGGGACCCTGTCGCGTGATGGTGTGATGAGGGGACAATGTCTCTTCATGTGGTGATGAGGGACCCTGTCCCGTGATGCTGTGAGGAGTGGATCCTGTCCCTTGATGCTGTGATGAGGGACCCTGTCTCTTGATGTTGTAATCAGGGGACCCTGTCCCTTGATGCTGTGATGCGGGGACCCTGTCCCGTGATGCTGGTATGCGGACACATTGTCTCGTGATGCTGTGATGAGGGGACCCTGTCGGTTGGTGTTGTGATGACGGGAGACTGTCCCTTGATGTTGTGTTGAGGGGCCCCTGTCCCTTAATTTGGTGATGAGGGGACCCTGCCCAGTGATGCTGTGATGAGGGGACCCTGTCACGTGATGTGGTGACGATGTGACCCTGTCCCTTGATGTTCTGATGAGGGGACCCTGTCCCGTGATGCTGTGATGAGTTGACCGTTCCCAGTGATGTTGTGATGAGGGGACCCTTTCCCTTGCTGTGGTGATGAGAGGACCCTGCCCAGTGATGCTGTGATGAGGGGACCCTGTCCCTTGATGTTGTGATGAGGGGATGCTTTTCTGTGATGCTCTGATGAGGGGACCCTGTCCCGTGATGCTGTGATTAGGGGACACGCTCCATTGGTGAGGTGATGAGGGGATCCTGTCCAGTGATGCTGTGATGAGGGGACCCTGTCGCGTGATGGTGTGATGAGGGGACAATGTCCCTTCATGTGGTGATGAGGGGACCCTGCCCACTGACGTGGTGATGAGGGGACGCTGTCCCGTGAGGCTCTGAGGAGAGGATCGTGTGCCTTCATGCTGTGATGAGGGACCCTGTCTCTTGATGTTGTAATGAGGGGACCCTGTTCCATGATTCTGTGATGAGGGAACCCTGTACCATGATGCTGTGATGAGGGGACACTGACCCTTGATGTGGTGATGTGGGGACCCTGCCCACTGATGCTGTGATGAGGGCACTCTGCCCAGTGATGCTGTGATGAGGGGACCATGTACCGTGATGCTGTGATAAGGGGAAACTGTCCCTTGATGTGGTGATGTGGGGACCCTACCCAGTGATGCTGTGATGAGGGAACCCTATCCGTTGATGTTGTCATCAGGGGACCCTGTCCCTTGAAATTTTGATGAGTTGACCCTATCCCTTGATGCTGCGATGAGGAGACCCTGTCTCGTGATACTGTGATGAAGGGACCTGACCTGTGATGCTGTGATGAGGGGACCGTGTCCCTTGACGCTGTGGTGAGGGGACCCTGTCGCGTGATGGTGTGATGAGGTGACAATGTCCCTTCATGTGGTGATGAGGGGACCCTGCCCATTGACGGGGTGATGAGGGGACCCTGTCCCGTGATGCTGTGAGGAGAGGATCCTGTCCCTTGATGCTGTGATGAGGGACCCTGTCTCTTGATGTTGTAATGAGGGGATCCTGTTTCATGATTCTGTGATGAGGGAACCCTGACCCGTGATGCTGTGATGAGGGGACACTGTCCCTTGATGTGGTGATGTGGGGCCCCTGCCCACTGATGCTGTGATGAGTGGACCCTGTCCTGCGATGCTGTGATGTGGACACATTGTATCGTGATGCTGTGATGAGGGAACCCTGTCCCATGATGTTGAGGGGACCGTGTGCCTTGATGCTGTGATGAGGGGACTCTAGGCCTTGATGTTGTCATGAGGGGACCCTGTCCCTTGACATTTTGATGAGGTGACCCTATCCCTTGATGCTGCGATGAGGAGACCCTGTCTCGTGATACGGTGATGAGGGGACCTGGCCCTGTGATGCTGTGATGAGGGGATCGTGTCCCTTGATGTCGTGATGAGGGGACCCTGCCCAGTGATGCTGTGATGAGGGGACCCTGTCCCATGATACTGCGATGAGAGGACCCTGTGCCTTGATTCTGTGATGAGGGGACCCTGGCCCGTGTTGCTTTTATGAGCGGACCTTGTCCACTGATGCTGTGATGAGGGGACATTGTCCCTTGGTGTGTTGATGAGGGCACCCTGCCCAGTGATCCTGTGATGAGGGGACCATGTACCGTGATGCTGTGATGAGGGCACACTGTCCCTTGATGTGGTGATGTGGGGACCCTACCCAGTGATGCTGTGATGAGGGGACCCTATCCCTTGATGTTGTCATGAGGGGACCCTGTCTCGTGATACTGTGATGCGGGGACGTGACCCGTGATGCTGTGATTAGGGGACACTCTCCATTGGTGTGGTGATGAGGGGACCCTGCCCAGTGATATTGTGATGAGGGGACCCTGTCTCGTGATACTGTGATGAGGGGACCTGACCCATGATGCTGTGATGAGGGGACTCTGTCCCTTGATGCTGTGATGAGGGGATGCTTTTCCGTGATGCTCTGATGAGGGGACCCTGTCCCGTGATGCTGTGATTAGGGGACACTCTCCATTGGTGTGGTGATGAGGGGATCCTGCCCAGTGATTCTGGGATGAGGGAAACTGTCCCTTCATGCTGTGATGCGGGGACGTTGTCCCGTGACGCTGTGATGAGTGGACCGTGTCTCGTGATACTGTGATGAGGGGACCTGACCCGTGATGCTGTGATGAGGGGACCGTGACTCTTGATACTGTGCTGAGGGGACCCTGTCGCGTGATGGTGTGATGAGGGGACAATGCCCCTTGATGTGGTGATGTGGGGACCCTGCCCAGTGATGCTGTGATGAGGGGACCCTGTCCCGTGATGCTGTGATCAGGGGACCCTGTACCGTGACGCTGTGATGAGGGGACACTGTCCCTTGATGTGCTGATGTGGGGACCCTGTCCAGTGATGCTGTGATGAGGGGACACTGTCCCGGCATGCTGGGATGCGGACACATTGTCCCGTGATGCTGTGATGAGGGGACGCTGACTGTTGCTGCTGTGATGACGGGACCCTGTCCCTTGATGTTGTGTTGAGGGGCCCCTATCCCTTGATTGGGTGATGAGGGGACCCTGTCCCGTGATGCTGTGAGGAGAGGATCCTGTCCCTTGATGCCGTGATGAGGGACCCTGTCTATTGATGTTGTAATAAGGGGACCCTGTTCCATGATTCTGTGATGAGAGAACCCTGTACCGTGATGCTGTGATGAGGGGACACTGTGCCTTGATGTGGTGATGTGGGGACCCTGCTCAGTGATGCTGTGATGAGGGGACCCTGTACCGTGATGCTGTGATGAGGGGACCTAACCCGTGATGCTGTGATGCGGGGACCCTGTCACGTGATGTGGTGACGATGGGACCCTGTCCCTTGATGCTCTGATGAGGGGACCCTGCCCAGTGATGCTGTGATGAGGGGAACCTGTCCCATGATACTGCGATGAGGGGACCCTGGCCCGTGCTGCTTTTATGAGCGGACCTTGTCCAGTGATGCTGTGATGAGGGGACATTGTCCCTTGGTGTGTTGATGAGGGCACCCTGCCCAGTGATGCTGTGATGAGGGGACCATGTACCGTGATGCTGTGATGAGGGGACACTGTCCCTTGATGTGGTGATGTGGGGACCCTACCCAGTGATGCTGTGATGAGGGGACCCTATCCCTTGATATTGTCATG
Source organism: Mesoplodon bidens (assembly GCF_964165515.1). NCBI lineage: Eukaryota > Metazoa > Chordata > Mammalia > Artiodactyla > Ziphiidae > Mesoplodon > Mesoplodon bidens. Next base: position 54,090,928 of record NC_138180.1, on the reverse strand, counting down.
AGGGGACCCTGTCCCTTGACATTCTGATGAGGTGACCCTATCCCTTGATGCTGCGATGAGGAGACCCTGTCTCGTGATACTGTGATGAGGGGACCTGGGCCCGTGACGCTGTGATGAGGGGACCGTGTCCCTTGATGCTGCAGTGAGGGGACCCTGTCGTGTGATGGTGTGATGAGGGGACAATGTCTCTTCATGTGGTGATGAGGGACCCTGTCCCGTGATGCTGTGAGGAGTGGATCCTGTCCCTTGATGCTGTGATGAGGGACCCTGTCTCTTGATGTTGTAATCAGGGGACCCTGTCCCTTGATGCTGTGATGCGGGGACCCTGTCCCGTGATGCTGGTATGCGGACACATTGTCTCGTGATGCTGTGATGAGGGGACCCTGTCGGTTGGTGTTGTGATGACGGGAGACTGTCCCTTGATGTTGTGTTGAGGGGCCCCTGTCCCTTAATTTGGTGATGAGGGGACCCTGCCCAGTGATGCTGTGATGAGGGGACCCTGTCACGTGATGTGGTGACGATGTGACCCTGTCCCTTGATGTTCTGATGAGGGGACCCTGTCCCGTGATGCTGTGATGAGTCGACCGTTCCCAGTGATGTTGTGATGAGGGGACCCTTTCCCTTGCTGTGGTGATGAGAGGACCCTGCCCAGTGATGCTGTGATGAGGGGACCCTGTCCCTTGATGTTGTGATGAGGGGATGCTTTTCTGTGATGCTCTGATGAGGGGACCCTGTCCCGTGATGCTGTGATTAGGGGACACGCTCCATTGGTGAGGTGATGAGGGGATCCTGTCCAGTGATGCTGTGATGAGGGGACCCTGTCGCGTGATGGTGTGATGAGGGGACAATGTCCCTTCATGTGGTGATGAGGGGACCCTGCCCACTGACGTGGTGATGAGGGGACCCTGTCCCGTGAAGCTCTGAGGAGAGGATCGTGTGCCTTCATGCTGTGATGAGGGACCCTGTCTCTTGATGTTGTAATGAGGGGACCCTGTTCCATGATTCTGTGATGAGGGAACCCTGTACCATGATGCTGTGATGAGGGGACACTGACCCTTGATGTGGTGATGTGGGGACCCTGCCCACAGATGCTGTGATGAGGGCACCCTGCCCAGTGATGCTGTGATGAGGGGACCATGTACCGTGATGCTGTGATAAGGGGACACTGTCCCTTGATGTGGTGATGTGGGGACCCTACCCAGTGATGCTGTGATGAGAGAATACTATCCGTTGATGTTGTCATCAGGGGACCCTGTCCCTTGACATTTTGATGAGTTGACCCTATCCCTTGATGCTGCCATGAGGAGACCCTGTCTCGTGATACTGTGATGAGGGGATCTGGCCCCGTGGTGCTGTGATGAGGGGATCGTGTCCCTTGGTGTCGTGATGAGGGGACCCTGCCCCGTGATGCTGTGATAAGGGGACCCTGTCCCTTGATGCTGTGATGCAGGGACCCTGTCACGTGATGTGGTGACGAGGGGACCCTGTCCCTTGATGCTCTGATGAGGGGACCCTGTCCCATGATGCTGTGATGAGGGGACCCTGTCTGTTGCTGCTGTGATGACGGCACACTGTCCCTTGATGTTGTGTTGAGGGGCCCCTGTCCCTTGATTGGGTGATGAGGGGACCCTGCCCAGTGATGCTGTGATGAGTGGACCCTTTCCAGTGATGCTGAGAGGAACCTGTCCCTTGCTGTGGTGATGAGGGGACCCTGCCCCGTGACGCTGTCATGAGGGGACCCTGTCCCTTGATGGTGCGATGAGGGCATGCTTTTCTGTGATGCTCTGAGGAGGGGACCGTGTCCCGTGATGCTCTGATTAGGGGACACTCTCCATTGGTGAGGTGATGAGGGGATCCTGCCCAATGATTCTGGGATGAGGAAAACTGTCCCTTCATGCTGTGATGCGGGGACGTTGTCCCGTGACGCTGTGATGAGGGGACCGTGTCCCTTGATGCTGCGACGAGGAGACCCTGTCTCTTGATACTGTGATGAGGGGACCTGACCCGTGATGCTGTGATGAGGGGACCGTGTCCACTGATGCTGTGATGAGGGGACACTGTCCCTTGATGTGGTGATGTGGGGACCCTGCCCAGTGATGCTGTGATGAGGGGAACCTGTCCCATGATACTGCGATGAGGGGACCCTGGCCCGTGCTGCTGTGATGAGGGGACACTGTGCCTTGATGTGGTGATGTGGGGACCCTGCTCAGTGATGCTGTGATGAGGGGACCCTGTACCGTGATGCTATGATGAGGGGACACTGTGCCTTGATGTGGTGATGTGGGGACCCTGCTCAGTGATGCTGTGATGAGGGGACCCTGTACCGTGATGCTGTGATGAGGGGACCTAACCCGTGATGCTGTGATGCGGGGACCCTGTCACGTGATGTGGTGACGATGGGACCCTGTCCCTTGATGCTCTGATGAGGGGACCCTGCCCAGTGATGCTGTGATGAGGGGAACCTGTCCCATGATACTGCGATGAGGGGACCCTGGCCCGTGCTGCTTTTATGAGCGGACCTTGTCCAGTGATGCTGTGATGAGGGGACATTGTCCCTTGGTGTGTTGATGAGGGCACCCTGCCCAGTGATGCTGTGATGAGGGGACCATGTACCGTGATGCTGTGATGAGGGGACACTGTCCCTTGATGTGGTGATGTGGGGACCCTACCCAGTGATGCTGTGATGAGGGGACCCTATCCCTTGATATTGTCATGAGGGGACCCTGTCCCTTGACATTCTGATGAGGTGACCCTATCCCTTGATGCTGCGATGAGGAGACCCTGTCTCGTGATACTGTGATGAGGGGACCTGGCCCCGTGGTGCTGTGATGAGGGGATCGTGTCCCTTGATGCTGTGATGAGGGACCCTCTCTCTTGATGTTGTAATCAGGGGACCCTGTTCCATGATTCTGTGATGAGGCGACCCTGTCCCATGATGCTGTGATGAGGAGACACTGTCCCTTGATGTGATGTGGGGACCCTGTCCAGTGATGCTGTGATGAGGGGACCCTGCCCTGCGATTCTGTGATGAGGGGACCCTAGCCCTTGATGTTGTCATGAGAGGACCCTGTCCCTTAACATTTTGATGAGGAGACCCTATCCCTTGATGCTGCGACGAGGAGACCCTGTCTCTTGATACTGTGATGAGGGGACCTGACCCGTGATGCTGTGATGAGGGGACCGTGTCCACTGATGCTGTGATGAGGGGACACTGTCCCTTGATGTGGTGATGTGGGGACCCTGCCCAGTGATGCTGTGATGAGGGGAACCTGTCCCTTGATGCCGTGATGAGGGACCCTGTCTATTGATGTTGTAATAAGGGGACCCTGTTCCATGATTCTGTGATGAGAGAACCCTGTCTCGTGATACTGTGATGAGGGGATCTGGCCCCGTGGTGCTGTGATGAGGGGATCGTGTCCCTTGGTGTCGTGATGAGGGGACCCTGTCCCATGATGCTGTGATGAGGGGACCCTGTCTGTTGCTGCTGTGATGACGGCACACTGTCCCTTGATGTTGTGTTGAGGGGCCCCTGTCCCTTGATTGGGTGATGAGGGGACCCTGCCCAGTGATGCTGTGATGAGTGGACCCTTTCCAGTGATGCTGAGAGGAACCTGTCCCTTGCTGTGGTGATGAGGGGACCCTGCCCCGTGACGCTGTCATGAGGGGACCCTGTCCCTTGATGGTGCAATGAGGGCATGCTTTTCTGTGATGCTCTGAGGAGGGGACCCTGTCCCGTGATGCTCTGATTAGGGGACACTCTCCATTGGTGAGGTGATGAGGGGATCCTGCCCAATGATTCTGGGATGAGGAAAACTGTCCCTTCATGCTGTGATGCGGGGACGTTGTCCCGTGACGCTGTGATGAGGGGACCGTGTCCCTTGATGCTGCGACGAGGAGACCCTGTCTCTTGATACTGTGATGAGGGGACCTGACCCGTGATGCTGTGATGAGGGGACCGTGTCCACTGATGCTGTGATGAGGGGACTCTGTCCCTTGATGTGGTGATGTGGGGACCCTGCCCAGTGATGCTGTGATGAGGGGAACCTGTCCCATGATACTGCGATGAGGGGACCCTGGCCCGTGCTGCTTTTATGAGCGGACCTTGTCCAGTGATGCTGTGATGAGGGGACATTGTCCCTTGGTGTGTTGATGAGGGCACACTGCCCAGTGATGCTGTGATGAGGGGACCATATACCGTGATGCTGTGATGAGGGAACACTGTCCCTTGATGTGGTGATGTGGGGACCCTACCCAGTGATGCTGTGATGAGGGGACCCTATCCCTTGTTATTGTCATGAGGGGACCCTGTCCCTTGACATTCTGATGAGGTGACCCTATCCCTTGATGCTGCGATGAGGAGACCCTGTCTCGTGATACTGTGATGAGGGGACCTGGGCCCGTGACGCTGTGATGAGGGGACCGTGTCCCTTGATGCTGCGGTGAGGGGACCCTGTCGCGTGATGGTGTGATGAGGGGACAATGTCTCTTCATGTGGTGATGAGGGACCCTGTCCCGTGATGCTGTGAAGAGTGGATCCTGTCCCTTGATGCTGTGATGAGGGACCCTGTCTCTTGATGTTGTAATCAGGGGACCCTGTCCCTTGATGCTGTGATGCGGGGACCCTGTCCCGTGATGCTGGTATGCGGACACATTGTCTCGTGATGCTGTGATGAGGGGACCCTGTCGGTTGGTGTTGTGATGACGGGAGACTGTCCCTTGATGTTGTGTTGAGGGGCCCCTGTCCCTTAATTTGGTGATGAGGGGACCCTGCCCAGTGATGCTGTGATGAGGGGACCCTGTCACGTGATGTGGTGACGATGTGACCCTGTCCCTTGATGTTCTGATGAGGGGACCCTGTCCCGTGATGCTGTGATGAGTCGACCGTTCCCAGTGATGTTGTGATGAGGGGACCCTTTCCCTTGCTGTGGTGATGAGAGGACCCTGCCCAGTGATGCTGTGATGAGGGGACCCTGTCCCTTGATGTTGTGATGAGGGGATGCTTTTCTGTGATGCTCTGATGAGGGGACCCTGTCCCGTGATGCTGTGATTAGGGGACACGCTCCATTGGTGAGGTGATGAGGGGATCCTGTCCAGTGATGCTGTGATGAGGGGACCCTGTCGCGTGATGGTGTGATGAGGGGACAATGTCCCTTCATGTGGTGATGAGGGGACCCTGCCCACTGACGTGGTGATGAGGGGACGCTGTCCCGTGAGGCTCTGAGGAGAGGATCGTGTGCCTTCATGCTGTGATGAGGGACCCTGTCTCTTGATGTTGTAATGAGGGGACCCTGTTCCATGATTCTGTGATGAGGGAACCCTGTACCATGATGCTGTGATGAGGGGACACTGACCCTTGATGTGGTGATGTGGGGACCCTGCCCACTGATGCTGTGATGAGGGCACTCTGCCCAGTGATGCTGTGATGAGGGGACCATGTACCGTGATGCTGTGATAAGGGGAAACTGTCCCTTGATGTGGTGATGTGGGGACCCTACCCAGTGATGCTGTGATGAGGGAACCCTATCCGTTGATGTTGTCATCAGGGGACCCTGTCCCTTGAAATTTTGATGAGTTGACCCTATCCCTTGATGCTGCGATGAGGAGACCCTGTCTCGTGATACTGTGATGAAGGGACCTGACCTGTGATGCTGTGATGAGGGGACCGTGTCCCTTGACGCTGTGGTGAGGGGACCCTGTCGCGTGATGGTGTGATGAGGTGACAATGTCCCTTCATGTGGTGATGAGGGGACCCTGCCCATTGATGGGGTGATGAGGGGACCCTGTCCCGTGATGCTGTGAGGAGAGGATCCTGTCCCTTGATGCTGTGATGAGGGACCCTGTCTCTTGATGTTGTAATGAGGGGATCCTGTTTCATGATTCTGTGATGAGGGAACCCTGACCCGTGATGCTGTGATGAGGGGACACTGTCCCTTGATGTGGTGATGTGGGGCCCCTGCCCACTGATGCTGTGATGAGGGGACCCTGTCCTGCGATGCTGTGATGTGGACACATTGTATCGTGATGCTGTGATGAGGGAACCCTGTCCCATGATGTTGAGGAGACCGTGTGCCTTGATGCTGTGATGAGGGGACTCTAGGCCTTGATGTTGTCATGAGGGGACCCTGTCCCTTGACATTTTGATGAGGTGACCCTATCCCTTGATGCTGCGATGAGGAGACCCTGTCTCGTGATACGGTGATGAGGGAACCTGGCCCCGTGATGCTGTGATGAGGGGATCGTGTCCCTTGATGTCGTGATGAGGGGACCCTGCCCAGTGATGCTGTGATGAGGAGACCATGTACCGTGATGCTGTGATGAGGGGACACTGTCCCTTGATGTGGTGATGTGGGGACCCTACCCAGTGATGCTGTGATGAGGGGACCCTATCCCTTGATATTGTCATGAGGGGACCCTGTCCCTTGACATTCTGATGAGGTGACCCTATCCCTTGATGCTGCGATGAGGAGACCCTGTCTCGTGATACTGTGATGAGGGGACCTGGGCCCGTGACGCTGTGATGAGGGGACCGTGTCCCTTGATGCTGCGGTGAGGGGACCCTGTCACGTGATGGTGTGATGAGGGGACAATGTCTCTTCATGTGGTGATGAGGGGACCCTGCCCATTGACGTGCTGATGAGGGGACCCTGTCCCGTGATGCTGTGAGGAGAGGATCCTGTTCCTTGATGCTGTGATGAGGGACCCTGTCTCTTGATGTTGTAATCAGGGGACCCTGTTCCATGATTCTGTGATGAGGAAAACCTGTCCCGTGATGCTGTGATGAGGGGACACTGTCCCTTGATGTGGTGATGTGGGGACCCTGCCCAGTGATGCTGTAATGAGTGGACCCTGTACCGTGATGCTGTGATGAGGGGACACTGTGCCTTGATGTGGTGATGTGGGGACCCTGCTCAGTGATGCTGTGATGAGGGGACCCTGTACCGTGATGCTGTGATGAGGGGACCTAACCCGTGATGCTGTGATGCGGGGACCCTGTCACGTGATGTGGTGACGATGGGACCCTGTCCCTTGATGCTCTGATGAGGGGACCCTGCCCAGTGATGCTGTGATGAGGGGAACCTGTCCCATGATACTGCGATGAGGGGACCCTGGCCCGTGCTGCTTTTATGAGCGGACCTTGTCCAGTGATGCTGTGATGAGGGGACATTGTCCCTTGGTGTGTTGATGAGGGCACCCTGCCCAGTGATGCTGTGATGAGGGGACCATGTACCGTGATGCTGTGATGAGGGGACACTGTCCCTTGATGTGGTGATGTGGGGACCCTACCCAGTGATGCTGTGATGAGGGGACCCTATCCCTTGATATTGTCATGAGGGGACCCTGTCCCTTGACATTCTGATGAGGTGACCCTATCCCTTGATGCTGCGATGAGGAGACCCTGTCTCGTGATACTGTGATGAGGGGACCTGGGCCCGTGACGCTGTGATGAGGGGACCGTGTCCCTTGATGCTGCGGTGAGGGGACCCTGTCGCGTGATGGTGTGATGAGGGGACAATGTCTCTTCATGTGGTGATGAGGGGACCCTGCCCATTGACGTGCTGATGAGGGGACCCTGTCCCGTGATGCTGTGAGGAGAGGATCCTGTTCCTTGATGCTGTGATGAGGGACCCTGTCTCTTGATGTTGTAATGAGGGGACCCTGTTCCATGATTCTGTGATGAGGGAAACCTGTCCCGTGATGCTGTGATGAGGGGACACTGTCCCTTGATGCGGTGATGTGGGGATCCTGCCCAGTGATGCTGTAATGAGTGGACCCTGTACCGTGATGCTGTGATGAGGGGACACTGCCCCTTGATGGGGTGATGTGGGGACCCTGTCTAGTGCTGCTGTGATGAGGGGAACCTAGGCCTTGATGTTGTCATGAGGGGACCCTGTCCCATGATGCTGTGATGAGGGGACCCTGTCTGTTGCTGCTGTGATGACGGCACACTGTCCCTTGATGTTGTGTTGAGGGGCCCCTGTTCCTTGATTGGGTGATGAGGGGACCCTGCCCAGTGATGCTGTGATGAGTGGACCCTTTCCAGTGATGCTGAGAGGAACCTGTCCCTTGCTGTGGTGATGAGGGGACCCTGCCCCGTGACGCTGTCATGAGGGGACCCTGTCCCTTGATGGTGCGATGAGGGCATGCTTTTCTGTGATGCTCTGAGGAGGGGACCCTGTCCCGTGATGCTGTGATTAGGGGACACTCTCCATTGGTGAGGTGATGAGGGGATCCTGCCCAATGATTCTGGGATGAGGAAAACTGTCCCTTCATGCTGTGATGCGGGGACGTTGTCCCGTGACGCTGTGATGAGGGGACCGTGTCCCTTGATGCTGTGGTGAGGGGACCCTGTCGCGTGATGGTGTGATGAGGGGACAATGTCCCTTCATGTGGTGATGAGGGGCCCCTGCCCATTGGCGTGGTGATGAGGGGACCCTGTCCCGTGATGCTGTGAGGAGAGGATCCTGTCCCTTGATGCTGTGATGAGGGACCCTGTCTCTTGATGTTGTAATGAGGGGACCCTGTTCCATGATTCTGTGATGAGGGAACCCTGTCCCGTGATGCTGTGATGAGGGAACACTGTCCCTTGATGTGGTGATGTGGGGACCCTGCCCAGTGATGCTGTGATGAGGGGACCCTGTCCCGTGATGCTGTGATCAGGGGACCCTGTACCGTGACTCTGTGATGAGGGGACACTGTCCCTTGATGTGGTGATGTGGGGACCCTGCCCAGTGATGCTGTGATGAGGGGTCCCTGTCCCGTGATGCTGTGATGTGGACACATTGTCCCGTGATGCTGTGATGAGGGAACCCTGTCCCATGATGTTGAGTTGAGGGGACCGTGTCCCGTGATGCTGTGATGAGGGGACCCTAGGCCTTGATGTTGTCATGAGGGGACCCTGTCCCTTGACATTTTGATGAGGTGACCCTATCCCTTGATGCTGCGATGAGGAGACCCAGTCTCGTGATACGGTGATGAGGGGACCTGGCCCTGTGATGCTGTGATGAGGGGATCGTGTCCCTTGATGTCGTGATGAGGGGACCCTGCCCAGTGATGCTGTGATGAGGGGACCCTGTCCCATGATACTGCGATGAGAGGACCCTGTGCCTTGATTCTGTGATGAGGGGACCCTGGCCCGTGTTGCTTTTATGAGCGGACCTTGTCCACTGATGCTGTGATGAGGGGACATTGTCCCTTGGTGTGTTGATGAGGGCACCCTGCCCAGTGATCCTGTGATGAGGGGACCATGTACCGTGATGCTGTGATGAGGGCACACTGTCCCTTGATGTGGTGATGTGGGGACCCTACCCAGTGATGCTGTGATGAGGGGACCCTATCCCTTGATGTTGTCATGAGGGGACCCTGTCTCGTGATACTGTGATGCGGGGACGTGACCCGTGATGCTGTGATTAGGGGACACTCTCCATTGGTGTGGTGATGAGGGGACCCTGCCCAGTGATATTGTGATGAGGGGACCCTGTCTCGTGATACTGTGATGAGGGGACCTGACCCATGATGCTGTGATGAGGGGACTCTGTCCCTTGATGCTGTGATGAGGGGATGTTTTTCCGTGATGCTCTGATGAGGGGACCCTGTCCCGTGATGCTGTGATTAGGGGACACTCTCCATTGGTGAGGTGATGAGGGGATCCTGCCCAATGATTCTGGGATGAGGAAAACTGTCCCTTCATGCTGTGATGCGGGGACGTTGTCCCGTGACGCTGTGATGAGGGGACCGTGTCCCTTGATGCTGCGGTGAGGGGACCCTGTCGCGTGATGGTGTGATGAGGGGACAATGTCTCTTCATGTGGTGATGAGGGGACCCTGCCCATTGACGTGCTGAAGAGGGGACCCTGTCCCGTGATGCTGTGAGGAGAGGATCCTGTTCCTTGATGCTGTGATGAGGGACCCTGTCTCTTGATGTTGTAATGAGGGGACCCTGTTCCATGATTCTGTGATGAGGGAAACCTGTCCCGTGATGCTGTGATGAGGGGACACTGTCCCTTGATGCGGTGATGTGGGGACCCTGCCCAGTGATGCTGTAATGAGTGGACCCTGTACCGTGATGCTGTGATGAGGGGACACTGCCCCTTGATGGGGTGATGTGGGGACCCTGTCCAGTGCTGCTGTGATGAGGGGACCCTAGGCCTTGATGTTGTCATGAGGGGACCCTGTCCCTTGACAGTTTGATGAGGTGACCCTATCCCTTGATGCTGCGATGAGGAGACCCTGTCTCGTGATACTGTGATGAGGGGACCTGGCCCCGTGGTGCTGTGATGAGGGGATCGTGTCCCTTGATGCTGTGATGAGGGACCCTCTCTCTTGATGTTGTAATCAGGGGACCCTGTTCCATGATTCTGTGATGAGGCAACCCTGTCCCATGATGCTGTGATGAGGAGACACTGTCCCTTGATGTGATGTGGGGACCCTGTCCAGTGATGCTGTGATGAGGGGACCCTGCCCTGCGATTCTGTGATGAGGGGACCCTAGCCCTTGATGTTGTCATGAGAGGACCCTGTCCCTTAACATTTTGATGAGGAGACCCTATCCCTTGATGCTGCGACGAGGAGACCCTGTCTCTTGATACTGTGATGAGGGGACCTGACCCGTGATGCTGTGATGAGGGGACCGTGTCCACTGATGCTGTGATGAGGGGACACTGTCCCTTGATGTGGTGATGTGGGGACCCTGCCCAGTGATGCTGTGATGAGGGGAACCTGTCCCATGATACTGCGATGAGGGGACCCTGGCCCGTGCTGCTTTTATGAGCGGACCTTGTCCAGTGATGCTGTGATGAGGGGACATTGTCCCTTGGTGTGTTGATGAGGGCACCCTGCCCAGTGATGCTGTGATGAGGGGACCATGTACCGTGATGCTGTGATGAGGGAACACTGTCCCTTGATGTGGTGATGTGGGGACCCTGCCCAGTGATGCTGTGATGAGGGGACCCTATCCCTTGTTATTGTCATGAGGGGACCCTGTCCCTTGACATTCTGATGAGGTGACCCTATCCCTTGATGCTGCGATGAGGAGACCCTGTCTCGTGATACTGTGATGAGGGGACCTGGGCCCGTGACGCTGTGATGAGGGGACCGTGTCCCTTGATGCTGCGGTGAGGGGACCCTGTCGCGTGATGGTGTGATGAGGGGACAATGTCTCTTCATGTGGTGATGAGGGACCCTGTCCCGTGATGCTGTGAGGAGTGGATCCTGTCCCTTGATGCTGTGATGAGGGACCCTGTCTCTTGATGTTGTAATCAGGGGACCCTGTCCCTTGATGCTGTGATGCGGGGACCCTGTCCCGTGATGCTGGTATGCGGACACATTGTCTCGTGATGCTGTGATGAGGGGACCCTGTCGGTTGGTGTTGTGATGACGGGAGACTGTCCCTTGATGTTGTGTTGAGGGGCCCCTGTCCCTTAATTTGGTGATGAGGGGACCCTGCCCAGTGATGCTGTGATGAGGGGACCCTGTCACGTGATGTGGTGACGATGTGACCCTGTCCCTTGATGTTCTGATGAGGGGACCCTGTCCCGTGATGCTGTGATGAGTTGACCGTTCCCAGTGATGTTGTGATGAGGGGACCCTTTCCCTTGCTGTGGTGATGAGAGGACCCTGCCCAGTGATGCTGTGATGAGGGGACCCTGTCCCTTGATGTTGTGATGAGGGGATGCTTTTCTGTGATGCTCTGATGAGGGGACCCTGTCCCGTGATGCTGTGATTAGGGGACACGCTCCATTGGTGAGGTGATGAGGGGATCCTGTCCAGTGATGCTGTGATGAGGGGACCCTGTCGCGTGATGGTGTGATGAGGGGACAATGTCCCTTCATGTGGTGATGAGGGGACCCTGCCCACTGACGTGGTGATGAGGGGACGCTGTCCCGTGAGGCTCTGAGGAGAGGATCGTGTGCCTTCATGCTGTGATGAGGGACCCTGTCTCTTGATGTTGTAATGAGGGGACCCTGTTCCATGATTCTGTGATGAGGGAACCCTGTACCATGATGCTGTGATGAGGGGACACTGACCCTTGATGTGGTGATGTGGGGACCCTGCCCACTGATGCTGTGATGAGGGCACTCTGCCCAGTGATGCTGTGATGAGGGGACCATGTACCGTGATGCTGTGATAAGGGGAAACTGTCCCTTGATGTGGTGATGTGGGGACCCTACCCAGTGATGCTGTGATGAGGGAACCCTATCCGTTGATGTTGTCATCAGGGGACCCTGTCCCTTGAAATTTTGATGAGTTGACCCTATCCCTTGATGCTGCGATGAGGAGACCCTGTCTCGTGATACTGTGATGAAGGGACCTGACCTGTGATGCTGTGATGAGGGGACCGTGTCCCTTGACGCTGTGGTGAGGGGACCCTGTCGCGTGATGGTGTGATGAGGTGACAATGTCCCTTCATGTGGTGATGAGGGGACCCTGCCCATTGACGGGGTGATGAGGGGACCCTGTCCCGTGATGCTGTGAGGAGAGGATCCTGTCCCTTGATGCTGTGATGAGGGACCCTGTCTCTTGATGTTGTAATGAGGGGATCCTGTTTCATGATTCTGTGATGAGGGAACCCTGACCCGTGATGCTGTGATGAGGGGACACTGTCCCTTGATGTGGTGATGTGGGGCCCCTGCCCACTGATGCTGTGATGAGGGGACCCTGTCCTGCGATGCTGTGATGTGGACACATTGTATCGTGATGCTGTGATGAGGGAACCCTGTCCCATGATGTTGAGGGGACCGTGTGCCTTGATGCTGTGATGAGGGGACTCTAGGCCTTGATGTTGTCATGAGGGGACCCTGTCCCTTGACATTTTGATGAGGTGACCCTATCCCTTGATGCTGCGATGAGGAGACCCTGTCTCGTGATACGGTGATGAGGGAACCTGGCCCCGTGATGCTGTGATGAGGGGATCGTGTCCCTTGATGTCGTGATGAGGGGACCCTGCCCAGTGATGCTGTGATGAGGAGACCATGTACCGTGATGCTGTGATGAGGGGACACTGTCCCTTGATGTGGTGATGTGGGGACCCTACCCAGTGATGCTGTGATGAGGGGACCCTATCCCTTGATATTGTCATGAGGGGACCCTGTCCCTTGACATTCTGATGAGGTGACCCTATCCCTTGATGCTGCGAAGAGGAGACCCTGTCTCGTGATACTGTGATGAGGGGACCTGGGCCCGTGACGCTGTGATGAGGGGACCGTGTCCCTTGATGCTGCGGTGAGGGGACCCTGTCACGTGATGGTGTGATGAGGGGACAATGTCTCTTCATGTGGTGATGAGGGGACCCTGCCCATTGACGTGCTGATGAGGGGACCCTGTCCCGTGATGCTGTGAGGAGAGGATCCTGTTCCTTGATGCTGTGATGAGGGACCCTGTCTCTTGATGTTGTAATCAGGGGACCCTGTTCCATGATTCTGTGATGAGGAAAACCTGTCCCGTGATGCTGTGATGAGGGGACACTGTCCCTTGATGTGGTGATGTGGGGACCATGCCCAGTGATGCTGTAATGAGTGGACCCTGTACCGTGATGCTGTGATGAGGGGACACTGTGCCTTGATGTGGTGATGTGGGGACCCTGCTCAGTGATGCTGTGATGAGGGGACCCTGTACTGTGATGCTGTGATGAGGGGACCTAACCCGTGATGCTGTGATGCGGGGACCCTGTCACGTGATGTGGTGACGATGGGACCATGTCCCTTGATGCTCTGATGAGGGGACCCTGCCCAGTGATGCTGTGATGAGGGGAACCTGTCCCATGATACTGCGATGAGGGGACCCTGGCCCGTGCTGCTTTTATGAGCGGACCTTGTCCAGTGATGCTGTGATGAGGGGACATTGTCCCTTGGTGTGTTGATGAGGGCACCCTGCCCAGTGATGCTGTGATGAGGGGACCATGTACCGTGATGCTGTGATGAGGGGACACTGTCCCTTGATGTGGTGATGTGGGGACCCTACCCAGTGATGCTGTGATGAGGGGACCCTATCCCTTGATATTGTCATGAGGGGACCCTGTCCCTTGACATTCTGATGAGGTGACCCTATCCCTTGATGCTGCGATGAGGAGACCCTGTCTCGTGATACTGTGATGAGGGGACCTGGGCCCGTGACGCTGTGATGCGGGGACCATGTCCCTTGATGCTGCGGTGAGGGGACCCTGTCGCGTGATGGTGTGATGAGGGGACAATGTCTCTTCATGTGGTGATGAGGGGACCCTGCCCATTGACGTGCTGATGAGGGGACCCTGTCCCGTGATGCTGTGAGGAGAGGATCCTGTTCCTTGATGCTGTGATGAGGGACCCTGTCTCTTGATGTTGTAATGAGGGGACCCTGTTCCATGATTCTGTGATGAGGGAAACCTGTCCCGTGATGCTGTGATGAGGGGACACTGTCCCTTGACGCGGTGATGTGGGGACCCTGCCCAGTGATGCTGTAATGAGTGGACCCTGTACCGTGATGCTGTGATGAGGGGACACTGCCCCTTGATGGGGTGATGTGGGGACCCTGTCCAGTGCTGCTATGATGAGGGGACCCTAGGCCTTGATGTTGTCATGAGGGGACCCTGTCCCTTGACAGTTTGATGAGGTGACCCTATCCCTTGATGCTGCGGTGAGGAGACCCAGTCTCGTGATACGGTGATGAGGGGACCTGGCCCTGTGATGCTGTGATGAGGGGATCGTGTCCCTTGATGTCGTGATGAGGGGACCCTGCCCAGTGATGCTGTGATGAGGGGACCCTGTCCCATGATACTGCAATGAGAGGACCCTGTGCCTTGATTCTGTGATGAGGGGACCCTGGCCCGTGTTGCTTTTATGAGCGGAACTTGTCCACTGATGCTGTGATGAGGGGACATTGTCCCTTGGTGTGTTGATGAGGGCACCCTGCCCAGTGATCCTGTGATGAGGGGACCATGTACCGTGATGCTGTGATGAGGGCACACTGTCCCTTGATGTGGTGATGTGGGGACCCTACCCAGTGATGCTGTGATGAGGGGACCCTATCCCTTGATGTTGTCATGAGGGGACCCTGTCTCGTGATACTGTGATGCGGGGACGTGACCCGTGATGCTGTGATTAGGGGACACTCTCCATTGGTGTGGTGATGAGGGGACCCTGCCCAGTGATATTGTGATGAGGGGACCCTGTCTCGTGATACTGTGATGAGGGGACCTGACCCATGATGCTGTGATGAGGGGACTCTGTCCGTTGATGCTGTGATGAGGGGATGTTTTTCCGTGATGCTCTGATGAGGGGACCATGTACCGTGATGCTGTGATTAGGGGACACTCTCCATTGGTGAGGTGATGAGGGGATCCTGCCCAATGATTCTGGGATGAGGAAAACTGTCCCTTCATGCTGTGATGCGGGGACGTTGTCCCGTGACGCTGTGATGAGGGGACCGTGTCCCTTGATGCTGCGGTGAGGGGACCCTGTCGCGTGATGGTGTGATGAGGGGACAATGTCTCTTCATGTGGTGATGAGGGGACCCTGCCCATTGACGTGCTGATGAGGGGACCCTGTCCCGTGATGCTGTGAGGAGAGGATCCTGTTCCTTGATGCTGTGATGAGGGACCCTGTCTCTTGATGTTGTAATGAGGGGACCCTGTTCCATGATTCTGTGATGAGGGAAACCTGTCCCGTGATGCTGTGATGAGGGGACACGGTCCCTTGATGCGGTGATGTGGGGACCCTGCCCAGTGATGCTGTAATGAGTGGACCCTGTACCGTGATGCTGTGATGAGGGGACACTGCCCCTTGATGGGGTGATGTGGGGACCCTGTCCAGTGCTGCTGTGATGAGGGGAACCTAGGCCTTGATGTTGTCATGAGGGGACCCTGTCCCATGATGCTGTGATGAGGGGACCCTGTCTGTTGCTGCTGTGATGACGGCACACTGTCCCTTGATGTTGTGTTGAGGGGCCCCTGTTCCTTGATTGGGTGATGAGGGGACCCTGCCCAGTGATGCTGTGATGAGTGGACCCTTTCCAGTGATGCTGAGAGGAACCTGTCCCTTGCTGTGGTGATGAGGGGACCCTGCCCCGTGACGCTGTCATGAGGGGACCCTGTCCCTTGATGGTGCGATGAGGGCATGCTTTTCTGTGATGCTCTGAGGAGGGGACCCTGTCCCGTGATGCTGTGATTAGGGGACACTCTCCATTGGTGAGGTGATGAGGGGATCCTGCCCAATGATTCTGGGATGAGGAAAACTGTCCCTTCATGCTGTGATGCGGGGACGTTGTCCCGTGACGCTGTGATGACGGGACCGTGTCCCTTGATGCTGTGGTGAGGGGACCCTGTCGCGTGATGGTGTGATGAGGGGACAATGTCCCTTCATGTGGTGATGAGGGGCCCCTGCCCATTGGCGTGGTGATGAGGGGACCCTGTCCCGTGATGCTGTGAGGAGAGGATCCTGTCCCTTGATGCTGTGATGAGGGACCCTGTCACTTGATGTTGTAATGAGGGGACCCTGTTCCATGATTCTGTGATGAGGGAACCCTGTCCCGTGATGCTGTGATGAGGGAACACTGTCCCTTGATGTGGTGATGTGGGGACCCTGCCCAGTGATGCTGTGATGAGGGGACCCTGTCCCGTGATGCTGTGATCAGGGGACCCTGTACCGTGACGCTGTGATGAGGGGACACTGTCCCTTGATGTGGTGATGTGGGGACCCTGCCCAGTGATGCTGTGATGAGGGGACCCTGTCCCGTGATGCTGTGATGTGGACACATTGTCCCGTGATGCTGTGATGAGGGAACCCTGTCCCATGATGTTGAGTTGAGGGGACCGTGTCCCGTGATGCTGTGATGAGGGGACCCTAGGCCTTGATGTTGTCATGAGGGGACCCTGTCCCTTGACATTTTGATGAGGTGACCCTATCCCTTGATGCTGCGATGAGGAGACCCTGTCTCGTGATACTGTGATGCGGGGACGTGACCCGTGATGCTGTGATTAGGGGACACTCTCCATTGGTGTGGTGATGAGGGGACCCTGCCCAGTGATATTGTGATGAGGGGACCCTGTCTCGTGATACTGTGATGAGGGGACCTGACCCATGATGCTGTGATGAGGGGACTCTGTCCCTTGATGCTGTGATGAGGGGATGCTTTTCCGTGATGCTCTGATGAGGGAACCCTGTCCCGTGATGCTGTGATTAGGGGACACTCTCCATTGGTGTGGTGATGAGGGGATCCTGCCCAGTGATTCTGGGATGAGGGAAACTGTCCCTTCATGCTGTGATGCGGGGACGTTGTCCCGTGACGCTGTGATGAGTGGACCGTGTCTCGTGATACTGTGATGAGGGGACCTGACCCGTGATGCTGTGATGAGGGGACCGTGACCCTTGATACTGTGCTGAGGGGACCCTGTCGCGTGATGGTGTGATGAGGGGACAATGCCCCTTGATGTGGTGATGTGGGGACCCTGCCCAGTGATGCTGTGATGAGGGGACCCTGTCCCGTGATGCTGTGATCAGGGGACCCTGTACCGTGACGCTGTGATGAGGGGACACTGTCCCTTGATGTGCTGATGTGGGGACCCTGTCCAGTGATGCTGTGATGAGGGGACACTGTCCCGGCATGCTGGGATGCGGACACATTGTCCCGTGATGCTGTGATGAGGGGACCCTGACTGTTGCTGCTGTGATGACGGGACCCTGTCCCTTGATGTTGTGTTGAGGGGCCCCTATCCCTTGATTGGGTGATGAGGGGACCCTGTCCCGTGATGCTGTGAGGAGAGGATCCTGTCCCTTGATGCCGTGATGAGGGACCCTATTGATGTTGTAATAAGGGGACCCTGTTCCATGATTCTGTGATGAGAGAACCCTGTACCGTGATGCTGTGATGAGGGGACACTGTGCCTTGATGTGGTGATGTGGGGACCCTGCTCAGTGATGCTGTGATGAGGGGACCCTGTACCGTGATGCTGTGATGAGGGGACACTGTGCCTTGATGTGGTGATGTGGGGACCCTGCTCAGTGATGCTGTGATGAGGGGACCCTGTACCGTGATGCTGTGATGAGGGGACCTAACCCGTGATGCTGTGATGCGGGGACCCTGTCACGTGACGTGGTGACGATGGGACCCTGTCCCTTGATGCTCTGATGAGGGGACCCTGCCCAGTGATGCTGTGATGAGGGGAACCTGTCCCATGATACTGCGATGAGGGGACCCTGGCCTGTGCTGCTTTTATGAGCGGACCTTGTCCAGTGATGCTGTGATGAGGGGACATTGTCCCTTGGTGTGTTGATGAGGGCACCCTGCCCAGTGATGCTGTGATGAGGGGACCATGTACCGTGATGCTGTGATGAGGGGACACTGTCCCTTGATGTGGTGATGTGGGGACCCTACCCAGTGATGCTGTGATGAGGGGACCCTATCCCTTGATATTGTCATGAGGGGACCCTGTCCCTTGACATTCTGATGAGGTGACCCTATCCCTTGATGCTGCGATGAGGAGACCCTGTCTCGTGATACTGTGATGAGGGGACCTGGGCCCGTGACGCTGTGATGAGGGGACCGTGTCCCTTGATGCTGCGGTGAGGGGACCCTGTCGCGTGATGGTGTGATGAGGGGACAATGTCTCTTCATGTGGTGATGAGGGGACCCTGCCCATTGACGTGCTGATGAGGGGACCCTGTCCCGTGATGCTGTGAGGAGAGGATCCTGTTCCTTGATGCTGTGATGAGGGACCCTGTCTCTTGATGTTGTAATGAGGGGACCCTGTTCCATGATTCTGTGATGAGGGAAACCTGTCCCGTGATGCTGTGATGAGGGGACACTGTCCCTTGACGCGGTGATGTGGGGACCCTGCCCAGTGATGCTGTAATGAGTGGACCCTGTACCGTGATGCTGTGATGAGGGGACACTGCCCCTTGATGGGGTGATGTGGGGACCCTGTCCAGTGCTGCTGTGATGAGGGGACCCTAGGCCTTGATGTTGTCATGAGGGGACCCTGTCCCTTGACAGTTTGATGAGGTGACCCTATCCCTTGATGCTGCGATGAGGAGACCCTGTCTCGTGATACTGTGATGAGGGGACCTGGCCCCGTGGTGCTGTGATGAGGGGATCGTGTCCCTTGATGCTGTGATGAGGGACCCTCTCTCTTGATGTTGTAATCAGGGGACCCTGTTCCATGATTCTGTGATGAGGCAACCCTGTCCCATGATGCTGTGATGAGGAGACACTGTCCCTTGATGTGATGTGGGGACCCTGTCCAGTGATGCTGTGATGAGGGGACCCTGCCCTGCGATTCTGTGATGAGGGGACCCTAGCCCTTGATGTTGTCATGAGAGGACCCTGTCCCTTAACATTTTGATGAGGAGACCCTATCCCTTGATGCTGCGACGAGGAGACCCTGTCTCTTGATACTGTGATGAGGGGACCTGACCCGTGATGCTGTGATGAGGGGACCGTGTCCACTGATGCTGTGATGAGGGGACACTGTCCCTTGATGTGGTGATGTGGGGACCCTGCCCAGTGATGCTGTGATGAGGGGAACCTGTCCCATGATACTGCGATGAGGGGACCCTGGCCCGTGCTGCTTTTATGAGCGGACCTTGTCCAGTGATGCTGTGATGAGGGGACATTGTCCCTTGGTGTGTTGATGAGGGCACCCTGCCCAGTGATGCTGTGATGAGGGGACCATGTACCGTGATGCTGTGATGAGGGAACACTGTCCCTTGATGTGGTGATGTGGGGACCCTACCCAGTGATGCTGTGATGAGGGGACCCTATCCCTTGTTATTGTCATGAGGGGACCCTGTCCCTTGACATTCTGATGAGGTGACCCTATCCCTTGATGCTGCGATGAGGAGACCCTGTCTCGTGATACTGTGATGAGGGGACCTGGGCCCGTGACGCTGTGATGAGGGGACCGTGTCCCTTGATGCTGCGGTGAGGGGACCCTGTCGCGTGATGGTGTGATGAGGGGACAATGTCTCTTCATGTGGTGATGAGGGACCCTGTCCCGTGATGCTGTGAGGAGTGGATCCTGTCCCTTGATGCTGTGATGAGGGACCCTGTCTCTTGATGTTGTAATCAGGGGACCCTGTCCCTTGATGCTGTGATGCGGGGACCCTGTCCCGTGATGCTGGTATGCGGACACATTGTCTCGTGATGCTGTGATGAGGGGACCCTGTCGGTTGGTGTTGTGATGACGGGAGACTGTCCCTTGATGTTGTGTTGAGGGGCCCCTGTCCCTTAATTTGGTGATGAGGGGACCCTGCCCAGTGATGCTGTGATGAGGGGACCCTGTCACGTGATGTGGTGACGATGTGACCCTGTCCCTTGATGTTCTGATGAGGGGACCCTGTCCCGTGATGCTGTGATGAGTCGACCGTTCCCAGTGATGTTGTGATGAGGGGACCCTTTCCCTTGCTGTGGTGATGAGAGGACCCTGCCCAGTGATGCTGTGATGAGGGGACCCTGTCCCTTGATGTTGTGATGAGGGGATGCTTTTCTGTGATGCTCTGATGAGGGGACCCTGTCCCGTGATGCTGTGATTAGGGGACACGCTCCATTGGTGAGGTGATGAGGGGATCCTGTCCAGTGATGCTGTGATGAGGGGACCCTGTCGCGTGATGGTGTGATGAGGGGACAATGTCCCTTCATGTGGTGATGAGGGGACCCTGCCCACTGACGTGGTGATGAGGGGACGCTGTCCCGTGAGGCTCTGAGGAGAGGATCGTGTGCCTTCATGCTGTGATGAGGGACCCTGTCTCTTGATGTTGTAATGAGGGGACCCTGTTCCATGATTCTGTGATGAGGGAACCCTGTACCATGATGCTGTGATGAGGGGACACTGACCCTTGATGTGGTGATGTGGGGACCCTGCCCACTGATGCTGTGATGAGGGCACTCTGCCCAGTGATGCTGTGATGAGGGGACCATGTACCGTGATGCTGTGATAAGGGGAAACTGTCCCTTGATGTGGTGATGTGGGGACCCTACCCAGTGATGCTGTGATGAGGGAACCCTATCCGTTGATGTTGTCATCAGGGGACCCTGTCCCTTGAAATTTTGATGAGTTGACCCTATCCCTTGATGCTGCGATGAGGAGACCCTGTCTCGTGATACTGTGATGAAGGGACCTGACCTGTGATGCTGTGATGAGGGGACCGTGTCCCTTGACGCTGTGGTGAGGGGACCCTGTCGCGTGATGGTGTGATGAGGTGACAATGTCCCTTCATGTGGTGATGAGGGGACCCTGCCCATTGACGGGGTGATGAGGGGACCCTGTCCCGTGATGCTGTGAGGAGAGGATCCTGTCCCTTGATGCTGTGATGAGGGACCCTGTCTCTTGATGTTGTAATGAGGGGATCCTGTTTCATGATTCTGTGATGAGGGAACCCTGACCCGTGATGCTGTGATGAGGGGACACTGTCCCTTGATGTGGTGATGTGGGGCCCCTGCCCACTGATGCTGTGATGAGGGGACCCTGTCCTGCGATGCTGTGATGTGGACACATTGTATCGTGATGCTGTGATGAGGGAACCCTGTACTGTGATGCTGTGATGAGGGGACCTAACCCGTGATGCTGTGATGCGGGGACCCTGTCACGTGATGTGGTGACGATGGGACCATGTCCCTTGATGCTCTGATGAGGGGACCCTGCCCAGTGATGCTGTGATGAGGGGAACCTGTCCCATGATACTGCGATGAGGGGACCCTGGCCCGTGCTGCTTTTATGAGCGGACCTTGTCCAGTGATGCTGTGATGAGGGGACATTGTCCCTTGGTGTGTTGATGAGGGCACCCTGCCCAGTGATGCTGTGATGAGGGGACCATGTACCGTGATGCTGTGATGAGGGGACACTGTCCCTTGATGTGGTGATGTGGGGACCCTACCCAGTGATGCTGTGATGAGGGGACCCTATCCCTTGATATTGTCATGAGGGGACCCTGTCCCTTGACATTCTGATGAGGTGACCCTATCCCTTGATGCTGCGATGAGGAGACCCTGTCTCGTGATACTGTGATGAGGGGACCTGGGCCCGTGACGCTGTGATGCGGGGACCATGTCCCTTGATGCTGCGGTGAGGGGACCCTGTCGCGTGATGGTGTGATGAGGGGACAATGTCTCTTCATGTGGTGATGAGGGGACCCTGCCCATTGACGTGCTGATGAGGGGACCCTGTCCCGTGATGCTGTGAGGAGAGGATCCTGTTCCTTGATGCTGTGATGAGGGACCCTGTCTCTTGATGTTGTAATGAGGGGACCCTGTTCCATGATTCTGTGATGAGGGAAACCTGTCCCGTGATGCTGTGATGAGGGGACACTGTCCCTTGACGCGGTGATGTGGGGACCCTGCCCAGTGATGCTGTAATGAGTGGACCCTGTACCGTGATGCTGTGATGAGGGGACACTGCCCCTTGATGGGGTGATGTGGGGACCCTGTCCAGTGCTGCTATGATGAGGGGACCCTAGGCCTTGATGTTGTCATGAGGGGACCCTGTCCCTTGACAGTTTGATGAGGTGACCCTATCCCTTGATGCTGCGGTGAGGAGACGCAGTCTCGTGATACGGTGATGAGGGGACCTGGCCCTGTGATGCTGTGATGAGGGGATCGTGTCCCTTGATGTCGTGATGAGGGGACCCTGCCCAGTGATGCTGTGATGAGGGGACCCTGTCCCATGATACTGCAATGAGAGGACCCTGTGCCTTGATTCTGTGATGAGGGGACCCTGGCCCGTGTTGCTTTTATGAGCGGAACTTGTCCACTGATGCTGTGATGAGGGGACATTGTCCCTTGGTGTGTTGATGAGGGCACCCTGCCCAGTGATCCTGTGATGAGGGGACCATGTACCGTGATGCTGTGATGAGGGCACACTGTCCCTTGATGTGGTGATGTGGGGACCCTACCCAGTGATGCTGTGATGAGGGGACCCTATCCCTTGATGTTGTCATGAGGGGACCCTGTCTCGTGATACTGTGATGCGGGGACGTGACCCGTGATGCTGTGATTAGGGGACACTCTCCATTGGTGTGGTGATGAGGGGACCCTGCCCAGTGATATTGTGATGAGGGGACCCTGTCTCGTGATACTGTGATGAGGGGACCTGACCCATGATGCTGTGATGAGGGGACTCTGTCCGTTGATGCTGTGATGAGGGGATGTTTTTCCGTGATGCTCTGATGAGGGGACCATGTACCGTGATGCTGTGATTAGGGGACACTCTCCATTGGTGAGGTGATGAGGGGATCCTGCCCAATGATTCTGGGATGAGGAAAACTGTCCCTTCATGCTGTGATGCGGGGACGTTGTCCCGTGACGCTGTGATGAGGGGACCGTGTCCCTTGATGCTGTGGTGAGGGGACCCTGTCGCGTGATGGTGTGATGAGGGGACAATGTCCCTTCATGTGGTGATGAGGGGCCCCTGCCCATTGGCGTGGTGATGAGGGGACCCTGTCCCGTGATGCTGTGAGAAGAGGATCCTGTCCCTTGATGCTGTGATGAGGGACCCTGTCTCTTGATGTTGTAATGAGGGGACCCTGTTCCATGATTCTGTGATGAGGGAACCCTGTCCCGTGATGCTGTGATGAGGGAACACTGTCCCTTGATGTGGTGATGTGGGGACCCTGCCCAGTGATGCTGTGATGAGGGGACCCTGTCCCGTGATGCTGTGATCAGGGGACCCTGTACCGTGACGCTGTGATGAGGGGACACTGTCCCTTGATGTGGTGATGTGGGGACCCTGCCCAGTGATGCTGTGATGAGGGGACCCTGTCCCGTGATGCTGTGATGTGGACACATTGTCCCGTGATGCTGTGATGAGGGAACCCTGTCCCATGATGTTGAGTTGAGGGGACCGTGTCCCGTGATGCTGTGATGAGGGGACCCTAGGCCTTGATGTTGTCATGAGGGGACCCTGTCCCTTGACATTTTGATGAGGTGACCCTATCCCTTGATGCTGTGATGAGGAGACCCAGTCTCGTGATACGGTGATGAGGGGACCTGGCCCTGTGATGCTGTGATGAGGGGATCGTGTCCCTTGATGTCGTGATGAGGGGACCCTGCCCAGTGATGCTGTGATGAGGGGACCCTGTCCCATGATACTGCGATGAGAGGACCCTGTGCCTTGATTCTGTGATGAGGGGACCCTGGCCCGTGTTGCTTTTATCAGCGGACCTTGTCCACTGATGCTGTGATGAGGGGACATTGTCCCTTGGTGTGTTGATGAGGGCACCCTGCCCAGTGATCCTGTGATGAGGGGACCATGTACCGTGATGCTGTGATGAGGGCACACTGTCCCTTGATGTGGTGATGTGGGGACCCTACCCAGTGATGCTGTGATGAGGGGACCCTATCCCTTGATGTTGTCATGAGGGGACCCTGTCTCGTGATACTGTGATGCGGGGACGTGACCCGTGATGCTGTGATTAGGGGACACTCTCCATTGGTGTGGTGATGAGGGGACCCTGCCCAGTGATATTGTGATGAGGGGACCCTGTCTCGTGATACTGTGATGAGGGGACCTGACCCATGATGCTGTGATGAGGGGACTCTGTCCCTTGATGCTGTGATGAGGGGATGCTTTTCCGTGATGCTCTGATGAGGGGACCCTGTCCCGTGATGCTGTGATTAGGGGACACTCTCCATTGGTGTGGTGATGAGGGGATCCTGCCCAGTGATTCTGGGATGAGGGAAACTGCCCCTTCATGCTGTGATGCGGGGACGTTGTCCCGTGACGCTGTGATGAGTGGACCGTGTCTCGTGATACTGTGATGAGGGGACCTGACCCGTGATGCTGTGATGAGGGGACCATGACCCTTGATACTGTGCTGAGGGGACCCTGTCGAGTGATGGTATGATGAGGGGACAATGTCCCTTGATGTGATGATGTGGGGACCCTGCCCAGTGATGCTGTGATGAGGGGACCCTGTCCCGTGATGCTGTGATCAGGGGACCCTGTACCGTGACGCTGTGATGAGGGGACACTGTCCCTTGATGTGCTGATGTGGGGACCCTGTCCAGTGATGCTGTGATGAGGGGACACTGTCCCGGCATGCTGGGATGCGGACACATTGTCCCGTGATGCTGTGATGAGGGGACCCTGACTGTTGCTGCTGTGATGACGGGACCCTGTCCCTTGATGTTGTGTTGAGGGGCCCCTATTCCTTGATTGGGTGATGAGGGGACCCTGTCCCGTGATGCTGTGAGGAGAGGATCCTGTCCCTTGATGCCGTGATGAGGGACCCTGTCTATTGATGTTGTAATAAGGGGACCCTGTTCCATGATTCTGTGATGAGAGAACCCTGTACCGTGATGCTGTGATGAGGGGACACTGTGCCTTGATGTGGTGATGTGGGGACCCTGCTCAGTGATGCTGTGATGAGGGGACCCTGTACCGTGATGCTGTGATGAGGGGACACTGTGCCTTGATGTGGTGATGTGGGGACCCTGCCCAGTGATGCTGTGATGAGGGGACCCTGTCCCGTGATGCTGTGATCAGGGGACCCTGTACCGTGACGCTGTGATGAGGGGACACTGTCCCTTGATGTGGTGATGTGGGGACCCTGCCCAGTGATGCTGTGATGAGGGGACCCTGTCCCGTGACGCTGTGATGTGGACACATTGTCCCGTGATGCTGTGATGAGGGAACCCTGTCCCATGATGTTGAGTTGAGGGGACCGTGTCCCTTGATGCTGTGATGAGGGGACCCTAGGCCTTGATGTTGTCATGAGGGGACCCTGTCCCTTGACATTTTGATGAGGTGACCCTATCCCTTGATGCTGCGATGAGGAGACCCAGTCTCGTGATACGGTGATGAGGGGACCTGACCCTGTGATGCTGTGATGAGGGGATCGTGTCCCTTGATGTCGTGATGAGGGGACCCTGCCCAGTGATGCTGTGATGAGGGGACCCTGTCCCATGATACTGCGATGAGAGGACCCTGTGCCTTGATTCTGTGATGAGGGGACCCTGGCCCGTGTTGCTTTTATGAGCGGACCTTGTCCACTGATGCTGTGATGAGGGGACATTGTCCCTTGGTGTGTTGATGAGGGCACCCTGCCCAGTGATCCTGTGATGAGGGGACCATGTACCGTGATGCTGTGATGAGGGCACACTGTCCCTTGATGTGGTGATGTGGGGACCCTACCCAGTGATGCTGTGATGAGGGGACCCTATCCCTTGATGTTGTCATGAGGGGACCCTGTCTCGTGATACTGTGATGCGGGGACGTGACCCGTGATGCTGTGATTAGGGGACACTCTCCATTGGTGTGGTGATGAGGGGACCCTGCCCAGTGATATTGTGATGAGGGGACCCTGTCTCGTGATACTGTGATGAGGGGACCTGACCCATGATGCTGTGATGAGGGGACTCTGTCCCTTGATGCTGTGATGAGGGGATGCTTTTCCGTGATGCTCTGATGAGGGGACCCTGTCCCGTGATGCTGTGATTAGGGGACACTCTCCATTGGTGTGGTGATGAGGGGATCCTGCCCAGTGATTCTGGGATGAGGGAAACTGTCCCTTCATGCTGTGATGCGGGGACGTTGTCCCGTGACGCTGTGATGAGTGGACCGTGTCTCGTGATACTGTGATGAGGGGACCTGACCCGTGATGCTGTGATGAGGGGACCGTGACCCTTGATACTGTGCTGAGGGGACCCTGTCGCGTGATGGTGTGATGAGGGGACAATGCCCCTTGATGTGGTGATGTGGGGACCCTGCCCAGTGATGCTGTGATGAGGGGACCCTGTCCCGTGATGCTGTGATCAGGGGACCCTGTACCGTGACGCTGTGATGAGGGGACACTGTCCCTTGATGTGCTGATGTGGGGACCCTGTCCAGTGATGCTGTGATGAGGGGACACTGTCCCGGCATGCTGGGATGCGGACACATTGTCCCGTGATGCTGTGATGAGGGGACCCTGACTGTTGCTGCTGTGATGACGGGACCCTGTCCCTTGATGTTGTGTTGAGGGGCCCCTATCCCTTGATTGGGTGATGAGGGGACCCTGTCGCGTGATGCTGTGAGGAGAGGATCCTGTCCCTTGATGCCGTGATGAGGGACCCTGTCTATTGATGTTGTAATAAGGGGACCCTGTTCCATGATTCTGTGATGAGAGAACCCTGTACCGTGATGCTGTGATGAGGGGACACTGTGCCTTGATGTGGTGATGTGGGGACCCTGCTCAGTGATGCTGTGATGAGGGGACCCTGTACCGTGATGCTGTGATGAGGGGACACTGTGCCTTGATGTGGTGATGTGGGGACCCTGCTCAGTGATGCTGTGATGAGGGGACCCTGTACCGTGATGCTGTGATGAGGGGACCTAACCCGTGATGCTGTGATGCGGGGACCCTGTCACGTGATGTGGTGACGATGGGACCCTGTCCCTTGATGCTCTGATGAGGGGACCCTGCCCAGTGATGCTGTGATGAGGGGAACCTGTCCCATGATACTGCGATGAGGGGACCCTGGCCCGTGCTGCTTTTATGAGCGGACCTTGTCCAGTGATGCTGTGATGAGGGGACATTGTCCCTTGGTGTGTTGATGAGGGCACCCTGCCCAGTGATGCTGTGATGAGGGGACCATGTACCGTGATGCTGTGATGAGGGGACACTGTCCCTTGATGTGGTGATGTGGGGACCCTACCCAGTGATGCTGTGATGAGGGGACCCTATCCCTTGATATTGTCATGAGGGGACCCTGTCCCTTGACATTCTGATGAGGTGACCCTATCCCTTGATGCTGCGATGAGGAGACCCTGTCTCGTGATACTGTGATGAGGGGACCTGGGCCCGTGACGCTGTGATGAGGGGACCGTGTCCCTTGATGCTGCGGTGAGGGGACCCTGTCGCGTGATGGTGTGATGAGGGGACAATGTCTCTTCATGTGGTGATGAGGGGACCCTGCCCATTGACGTGCTGATGAGGGGACCCTGTCCCGTGATGCTGTGAGGAGAGGATCCTGTTCCTTGATGCTGTGATGAGGGACCCTGTCTCTTGATGTTGTAATGAGGGGACCCTGTTCCATGATTCTGTGATGAGGGAAACCTGTCCCGTGATGCTGTGATGAGGGGACACTGTCCCTTGACGCGGTGATGTGGGGACCCTGCCCAGTGATGCTGTAATGAGTGGACCCTGTACCGTGATGCTGTGATGAGGGGACACTGCCCCTTGATGGGGTGATGTGGGGACCCTGTCCAGTGCTGCTATGATGAGGGGACCCTAGGCCTTGATGTTGTCATGAGGGGACCCTGTCCCTTGACAGTTTGATGAGGTGACCCTATCCCTTGATGCTGCGATGAGGAGACCCTGTCTCGTGATACTGTGATGAGGGGACCTGGCCCCGTGGTGCTGTGATGAGGGGATCGTGTCCCTTGATGCTGTGATGAGGGACCCTCTCTCTTGATGTTGTAATCAGGGGACCCTGTTCCATGATTCTGTGATGAGGCGACCCTGTCCCATGATGCTGTGATGAGGAGACACTGTCCCTTGATGTGATGTGGGGACCCTGTCCCTTGATGCTGTGATGAGGGGACCCTGCCCTGCGATTCTGTGATGAGGGGACCCTAGCCCTTGATGTTGTCATGAGAGGACCCTGTCCCTTAACATTTTGATGAGGAGACCCTATCCCTTGATGCTGCGACGAGGAGACCCTGTCTCTTGATACTGTGATGAGGGGACCTGACCCGTGATGCTGTGATGAGGGGACCGTGTCCACTGATGCTGTGATGAGGGGACACTGTCCCTTGATGTGGTGATGTGGGGACCCTGCCCAGTGATGCTGTGATGAGGGGAACCTGTCCCATGATACTGCGATGAGGGGACCCTGGCCCGTGCTGCTTTTATGAGCGGACCTTGTCCAGTGATGCTGTGATGAGGGGACATTGTCCCTTGGTGTGTTGATGAGGGCACCCTGCCCAGTGATGCTGTGATGAGGGGACCATGTACCGTGATGCTGTGATGAGGGGACCCTGTCCCGTGATGCTGTGATGAGTCGACCGTTCCCAGTGATGTTGTGATGAGGGGACCCTTTCCCTTGCTGTGGTGATGAGAGGACCCTGCCCAGTGATGCTGTGATGAGGGGACCCTGTCCCTTGATGTTGTGATGAGGGGATGCTTTTCTGTGATGCTCTGATGAGGGGACCCTGTCCCGTGATGCTGTGATTAGGGGACACGCTCCATTGGTGAGGTGATGAGGGGATCCTGTCCAGTGATGCTGTGATGAGGGGACCCTGTCGCGTGATGGTGTGATGAGGGGACAATGTCCCTTCATGTGGTGATGAGGGGACCCTGCCCACTGACGTGGTGATGAGGGGACCCTGTCCCGTGAGGCTCTGAGGAGAGGATTGTGTGCCTTCATGCTGTGATGAGGGACCCTGTCTCTTGATGTTGTAATGAGGGGACCCTGTTCCATGATTCTGTGATGAGGGAACCCTGTACCATGATGCTGTGATGAGGGGACACTGACCCTTGATGTGGTGATGTGGGGACCCTGCCCACTGATGCTGTGATGAGGGCACTCTGCCCAGTGATGCTGTGATGAGGGGACCATGTACCGTGATGCTGTGATAAGGGGAAACTGTCCCTTGATGTGGTGATGTGGGGACCCTACCCAGTGATGCTGTGATGAGGGAACCCTATCCGTTGATGTTGTCATCAGGGGACCCTGTCCCTTGAAATTTTGATGAGTTGACCCTATCCCTTGATGCTGCGATGAGGAGACCCTGTCTCGTGATACTGTGATGAAGGGACCTGACCTGTGATGCTGTGATGAGGGGACCGTGTCCCTTGACGCTGTGGTGAGGGGACCCTGTCGCGTGATCGTGTGATGAGGTGACAATGTCCCTTCATGTGGTGATGAGGGGACCCTGCCCATTGACGGGGTGATGAGGGGACCCTGTCCCGTGATGCTGTGAGGAGAGGATCCTGTCCCTTGATGCTGTGATGAGGGACCCTGTCTCTTGATGTTGTAATGAGGGGATCCTGTTTCATGATTCTGTGATGAGGGAACCCTGACCCGTGATGCTGTGATGAGGGGACACTGTCCCTTGATGTGGTGATGTGGGGCCCCTGCCCACTGATGCTGTGATGAGGGGACCCTGTCCTGCGATGCTGTGATGTGGACACATTGTATCGTGATGCTGTGATGAGGGAACCCTGTCCCATGATGTTGAGGGGACCGTGTGCGTTGATGCTGTGATGAGGGGACTCTAGGCCTTGATGTTGTCATGAGGGGACCCTGTCCCTTGACATTTTGATGAGGTGACCCTATCCCTTGATGCTGCGATGAGGAGACCCTGTCTCGTGATACGGTGATGAGGGAACCTGGCCCCGTGATGCTGTGATGAGGGGATCGTGTCCCTTGATGTGGTGATGTGGGGACCCTACCCAGTGATGCTGTGATGAGGGGACCCTATCCCTTGATATTGTCATGAGGGGACCCTGTCCCTTGACATTCTGATGAGGTGACCCTATCCCTTGATGCTGCGATGAGGAGACCCTGTCTCGTGATACTGTGATGAGGGGACCTGGGCCCGTGACGCTGTGATGAGGGGACCGTGTCCCTTGATGCTGCGGTGAGGGGACCCTGTCACGTGATGGTGTGATGAGGGGACAATGTCTCTTCATGTGGTGATGAGGGGACCCTGCCCATTGACGTGCTGATGAGGGGACCCTGTCCCGTGATGCTGTGAGGAGAGGATCCTGTTCCTTGATGCTGTGATGAGGGACCCTGTCTCTTGATGTTGTAATCAGGGGACCCTGTTCCATGATTCTGTGATGAGGAAAACCTGTCCCGTGATGCTGTGATGAGGGGACACTGTCCCTTGATGTGGTGATGTGGGGACCCTGCCCAGTGATGCTGTAATGAGTGGACCCTGTACCGTGATGCTGTGATGAGGGGACACTGTGCCTTGATGTGGTGATGTGGGGACCCTGCTCAGTGATGCTGTGATGAGGGGACCCTGTACCGTGATGCTGTGATGAGGGGACCTAACCCGTGATGCTGTGATGCGGGGACCCTGTCACGTGATGTGGTGACGATGGGACCCTGTCCCTTGATGCTCTGATGAGGGGACCCTGCCCAGTGATGCTGTGATGAGGGGAACCTGTCCCATGATACTGCGATGAGGGGACCCTGGCCCGTGCTGCTTTTATGAGCGGACCTTGTCCAGTGATGCTGTGATGAGGGGACATTGTCCCTTGGTGTGTTGATGAGGGCACCCTGCCCAGTGATGCTGTGATGAGGGGACCATGTACCGTGATGCTGTGATGAGGGGACACTGCCCCTTGATGCGGTGATGTGGGGACCCTGCCCAGTGATGCTGTAATGAGTGGACCCTGTACCGTGATGCTGTGATGAGGGGACACTGCCCCTTGATGGGGTGATGTGGGGACCCTACCCAGTGATGCTGTGATGAGGGGACCCTATCCCTTGATATTGTCATGAGGGGACCCTGTCCCTTGACATTCTGATGAGGTGACCCTATCCCTTGATGCTGCGATGAGGAGACCCTGTCTCGTGATACTGTGATGAGGGGACCTGGGCCCGTGACGCTGTGATGAGGGGACCGTGTCCCTTGATGCTGCGGTGAGGGGACCCTGTCACGTGATGGTGTGATGAGGGGACAATGTCTCTTCATGTGGTGATGAGGGGACCCTGCCCATTGACGTGCTGATGAGGGGACCCTGTCCCGTGATGCTGTGAGGAGAGGATCCTGTTCCTTGATGCTGTGATGAGGGACCCTGTCTCTTGATGTTGTAATGAGGGGACCCTGTTCCATGATTCTGTGATGAGGGAAACCTGTCCCGTGATGCTGTGATGAGGGGACACTGTCCCTTGATGCGGTGATGTGGGGACCCTGCCCAGTGATGCTGTAATGAGTGGACCCTGTACCGTGATGCTGTGATGAGGGGACACTGCCCCTTGATGGGGTGATGTGGGGACCCTGTCTAGTGCTGCTGTGATGAGGGGAACCTAGGCCTTGATGTTGTCATGAGGGGACCCTGTCCCATGATGCTGTGATGAGGGGACCCTGTCTGTTGCTGCTGTGATGACGGCACACTGTCCCTTGATGTTGTGTTGAGGGGCCCCTGTTCCTTGATTGGGTGATGAGGGGACCCTGCCCAGTGATGCTGTGATGAGTGGACCCTTTCCAGTGATGCTGAGAGGAACCTGTCCCTTGCTGTGGTGATGAGGGGACCCTGCCCCGTGACGCTGTCATGAGGGGACCCTGTCCCTTGATGGTGCGATGAGGGCATGCTTTTCTGTGATGCTCTGAGGAGGGGACCCTGTCCCGTGATGCTGTGATTAGGGGACACTCTCCATTGGTGAGGTGATGAGGGGATCCTGCCCAATGATTCTGGGATGAGGAAAACTGTCCCTTCATGCTGTGATGCGGGGACGTTGTCCCGTGACGCTGTGATGAGGGGACCGTGTCCCTTGATGCTGTGGTGAGGGGACCCTGTCGCGTGATGGTGTGATGAGGGGACAATGTCCCTTCATGTGGTGATGAGGGGCCCCTGCCCATTGGCGTGGTGATGAGGGGACCCTGTCCCGTGATGCTGTGAGGAGAGGATCCTGTCCCTTGATGCTGTGATGAGGGACCCTGTCTCTTGATGTTGTAATGAGGGGACCCTGTTCCATGATTCTGTGATGAGGGAACCCTGTCCCGTGATGCTGTGATGAGGGAACACTGTCCCTTGATGTGGTGATGTGGGGACCCTGCCCAGTGATGCTGTGATGAGGGGACCCTGTCCCGTGATGCTGTGATCAGGGGACCCTGTACCGTGACTCTGTGATGAGGGGACACTGTCCCTTGATGTGGTGATGTGGGGACCCTGCCCAGTGATGCTGTGATGAGGGGTCCCTGTCCCGTGATGCTGTGATGTGGACACATTGTCCCGTGATGCTGTGATGAGGGAACCCTGTCCCATGATGTTGAGTTGAGGGGACCGTGTCCCGTGATGCTGTGATGAGGGGACCCTAGGCCTTGATGTTGTCATGAGGGGACCCTGTCCCTTGACATTTTGATGAGGTGACCCTATCCCTTGATGCTGCGATGAGGAGACCCAGTCTCGTGATACGGTGATGAGGGGACCTGGCCCTGTGATGCTGTGATGAGGGGATCGTGTCCCTTGATGTCGTGATGAGGGGACCCTGCCCAGTGATGCTGTGATGAGGGGACCCTGTCCCATGATACTGCGATGAGAGGACCCTGTGCCTTGATTCTGTGATGAGGGGACCCTGGCCCGTGTTGCTTTTATGAGCGGACCTTGTCCACTGATGCTGTGATGAGGGGACATTGTCCCTTGGTGTGTTGATGAGGGCACCCTGCCCAGTGATCCTGTGATGAGGGGACCATGTACCGTGATGCTGTGATGAGGGCACACTGTCCCTTGATGTGGTGATGTGGGGACCCTACCCAGTGATGCTGTGATGAGGGGACCCTATCCCTTGATGTTGTCATGAGGGGACCCTGTCTCGTGATACTGTGATGCGGGGACGTGACCCGTGATGCTGTGATTAGGGGACACTCTCCATTGGTGTGGTGATGAGGGGACCCAGCCCAGTGATATTGTGATGAGGGGACCCTGTCTCGTGATACTGTGATGAGGGGACCTGACCCATGATGCTGTGATGAGGGGACTCTGTCCCTTGATGCTGTGATGAGGGGATGTTTTTCCGTGATGCTCTGATGAGGGGACCCTGTCCCGTGATGCTGTGATTAGGGGACACTCTCCATTGGTGAGGTGATGAGGGGATCCTGCCCAATGATTCTGGGATGAGGAAAACTGTCCCTTCATGCTGTGATGCGGGGACGTTGTCCCGTGACGCTGTGATGAGGGGACCGTGTCCCTTGATGCTGCGGTGAGGGGACCCTGTCGCGTGATGGTGTGATGAGGGGACAATGTCTCTTCATGTGGTGATGAGGGGACCCTGCCCATTGACGTGCTGAAGAGGGGACCCTGTCCCGTGATGCTGTGAGGAGAGGATCCTGTTCCTTGATGCTGTGATGAGGGACCCTGTCTCTTGATGTTGTAATGAGGGGACCCTGTTCCATGATTCTGTGATGAGGGAAACCTGTCCCGTGATGCTGTGATGAGGGGACACTGTCCCTTGATGCGGTGATGTGGGGACCCTGCCCAGTGATGCTGTAATGAGTGGACCCTGTACCGTGATGCTGTGATGAGGGGACACTGCCCCTTGATGGGGTGATGTGGGGACCCTGTCCAGTGCTGCTGTGATGAGGGGACCCTAGGCCTTGATGTTGTCATGAGGGGACCCTGTCCCTTGACAGTTTGATGAGGTGACCCTATCCCTTGATGCTGCGATGAGGAGACCCTGTCTCGTGATACTGTGATGAGGGGACCTGGCCCCGTGGTGCTGTGATGAGGGGATCGTGTCCCTTGATGCTGTGATGAGGGACCCTCTCTCTTGATGTTGTAATCAGGGGACCCTGTTCCATGATTCTGTGATGAGGCAACCCTGTCCCATGATGCTGTGATGAGGAGACACTGTCCCTTGATGTGATGTGGGGACCCTGTCCAGTGATGCTGTGATGAGGGGACCCTGCCCTGCGATTCTGTGATGAGGGGACCCTAGCCCTTGATGTTGTCATGAGAGGACCCTGTCCCTTAACATTTTGATGAGGAGACCCTATCCCTTGATGCTGCGACGAGGAGACCCTGTCTCTTGATACTGTGATGAGGGGACCTGACCCGTGATGCTGTGATGAGGGGACCGTGTCCACTGATGCTGTGATGAGGGGACACTGTCCCTTGATGTGGTGATGTGGGGACCCTGCCCAGTGATGCTGTGATGAGGGGAACCTGTCCCATGATACTGCGATGAGGGGACCCTGGCCCGTGCTGCTTTTATGAGCGGACCTTGTCCAGTGATGCTGTGATGAGGGGACATTGTCCCTTGGTGTGTTGATGAGGGCACCCTGCCCAGTGATGCTGTGATGAGGGGACCATGTACCGTGATGCTGTGATGAGGGAACACTGTCCCTTGATGTGGTGATGTGGGGACCCTACCCAGTGATGCTGTGATGAGGGGACCCTATCCCTTGTTATTGTCATGAGGGGACCCTGTCCCTTGACATTCTGATGAGGTGACCCTATCCCTTGATGCTGCGATGAGGAGACCCTGTCTCGTGATACTGTGATGAGGGGACCTGGGCCCGTGACGCTGTGATGAGGGGACCGTGTCCCTTGATGCTGCGGTGAGGGGACCCTGTCGCGTGATGGTGTGATGAGGGGACAATGTCTCTTCATGTGGTGATGAGGGACCCTGTCCCGTGATGCTGTGAGGAGTGGATCCTGTCCCTTGATGCTGTGATGAGGGACCCTGTCTCTTGATGTTGTAATCAGGGGACCCTGTCCCTTGATGCTGTGATGCGGGGACCCTGTCCCGTGATGCTGGTATGCGGACACATTGTCTCGTGATGCTGTGATGAGGGGACCCTGTCGGTTGGTGTTGTGATGACGGGAGACTGTCCCTTGATGTTGTGTTGAGGGGCCCCTGTCCCTTAATTTGGTGATGAGGGGACCCTGCCCAGTGATGCTGTGATGAGGGGACCCTGTCACGTGATGTGGTGACGATGTGACCCTGTCCCTTGATGTTCTGATGAGGGGACCCTGTCCCGTGATGCTGTGATGAGTCGACCGTTCCCAGTGATGTTGTGATGAGGGGACCCTTTCCCTTGCTGTGGTGATGAGAGGACCCTGCCCAGTGATGCTGTGATGAGGGGACCCTGTCCCTTGATGTTGTGATGAGGGGATGCTTTTCTGTGATGCTCTGATGAGGGGACCCTGTCCCGTGATGCTGTGATTAGGGGACACGCTCCATTGGTGAGGTGATGAGGGGATCCTGTCCAGTGATGCTGTGATGAGGGGACCCTGTCGCGTGATGGTGTGATGAGGGGACAATGTCCCTTCATGTGGTGATGAGGGGACCCTGCCCACTGACGTGGTGATGAGGGGACGCTGTCCCGTGAGGCTCTGAGGAGAGGATCGTGTGCCTTCATGCTGTGATGAGGGACCCTGTCTCTTGATGTTGTAATGAGGGGACCCTGTTCCATGATTCTGTGATGAGGGAACCCTGTACCATGATGCTGTGATGAGGGGACACTGACCCTTGATGTGGTGATGTGGGGACCCTGCCCACTGATGCTGTGATGAGGGCACTCTGCCCAGTGATGCTGTGATGAGGGGACCATGTACCGTGATGCTGTGATAAGGGGAAACTGTCCCTTGATGTGGTGATGTGGGGACCCTACCCAGTGATGCTGTGATGAGGGAACCCTATCCGTTGATGTTGTCATCAGGGGACCCTGTCCCTTGAAATTTTGATGAGTTGACCCTATCCCTTGATGCTGCGATGAGGAGACCCTGTCTCGTGATACTGTGATGAAGGGACCTGACCTGTGATGCTGTGATGAGGGGACCGTGTCCCTTGACGCTGTGGTGAGGGGACCCTGTCGCGTGATGGTGTGATGAGGTGACAATGTCCCTTCATGTGGTGATGAGGGGACCCTGCCCATTGACGGGGTGATGAGGGGACCCTGTCCCGTGATGCTGTGAGGAGAGGATCCTGTCCCTTGATGCTGTGATGAGGGACCCTGTCTCTTGATGTTGTAATGAGGGGATCCTGTTTCATGATTCTGTGATGAGGGAACCCTGACCCGTGATGCTGTGATGAGGGGACACTGTCCCTTGATGTGGTGATGTGGGGCCCCTGCCCACTGATGCTGTGATGAGGGGACCCTGTCCTGCGATGCTGTGATGTGGACACATTGTATCGTGATGCTGTGATGAGGGAACCCTGTCCCATGATGTTGAGGGGACCGTGTGCCTTGATGCTGTGATGAGGGGACTCTAGGCCTTGATGTTGTCATGAGGGGACCCTGTCCCTTGACATTTTGATGAGGTGACCCTATCCCTTGATGCTGCGATGAGGAGACCCTGTCTCGTGATACGGTGATGAGGGAACCTGGCCCCGTGATGCTGTGATGAGGGGATCGTGTCCCTTGATGTCGTGATGAGGGGACCCTGCCCAGTGATGCTGTGATGAGGAGACCATGTACCGTGATGCTGTGATGAGGGGACACTGTCCCTTGATGTGGTGATGTGGGGACCCTACCCAGTGATGCTGTGATGAGGGGACCCTATCCCTTGATATTGTCATGAGGGGACCCTGTCCCTTGACATTCTGATGAGGTGACCCTATCCCTTGATGCTGCGATGAGGAGACCCTGTCTCGTGATACTGTGATGAGGGGACCTGGGCCCGTGACGCTGTGATGAGGGGACCGTGTCCCTTGATGCTGCGGTGAGGGGACCCTGTCACGTGATGGTGTGATGAGGGGACAATGTCTCTTCATGTGGTGATGAGGGGACCCTGCCCATTGACGTGCTGATGAGGGGACCCTGTCCCGTGATGCTGTGAGGAGAGGATCCTGTTCCTTGATGCTGTGATGAGGGACCCTGTCTCTTGATGTTGTAATCAGGGGACCCTGTTCCATGATTCTGTGATGAGGAAAACCTGTCCCGTGATGCTGTGATGAGGGGACACTGTCCCTTGATGTGGTGATGTGGGGACCCTGCCCAGTGATGCTGTAATGAGTGGACCCTGTACCGTGATGCTGTGATGAGGGGACACTGTGCCTTGATGTGGTGATGTGGGGACCCTGCTCAGTGATGCTGTGATGAGGGGACCCTGTACTGTGATGCTGTGATGAGGGGACCTAACCCGTGATGCTGTGATGCGGGGACCCTGTCACGTGATGTGGTGACGATGGGACCATGTCCCTTGATGCTCTGATGAGGGGACCCTGCCCAGTGATGCTGTGATGAGGGGAACCTGTCCCATGATACTGCGATGAGGGGACCCTGGCCCGTGCTGCTTTTATGAGCGGACCTTGTCCAGTGATGCTGTGATGAGGGGACATTGTCCCTTGGTGTGTTGATGAGGGCACCCTGCCCAGTGATGCTGTGATGAGGGGACCATGTACCGTGATGCTGTGATGAGGGGACACTGTCCCTTGATGTGGTGATGTGGGGACCCTACCCAGTGATGCTGTGATGAGGGGACCCTATCCCTTGATATTGTCATGAGGGGACCCTGTCCCTTGACATTCTGATGAGGTGACCCTATCCCTTGATGCTGCGATGAGGAGACCCTGTCTCGTGATACTGTGATGAGGGGACCTGGGCCCGTGACGCTGTGATGCGGGGACCATGTCCCTTGATGCTGCGGTGAGGGGACCCTGTCGCGTGATGGTGTGATGAGGGGACAATGTCTCTTCATGTGGTGATGAGGGGACCCTGCCCATTGACGTGCTGATGAGGGGACCCTGTCCCGTGATGCTGTGAGGAGAGGATCCTGTTCCTTGATGCTGTGATGAGGGACCCTGTCTCTTGATGTTGTAATGAGGGGACCCTGTTCCATGATTCTGTGATGAGGGAAACCTGTCCCGTGATGCTGTGATGAGGGGACACTGTCCCTTGACGCGGTGATGTGGGGACCCTGCCCAGTGATGCTGTAATGAGTGGACCCTGTACCGTGATGCTGTGATGAGGGGACACTGCCCCTTGATGGGGTGATGTGGGGACCCTGTCCAGTGCTGCTATGATGAGGGGACCCTAGGCCTTGATGTTGTCATGAGGGGACCCTGTCCCTTGACAGTTTGATGAGGTGACCCTATCCCTTGATGCTGCGGTGAGGAGACCCAGTCTCGTGATACGGTGATGAGGGGACCTGGCCCTGTGATGCTGTGATGAGGGGATCGTGTCCCTTGATGTCGTGATGAGGGGACCCTGCCCAGTGATGCTGTGATGAGGGGACCCTGTCCCATGATACTGCAATGAGAGGACCCTGTGCCTTGATTCTGTGATGAGGGGACCCTGGCCCGTGTTGCTTTTATGAGCGGAACTTGTCCACTGATGCTGTGATGAGGGGACATTGTCCCTTGGTGTGTTGATGAGGGCACCCTGCCCAGTGATCCTGTGATGAGGGGACCATGTACCGTGATGCTGTGATGAGGGCACACTGTCCCTTGATGTGGTGATGTGGGGACCCTACCCAGTGATGCTGTGATGAGGGGACCCTATCCCTTGATGTTGTCATGAGGGGACCCTGTCTCGTGATACTGTGATGCGGGGACGTGACCCGTGATGCTGTGATTAGGGGACACTCTCCATTGGTGTGGTGATGAGGGGACCCTGCCCAGTGATATTGTGATGAGGGGACCCTGTCTCGTGATACTGTGATGAGGGGACCTGACCCATGATGCTGTGATGAGGGGACTCTGTCCGTTGATGCTGTGATGAGGGGATGTTTTTCCGTGATGCTCTGATGAGGGGACCATGTACCGTGATGCTGTGATTAGGGGACACTCTCCATTGGTGAGGTGATGAGGGGATCCTGCCCAATGATTCTGGGATGAGGAAAACTGTCCCTTCATGCTGTGATGCGGGGACGTTGTCCCGTGACGCTGTGATGAGGGGACCGTGTCCCTTGATGCTGCGGTGAGGGGACCCTGTCGCGTGATGGTGTGATGAGGGGACAATGTCTCTTCATGTGGTGATGAGGGGACCCTGCCCATTGACGTGCTGATGAGGGGACCCTGTCCCGTGATGCTGTGAGGAGAGGATCCTGTTCCTTGATGCTGTGATGAGGGACCCTGTCTCTTGATGTTGTAATGAGGGGACCCTGTTCCATGATTCTGTGATGAGGGAAACCTGTCCCGTGATGCTGTGATGAGGGGACACTGTCCCTTGATGCGGTGATGTGGGGACCCTGCCCAGTGATGCTGTAATGAGTGGACCCTGTACCGTGATGCTGTGATGAGGGGACACTGCCCCTTGATGGGGTGATGTGGGGACCCTGTCCAGTGCTGCTGTGATGAGGGGAACCTAGGCCTTGATGTTGTCATGAGGGGACCCTGTCCCATGATGCTGTGATGAGGGGACCCTGTCTGTTGCTGCTGTGATGACGGCACACTGTCCCTTGATGTTGTGTTGAGGGGCCCCTGTTCCTTGATTGGGTGATGAGGGGACCCTGCCCAGTGATGCTGTGATGAGTGGACCCTTTCCAGTGATGCTGAGAGGAACCTGTCCCTTGCTGTGGTGATGAGGGGACCCTGCCCCGTGACGCTGTCATGAGGGGACCCTGTCCCTTGATGGTGCGATGAGGGCATGCTTTTCTGTGATGCTCTGAGGAGGGGACCCTGTCCCGTGATGCTGTGATTAGGGGACACTCTCCATTGGTGAGGTGATGAGGGGATCCTGCCCAATGATTCTGGGATGAGGAAAACTGTCCCTTCATGCTGTGATGCGGGGACGTTGTCCCGTGACGCTGTGATGACGGGACCGTGTCCCTTGATGCTGTGGTGAGGGGACCCTGTCGCGTGATGGTGTGATGAGGGGACAATGTCCCTTCATGTGGTGATGAGGGGCCCCTGCCCATTGGCGTGGTGATGAGGGGACCGTGTCCCGTGATGCTGTGAGGAGAGGATCCTGTCCCTTGATGCTGTGATGAGGGACCCTGTCACTTGATGTTGTAATGAGGGGACCCTGTTCCATGATTCTGTGATGAGGGAACCCTGTCCCGTGATGCTGTGATGAGGGAACACTGTCCCTTGATGTGGTGATGTGGGGACCCTGCCCAGTGATGCTGTGATGAGGGGACCCTGTCCCGTGATGCTGTGATCAGGGGACCCTGTACCGTGACGCTGTGATGAGGGGACACTGTCCCTTGATGTGGTGATGTGGGGACCCTGCCCAGTGATGCTGTGATGAGGGGACCCTGTCCCGTGATGCTGTGATGTGGACACATTGTCCCGTGATGCTGTGATGAGGGAACCCTGTCCCATGATGTTGAGTTGAGGGGACCGTGTCCCGTGATGCTGTGATGAGGGGACCCTAGGCCTTGATGTTGTCATGAGGGGACCCTGTCCCTTGACATTTTGATGAGGTGACCCTATCCCTTGATGCTGCGATGAGGAGACCCTGTCTCGTGATACTGTGATGCGGGGACGTGACCCGTGATGCTGTGATTAGGGGACACTCTCCATTGGTGTGGTGATGAGGGGACCCTGCCCAGTGATATTGTGATGAGGGGACCCTGTCTCGTGATACTGTGATGAGGGGACCTGACCCATGATGCTGTGATGAGGGGACTCTGTCCCTTGATGCTGTGATGAGGGGATGCTTTTCCGTGATGCTCTGATGAGGGAACCCTGTCCCGTGATGCTGTGATTAGGGGACACTCTCCATTGGTGTGGTGATGAGGGGATCCTGCCCAGTGATTCTGGGATGAGGGAAACTGTCCCTTCATGCTGTGATGCGGGGACGTTGTCCCGTGACGCTGTGATGAGTGGACCGTGTCTCGTGATACTGTGATGAGGGGACCTGACCCGTGATGCTGTGATGAGGGGACCGTGACCCTTGATACTGTGCTGAGGGGACCCTGTCGCGTGATGGTGTGATGAGGGGACAATGCCCCTTGATGTGGTGATGTGGGGACCCTGCCCAGTGATGCTGTGATGAGGGGACCCTGTCCCGTGATGCTGTGATCAGGGGACCCTGTACCGTGACGCTGTGATGAGGGGACACTGTCCCTTGATGTGCTGATGTGGGGACCCTGTCCAGTGATGCTGTGATGAGGGGACACTGTCCCGGCATGCTGGGATGCGGACACATTGTCCCGTGATGCTGTGATGAGGGGACCCTGACTGTTGCTGCTGTGATGACGGGACCCTGTCCCTTGATGTTGTGTTGAGGGGCCCCTATCCCTTGATTGGGTGATGAGGGGACCCTGTCCCGTGATGCTGTGAGGAGAGGATCCTGTCCCTTGATGCCGTGATGAGGGACCCTGTCTATTGATGTTGTAATAAGGGGACCCTGTTCCATGATTCTGTGATGAGAGAACCCTGTACCGTGATGCTGTGATGAGGGGACACTGTGCCTTGATGTGGTGATGTGGGGACCCTGCTCAGTGATGCTGTGATGAGGGGACCCTGTACCGTGATGCTGTGATGAGGGGACACTGTGCCTTGATGTGGTGATGTGGGGACCCTGCTCAGTGATGCTGTGATGAGGGGACCCTGTACCGTGATGCTGTGATGAGGGGACCTAACCCGTGATGCTGTGATGCGGGGACCCTGTCACGTGACGTGGTGACGATGGGACCCTGTCCCTTGATGCTCTGATGAGGGGACCCTGCCCAGTGATGCTGTGATGAGGGGAACCTGTCCCATGATACTGCGATGAGGGGACCCTGGCCTGTGCTGCTTTTATGAGCGGACCTTGTCCAGTGATGCTGTGATGAGGGGACATTGTCCATTGGTGTGTTGATGAGGGCACCCTGCCCAGTGATGCTGTGATGAGGGGACCATGTACCGTGATGCTGTGATGAGGGGACACTGTCCCTTGATGTGGTGATGTGGGGACCCTACCCAGTGATGCTGTGATGAGGGGACCCTATCCCTTGATATTGTCATGAGGGGACCCTGTCCCTTGACATTCTGATGAGGTGACCCTATCCCTTGATGCTGCGATGAGGAGACCCTGTCTCGTGATACTGTGATGAGGGGACCTGGGCCCGTGACGCTGTGATGAGGGGACCGTGTCCCTTGATGCTGCGGTGAGGGGACCCTGTCGCGTGATGGTGTGATGAGGGGACAATGTCTCTTCATGTGGTGATGAGGGACCCTGTCCCGTGATGCTGTGAGGAGTGGATCCTGTCCCTTGATGCTGTGATGAGGGACCCTGTCTCTTGATGTTGTAATCAGGGGACCCTGTCCCTTGATGCTGTGATGCGGGGACCCTGTCCCGTGATGCTGGTATGCGGACACATTGTCTCGTGATGCTGTGATGAGGGGACCCTGTCGGTTGGTGTTGTGATGACGGGAGACTGTCCCTTGATGTTGTGTTGAGGGGCCCCTGTCCCTTAATTTGGTGATGAGGGGACCCTGCCCAGTGATGCTGTGATGAGGGGACCCTGTCACGTGATGTGGTGACGATG
This sequence comes from Mesoplodon bidens, assembly GCF_964165515.1. Taxonomy (NCBI): domain Eukaryota; kingdom Metazoa; phylum Chordata; class Mammalia; order Artiodactyla; family Ziphiidae; genus Mesoplodon; species Mesoplodon bidens. The sequence goes on along the minus strand of NC_138180.1, from coordinate 54,047,953 downwards.
TGACCCTGTCCCTTGATGTTCTGATGAGGGGACCCTGTCCCGTGATGCTGTGATGAGTCGACCGTTCCCAGTGATGTTGTGATGAGGGGACCCTTTCCCTTGCTGTGGTGATGAGAGGACCCTGCCCAGTGATGCTGTGATGAGGGGACCCTGTCCCTTGATGTTGTGATGAGGGGATGCTTTTCTGTGATGCTCTGATGAGGGGACCCTGTCCCGTGATGCTGTGATTAGGGGACACGCTCCATTGGTGAGGTGATGAGGGGATCCTGTCCAGTGATGCTGTGATGAGGGGACCCTGTCGCGTGATGGTGTGATGAGGGGACAATGTCCCTTCATGTGGTGATGAGGGGACCCTGCCCACTGACGTGGTGATGAGGGGACGCTGTCCCGTGAGGCTCTGAGGAGAGGATCGTGTGCCTTCATGCTGTGATGAGGGACCCTGTCTCTTGATGTTGTAATGAGGGGACCCTGTTCCATGATTCTGTGATGAGGGAACCCTGTACCATGATGCTGTGATGAGGGGACACTGACCCTTGATGTGGTGATGTGGGGACCCTGCCCACTGATGCTGTGATGAGGGCACTCTGCCCAGTGATGCTGTGATGAGGGGACCATGTACCGTGATGCTGTGATAAGGGGAAACTGTCCCTTGATGTGGTGATGTGGGGACCCTACCCAGTGATGCTGTGATGAGGGAACCCTATCCGTTGATGTTGTCATCAGGGGACCCTGTCCCTTGAAATTTTGATGAGTTGACCCTATCCCTTGATGCTGCGATGAGGAGACCCTGTCTCGTGATACTGTGATGAAGGGACCTGACCTGTGATGCTGTGATGAGGGGACCGTGTCCCTTGACGCTGTGGTGAGGGGACCCTGTCGCGTGATGGTGTGATGAGGTGACAATGTCCCTTCATGTGGTGATGAGGGGACCCTGCCCATTGACGGGGTGATGAGGGGACCCTGTCCCGTGATGCTGTGAGGAGAGGATCCTGTCCCTTGATGCTGTGATGAGGGACCCTGTCTCTTGATGTTGTAATGAGGGGATCCTGTTTCATGATTCTGTGATGAGGGAACCCTGACCCGTGATGCTGTGATGAGGGGACACTGTCCCTTGATGTGGTGATGTGGGGCCCCTGCCCACTGATGCTGTGATGAGGGGACCCTGTCCTGCGATGCTGTGATGTGGACACATTGTATCGTGATGCTGTGATGAGGGAACCCTGTCCCATGATGTTGAGGGGACCGTGTGCCTTGATGCTGTGATGAGGGGACTCTAGGCCTTGATGTTGTCATGAGGGGACCCTGTCCCTTGACATTTTGATGAGGTGACCCTATCCCTTGATGCTGCGATGAGGAGACCCTGTCTCGTGATACGGTGATGAGGGAACCTGGCCCCGTGATGCTGTGATGAGGGGATCGTGTCCCTTGATGTCGTGATGAGGGGACCCTGCCCAGTGATGCTGTGATGAGGAGACCATGTACCGTGATGCTGTGATGAGGGGACACTGTCCCTTGAGGTGGTGATGTGGGGACCCTACCCAGTGATGCTGTGATGAGGGGACCCTATCCATTGATATTGTCATAAGGGGACCCTGTCCCTTGACATTCTGATGAGGTGACCCTATCCCTTGATGCTGCGATGAGGAGACCCTGTCTCGTGATACTGTGATGAGGGGACCTGGGCCCGTGACGCTGTGATGAGGGGACCGTGTCCCTTGATGCTGCGGTGAGGGGACCCTGTCACGTGATGGTGTGATGAGGGGACAATGTCTCTTCATGTGGTGATGAGGGGACCCTGCCCATTGACGTGCTGATGAGGGGACCCTGTCCCGTGATGCTGTGAGGAGAGGATCCTGTTCCTTGATGCTGTGATGAGGGACCCTGTCTCTTGATGTTGTAATCAGGGGACCCTGTTCCATGATTCTGTGATGAGGAAAACCTGTCCCGTGATGCTGTGATGAGGGGACACTGTCCCTTGATGTGGTGATGTGGGGACCCTGCCCAGTGATGCTGTAATGAGTGGACCCTGTACCGTGATGCTGTGATGAGGGGACACTGTGCCTTGATGTGGTGATGTGGGGACCCTGCTCAGTGATGCTGTGATGAGGGGACCCTGTACTGTGATGCTGTGATGAGGGGACCTAACCCGTGATGCTGTGATGCGGGGACCCTGTCACGTGATGTGGTGACGATGGGACCATGTCCCTTGATGCTCTGATGAGGGGACCCTGCCCAGTGATGCTGTGATGAGGGGAACCTGTCCCATGATACTGCGATGAGGGGACCCTGGCCCGTGCTGCTTTTATGAGCGGACCTTGTCCAGTGATGCTGTGATGAGGGGACATTGTCCCTTGGTGTGTTGATGAGGGCACCCTGCCCAGTGATGCTGTGATGAGGGGACCATGTACCGTGATGCTGTGATGAGGGGACACTGTCCCTTGATGTGGTGATGTGGGGACCCTACCCAGTGATGCTGTGATGAGGGGACCCTATCCCTTGATATTGTCATGAGGGGACCCTGTCCCTTGACATTCTGATGAGGTGACCCTATCCCTTGATGCTGCGATGAGGAGACCCTGTCTCGTGATACTGTGATGAGGGGACCTGGGCCCGTGACGCTGTGATGCGGGGACCATGTCCCTTGATGCTGCGGTGAGGGGACCCTGTCGCGTGATGGTGTGATGAGGGGACAATGTCTCTTCATGTGGTGATGAGGGGACCCTGCCCATTGACGTGCTGATGAGGGGACCCTGTCCCGTGATGCTGTGAGGAGAGGATCCTGTTCCTTGATGCTGTGATGAGGGACCCTGTCTCTTGATGTTGTAATGAGGGGACCCTGTTCCATGATTCTGTGATGAGGGAAACCTGTCCCGTGATGCTGTGATGAGGGGACACTGTCCCTTGACGCGGTGATGTGGGGACCCTGCCCAGTGATGCTGTAATGAGTGGACCCTGTACCGTGATGCTGTGATGAGGGGACACTGCCCCTTGATGGGGTGATGTGGGGACCCTGTCCAGTGCTGCTATGATGAGGGGACCCTAGGCCTTGATGTTGTCATGAGGGGACCCTGTCCCTTGACAGTTTGATGAGGTGACCCTATCCCTTGATGCTGCGGTGAGGAGACGCAGTCTCGTGATACGGTGATGAGGGGACCTGGCCCTGTGATGCTGTGATGAGGGGATCGTGTCCCTTGATGTCGTGATGAGGGGACCCTGCCCAGTGATGCTGTGATGAGGGGACCCTGTCCCATGATACTGCAATGAGAGGACCCTGTGCCTTGATTCTGTGATGAGGGGACCCTGGCCCGTGTTGCTTTTATGAGCGGAACTTGTCCACTGATGCTGTGATGAGGGGACATTGTCCCTTGGTGTGTTGATGAGGGCACCCTGCCCAGTGATCCTGTGATGAGGGGACCATGTACCGTGATGCTGTGATGAGGGCACACTGTCCCTTGATGTGGTGATGTGGGGACCCTACCCAGTGATGCTGTGATGAGGGGACCCTATCCCTTGATGTTGTCATGAGGGGACCCTGTCTCGTGATACTGTGATGCGGGGACGTGACCCGTGATGCTGTGATTAGGGGACACTCTCCATTGGTGTGGTGATGAGGGGACCCTGCCCAGTGATATTGTGATGAGGGGACCCTGTCTCGTGATACTGTGATGAGGGGACCTGACCCATGATGCTGTGATGAGGGGACTCTGTCCGTTGATGCTGTGATGAGGGGATGTTTTTCCGTGATGCTCTGATGAGGGGACCATGTACCGTGATGCTGTGATTAGGGGACACTCTCCATTGGTGAGGTGATGAGGGGATCCTGCCCAATGATTCTGGGATGAGGAAAACTGTCCCTTCATGCTGTGATGCGGGGACGTTGTCCCGTGACGCTGTGATGAGGGGACCGTGTCCCTTGATGCTGTGGTGAGGGGACCCTGTCGCGTGATGGTGTGATGAGGGGACAATGTCCCTTCATGTGGTGATGAGGGGCCCCTGCCCATTGGCGTGGTGATGAGGGGACCCTGTCCCGTGATGCTGTGAGAAGAGGATCCTGTCCCTTGATGCTGTGATGAGGGACCCTGTCTCTTGATGTTGTAATGAGGGGACCCTGTTCCATGATTCTGTGATGAGGGAACCCTGTCCCGTGATGCTGTGATGAGGGAACACTGTCCCTTGATGTGGTGATGTGGGGACCCTGCCCAGTGATGCTGTGATGAGGGGACCCTGTCCCGTGATGCTGTGATCAGGGGACCCTGTACCGTGACGCTGTGATGAGGGGACACTGTCCCTTGATGTGGTGATGTGGGGACCCTGCCCAGTGATGCTGTGATGAGGGGACCCTGTCCCGTGATGCTGTGATGTGGACACATTGTCCCGTGATGCTGTGATGAGGGAACCCTGTCCCATGATGTTGAGTTGAGGGGACCGTGTCCCGTGATGCTGTGATGAGGGGACCCTAGGCCTTGATGTTGTCATGAGGGGACCCTGTCCCTTGACATTTTGATGAGGTGACCCTATCCCTTGATGCTGTGATGAGGAGACCCAGTCTCGTGATACGGTGATGAGGGGACCTGGCCCTGTGATGCTGTGATGAGGGGATCGTGTCCCTTGATGTCGTGATGAGGGGACCCTGCCCAGTGATGCTGTGATGAGGGGACCCTGTCCCATGATACTGCGATGAGAGGACCCTGTGCCTTGATTCTGTGATGAGGGGACCCTGGCCCGTGTTGCTTTTATCAGCGGACCTTGTCCACTGATGCTGTGATGAGGGGACATTGTCCCTTGGTGTGTTGATGAGGGCACCCTGCCCAGTGATCCTGTGATGAGGGGACCATGTACCGTGATGCTGTGATGAGGGCACACTGTCCCTTGATGTGGTGATGTGGGGACCCTATCCAGTGATGCTGTGATGAGGGGACCCTATCCCTTGATGTTGTCATGAGGGGACCCTGTCTCGTGATACTGTGATGCGGGGACGTGACCCGTGATGCTGTGATTAGGGGACACTCTCCATTGGTGTGGTGATGAGGGGACCCTGCCCAGTGATATTGTGATGAGGGGACCCTGTCTCGTGATACTGTGATGAGGGGACCTGACCCATGATGCTGTGATGAGGGGACTCTGTCCCTTGATGCTGTGATGAGGGGATGCTTTTCCGTGATGCTCTGATGAGGGGACCCTGTCCCGTGATGCTGTGATTAGGGGACACTCTCCATTGGTGTGGTGATGAGGGGATCCTGCCCAGTGATTCTGGGATGAGGGAAACTGCCCCTTCATGCTGTGATGCGGGGACGTTGTCCCGTGACGCTGTGATGAGTGGACCGTGTCTCGTGATACTGTGATGAGGGGACCTGACCCGTGATGCTGTGATGAGGGGACCATGACCCTTGATACTGTGCTGAGGGGACCCTGTCGAGTGATGGTATGATGAGGGGACAATGTCCCTTGATGTGATGATGTGGGGACCCTGCCCAGTGATGCTGTGATGAGGGGACCCTGTCCCGTGATGCTGTGATCAGGGGACCCTGTACCGTGACGCTGTGATGAGGGGACACTGTCCCTTGATGTGCTGATGTGGGGACCCTGTCCAGTGATGCTGTGATGAGGGGACACTGTCCCGGCATGCTGGGATGCGGACACATTGTCCCGTGATGCTGTGATGAGGGGACCCTGACTGTTGCTGCTGTGATGACGGGACCCTGTCCCTTGATGTTGTGTTGAGGGGCCCCTATTCCTTGATTGGGTGATGAGGGGACCCTGTCCCGTGATGCTGTGAGGAGAGGATCCTGTCCCTTGATGCCGTGATGAGGGACCCTGTCTATTGATGTTGTAATAAGGGGACCCTGTTCCATGATTGTGTGATGAGAGAACCCTGTACCGTGATGCTGTGATGAGGGGACACTGTGCCTTGATGTGGTGATGTGGGGACCCTGCTCAGTGATGCTGTGATGAGGGGACCCTGTACCGTGATGCTGTGATGAGGGGACACTGTGCCTTGATGTGGTGATGTGGGGACCCTGCCCAGTGATGCTGTGATGAGGGGACCCTGTCCCGTGATGCTGTGATCAGGGGACCCTGTACCGTGACGCTGTGATGAGGGGACACTGTCCCTTGATGTGGTGATGTGGGGACCCTGCCCAGTGATGCTGTGATGAGGGGACCCTGTCCCGTGACGCTGTGATGTGGACACATTGTCCCGTGATGCTGTGATGAGGGAACCCTGTCCCATGATGTTGAGTTGAGGGGACCGTGTCCCTTGATGCTGTGATGAGGGGACCCTAGGCCTTGATGTTGTCATGAGGGGACCCTGTCCCTTGACATTTTGATGAGGTGACCCTATCCCTTGATGCTGCGATGAGGAGACCCAGTCTCGTGATACGGTGATGAGGGGACCTGACCCTGTGATGCTGTGATGAGGGGATCGTGTCCCTTGATGTCATGATGAGGGGACCCTGCCCAGTGATGCTGTGATGAGGGGACCCTGTCCCATGATACTGCGATGAGAGGACCCTGTGCCTTGATTCTGTGATGAGGGGACCCTGGCCCGTGTTGCTTTTATGAGCGGACCTTGTCCACTGATGCTGTGATGAGGGGACATTGTCCCTTGGTGTGTTGATGAGGGCACCCTGCCCAGTGATCCTGTGATGAGGGGACCATGTACCGTGATGCTGTGATGAGGGCACACTGTCCCTTGATGTGGTGATGTGGGGACCCTACCCAGTGATGCTGTGATGAGGGGACCCTATCCCTTGATGTTGTCATGAGGGGACCCTGTCTCGTGATACTGTGATGCGGGGACGTGACCCGTGATGCTGTGATTAGGGGACACTCTCCATTGGTGTGGTGATGAGGGGACCCTGCCCAGTGATATTGTGATGAGGGGACCCTGTCTCGTGATACTGTGATGAGGGGACCTGACCCATGATGCTGTGATGAGGGGACTCTGTCCCTTGATGCTGTGATGAGGGGATGCTTTTCCGTGATGCTCTGATGAGGGGACCCTGTCCCGTGATGCTGTGATTAGGGGACACTCTCCATTGGTGTGGTGATGAGGGGATCCTGCCCAGTGATTCTGGGATGAGGGAAACTGTCCCTTCATGCTGTGATGCGGGGACGTTGTCCCGTGACGCTGTGATGAGTGGACCGTGTCTCGTGATACTGTGATGAGGGGACCTGACCCGTGATGCTGTGATGAGGGGACCGTGACCCTTGATACTGTGCTGAGGGGACCCTGTCGCGTGATGGTGTGATGAGGGGACAATGCCCCTTGATGTGGTGATGTGGGGACCCTGCCCAGTGATGCTGTGATGAGGGGACCCTGTCCCGTGATGCTGTGATCAGGGGACCCTGTACCGTGACGCTGTGATGAGGGGACACTGTCCCTTGATGTGCTGATGTGGGGACCCTGTCCAGTGATGCTGTGATGAGGGGACACTGTCCCGGCATGCTGGGATGCGGACACATTGTCCCGTGATGCTGTGATGAGGGGACCCTGACTGTTGCTGCTGTGATGACGGGACCCTGTCCCTTGATGTTGTGTTGAGGGGCCCCTATCCCTTGATTGGGTGATGAGGGGACCCTGTCGCGTGATGCTGTGAGGAGAGGATCCTGTCCCTTGATGCCGTGATGAGGGACCCTGTCTATTGATGTTGTAATAAGGGGACCCTGTTCCATGATTCTGTGATGAGAGAACCCTGTACCGTGATGCTGTGATGAGGGGACACTGTGCCTTGATGTGGTGATGTGGGGACCCTGCTCAGTGATGCTGTGATGAGGGGACCCTGTACCGTGATGCTGTGATGAGGGGACACTGTGCCTTGATGTGGTGATGTGGGGACCCTGCTCAGTGATGCTGTGATGAGGGGACCCTGTACCGTGATGCTGTGATGAGGGGACCTAACCCGTGATGCTGTGATGCGGGGACCCTGTCACGTGATGTGGTGACGATGGGACCCTGTCCCTTGATGCTCTGATGAGGGGACCCTGCCCAGTGATGCTGTGATGAGGGGAACCTGTCCCATGATACTGCGATGAGGGGACCCTGGCCCGTGCTGCTTTTATGAGCGGACCTTGTCCAGTGATGCTGTGATGAGGGGACATTGTCCCTTGGTGTGTTGATGAGGGCACCCTGCCCAGTGATGCTGTCATGAGGGGACCATGTACCGTGATGCTGTGATGAGGGGACACTGTCCCTTGATGTGGTGATGTGGGGACCCTACCCAGTGATGCTGTGATGAGGGGACCCTATCCCTTGATATTGTCATGAGGGGACCCTGTCCCTTGACATTCTGATGAGGTGACCCTATCCCTTGATGCTGCGATGAGGAGACCCTGTCTCGTGATACTGTGATGAGGGGACCTGGGCCCGTGACGCTGTGATGAGGGGACCGTGTCCCTTGATGCTGCGGTGAGGGGACCCTGTCGCGTGATGGTGTGATGAGGGGACAATGTCTCTTCATGTGGTGATGAGGGGACCCTGCCCATTGACGTGCTGATGAGGGGACCCTGTCCCGTGATGCTGTGAGGAGAGGATCCTGTTCCTTGATGCTGTGATGAGGGACCCTGTCTCTTGATGTTGTAATGAGGGGACCCTGTTCCATGATTCTGTGATGAGGGAAACCTGTCCCGTGATGCTGTGATGAGGGGACAATGTCCCTTGACGCGGTGATGTGGGGACCCTGCCCAGTGATGCTGTAATGAGTGGACCCTGTACCGTGATGCTGTGATGAGGGGACACTGCCCCTTGATGGGGTGATGTGGGGACCCTGTCCAGTGCTGCTATGATGAGGGGACCCTAGGCCTTGATGTTGTCATGAGGGGACCCTGTCCCTTGACAGTTTGATGAGGTGACCCTATCCCTTGATGCTGCGATGAGGAGACCCTGTCTCGTGATACTGTGATGAGGGGACCTGGCCCCGTGGTGCTGTGATGAGGGGATCGTGTCCCTTGATGCTGTGATGAGGGACCCTCTCTCTTGATGTTGTAATCAGGGGACCCTGTTCCATGATTCTGTGATGAGGCGACCCTGTCCCATGATGCTGTGATGAGGAGACACTGTCCCTTGATGTGATGTGGGGACCCTGTCCCTTGATGCTGTGATGAGGGGACCCTGCCCTGCGATTCTGTGATGAGGGGACCCTAGCCCTTGATGTTGTCATGAGAGGACCCTGTCCCTTAACATTTTGATGAGGAGACCCTATCCCTTGATGCTGCGACGAGGAGACCCTGTCTCTTGATACTGTGATGAGGGGACCTGACCCGTGATGCTGTGATGAGGGGACCGTGTCCACTGATGCTGTGATGAGGGGACACTGTCCCTTGATGTGGTGATGTGGGGACCCTGCCCAGTGATGCTGTGATGAGGGGAACCTGTCCCATGATACTGCGATGAGGGGACCCTGGCCCGTGCTGCTTTTATGAGCGGACCTTGTCCAGTGATGCTGTGATGAGGGGACATTGTCCCTTGGTGTGTTGATGAGGGCACCCTGCCCAGTGATGCTGTGATGAGGGGACCATGTACCGTGATGCTGTGATGAGGGGACCCTGTCCCGTGATGCTGTGATGAGTCGACCGTTCCCAGTGATGTTGTGATGAGGGGACCCTTTCCCTTGCTGTGGTGATGAGAGGACCCTGCCCAGTGATGCTGTGATGAGGGGACCCTGTCCCTTGATGTTGTGATGAGGGGATGCTTTTCTGTGATGCTCTGATGAGGGGACCCTGTCCCGTGATGCTGTGATTAGGGGACACGCTCCATTGGTGAGGTGATGAGGGGATCCTGTCCAGTGATGCTGTGATGAGGGGACCCTGTCGCGTGATGGTGTGATGAGGGGACAATGTCCCTTCATGTGGTGATGAGGGGACCCTGCCCACTGACGTGGTGATGAGGGGACCCTGTCCCGTGAGGCTCTGAGGAGAGGATTGTGTGCCTTCATGCTGTGATGAGGGACCCTGTCTCTTGATGTTGTAATGAGGGGACCCTGTTCCATGATTCTGTGATGAGGGAACCCTGTACCATGATGCTGTGATGAGGGGACACTGACCCTTGATGTGGTGATGTGGGGACCCTGCCCACTGATGCTGTGATGAGGGCACTCTGCCCAGTGATGCTGTGATGAGGGGACCATGTACCGTGATGCTGTGATAAGGGGAAACTGTCCCTTGATGTGGTGATGTGGGGACCCTACCCAGTGATGCTGTGATGAGGGAACCCTATCCGTTGATGTTGTCATCAGGGGACCCTGTCCCTTGAAATTTTGATGAGTTGACCCTATCCCTTGATGCTGCGATGAGGAGACCCTGTCTCGTGATACTGTGATGAAGGGACCTGACCTGTGATGCTGTGATGAGGGGACCGTGTCCCTTGACGCTGTGGTGAGGGGACCCTGTCGCGTGATCGTGTGATGAGGTGACAATGTCCCTTCATGTGGTGATGAGGGGACCCTGCCCATTGACGGGGTGATGAGGGGACCCTGTCCCGTGATGCTGTGAGGAGAGGATCCTGTCCCTTGATGCTGTGATGAGGGACCCTGTCTCTTGATGTTGTAATGAGGGGATCCTGTTTCATGATTCTGTGATGAGGGAACCCTGACCCGTGATGCTGTGATGAGGGGACACTGTCCCTTGATGTGGTGATGTGGGGCCCCTGCCCACTGATGCTGTGATGAGGGGACCCTGTCCTGCGATGCTGTGATGTGGACACATTGTATCGTGATGCTGTGATGAGGGAACCCTGTCCCATGATGTTGAGGGGACCGTGTGCGTTGATGCTGTGATGAGGGGACTCTAGGCCTTGATGTTGTCATGAGGGGACCCTGTCCCTTGACATTTTGATGAGGTGACCCTATCCCTTGATGCTGCGATGAGGAGACCCTGTCTCGTGATACGGTGATGAGGGAACCTGGCCCCGTGATGCTGTGATGAGGGGATCGTGTCCCTTGATGTGGTGATGTGGGGACCCTACCCAGTGATGCTGTGATGAGGGGACCCTATCCCTTGATATTGTCATGAGGGGACCCTGTCCCTTGACATTCTGATGAGGTGACCCTATCCCTTGATGCTGCGATGAGGAGACCCTGTCTCGTGATACTGTGATGAGGGGACCTGGGCCCGTGACGCTGTGATGAGGGGACCGTGTCCCTTGATGCTGCGGTGAGGGGACCCTGTCACGTGATGGTGTGATGAGGGGACAATGTCTCTTCATGTGGTGATGAGGGGACCCTGCCCATTGACGTGCTGATGAGGGGACCCTGTCCCGTGATGCTGTGAGGAGAGGATCCTGTTCCTTGATGCTGTGATGAGGGACCCTGTCTCTTGATGTTGTAATCAGGGGACCCTGTTCCATGATTCTGTGATGAGGAAAACCTGTCCCGTGATGCTGTGATGAGGGGACACTGTCCCTTGATGTGGTGATGTGGGGACCCTGCCCAGTGATGCTGTAATGAGTGGACCCTGTACCGTGATGCTGTGATGAGGGGACACTGTGCCTTGATGTGGTGATGTGGGGACCCTGCTCAGTGATGCTGTGATGAGGGGACCCTGTACTGTGATGCTGTGATGAGGGGACCTAACCCGTGATGCTGTGATGCGGGGACCCTGTCACGTGATGTGGTGACGATGGGACCATGTCCCTTGATGCTCTGATGAGGGGACCCTGCCCAGTGATGCTGTGATGAGGGGAACCTGTCCCATGATACTGCGATGAGGGGACCCTGGCCCGTGCTGCTTTTATGAGCGGACCTTGTCCAGTGATGCTGTGATGAGGGGACATTGTCCCTTGGTGTGTTGATGAGGGCACCCTGCCCAGTGATGCTGTGATGAGGGGACCATGTACCGTGATGCTGTGATGAGGGGACACTGTCCCTTGATGTGGTGATGTGGGGACCCTACCCAGTGATGCTGTGATGAGGGGACCCTATCCCTTGATATTGTCATGAGGGGACCCTGTCCCTTGACATTCTGATGAGGTGACCCTATCCCTTGATGCTGCGATGAGGAGACCCTGTCTCGTGATACTGTGATGAGGGGACCTGGGCCCGTGACGCTGTGATGCGGGGACCATGTCCCTTGATGCTGCGGTGAGGGGACCCTGTCGCGTGATGGTGTGATGAGGGGACAATGTCTCTTCATGTGGTGATGAGGGGACCCTGCCCATTGACGTGCTGATGAGGGGACCCTGTCCCGTGATGCTGTGAGGAGAGGATCCTGTTCCTTGATGCTGTGATGAGGGACCCTGTCTCTTGATGTTGTAATGAGGGGACCCTGTTCCATGATTCTGTGATGAGGGAAACCTGTCCCGTGATGCTGTGATGAGGGGACACTGTCCCTTGACGCGGTGATGTGGGGACCCTGCCCAGTGATGCTGTAATGAGTGGACCCTGTACCGTGATGCTGTGATGAGGGGACACTGCCCCTTGATGGGGTGATGTGGGGACCCTGTCCAGTGCTGCTATGATGAGGGGACCCTAGGCCTTGATGTTGTCATGAGGGGACCCTGTCCCTTGACAGTTTGATGAGGTGACCCTATCCCTTGATGCTGCGGTGAGGAGACCCAGTCTCGTGATACGGTGATGAGGGGACCTGGCCCTGTGATGCTGTGATGAGGGGATCGTGTCCCTTGATGTCGTGATGAGGGGACCCTGCCCAGTGATGCTGTGATGAGGGGACCCTGTCCCATGATACTGCAATGAGAGGACCCTGTGCCTTGATTCTGTGATGAGGGGACCCTGGCCCGTGTTGCTTTTATGAGCGGAACTTGTCCACTGATGCTGTGATGAGGGGACATTGTCCCTTGGTGTGTTGATGAGGGCACCCTGCCCAGTGATCCTGTGATGAGGGGACCATGTACCGTGATGCTGTGATGAGGGCACACTGTCCCTTGATGTGGTGATGTGGGGACCCTACCCAGTGATGCTGTGATGAGGGGACCCTATCCCTTGATGTTGTCATGAGGGGACCCTGTCTCGTGATACTGTGATGCGGGGACGTGACCCGTGATGCTGTGATTAGGGGACACTCTCCATTGGTGTGGTGATGAGGGGACCCTGCCCAGTGATATTGTGATGAGGGGACCCTGTCTCGTGATACTGTGATGAGGGGACCTGACCCATGATGCTGTGATGAGGGGACTCTGTCCGTTGATGCTGTGATGAGGGGATGTTTTTCCGTGATGCTCTGATGAGGGGACCATGTACCGTGATGCTGTGATTAGGGGACACTCTCCATTGGTGAGGTGATGAGGGGATCCTGCCCAATGATTCTGGGATGAGGAAAACTGTCCCTTCATGCTGTGATGCGGGGACGTTGTCCCGTGACGCTGTGATGAGGGGACCGTGTCCCTTGATGCTGTGGTGAGGGGACCCTGTCGCGTGATGGTGTGATGAGGGGACAATGTCCCTTCATGTGGTGATGAGGGGCCCCTGCCCATTGGCGTGGTGATGAGGGGACCCTGTCCCGTGATGCTGTGAGGAGAGGATCCTGTCCCTTGATGCTGTGATGAGGGACCCTGTCTCTTGATGTTGTAATGAGGGGACCCTGTTCCATGATTCTGTGATGAGGGAACCCTGTCCCGTGATGCTGTGATGAGGGGACCCTGTCCCGTGATGCTGTGATCAGGGGACCCTGTACCGTGACGCTGTGATGAGGGGACACTGTCCCTTGATGTGGTGATGTGGGGACCCTGCCCAGTGATGCTGTGATGAGGGGACCCTGTCCCGTGATGCTGTGATGTGGACACATTGTCCCGTGATGCTGTGATGAGGGAACCCTGTCCCATGATGTTGAGTTGAGGGGACCGTGTCCCGTGATGCTGTGATGAGGGGACCCTAGGCCTTGATGTTGTCATGAGGGGACCCTGTCCCTTGACATTTTGATGAGGTGACCCTATCCCTTGATGCTGCGATGAGGAGACCCAGTCTCGTGATACGGTGATGAGGGGACCTGGCCCTGTGATGCTGTGATGAGGGGATCGTGTCCCTTGATGTCGTGATGAGGGGACCCTGCCCAGTGATGCTGTGATGAGGGGACCCTGTCCCATGATACTGCGATGAGAGGACCCTGTGCCTTGATTCTGTGATGAGGGGACCCTGGCCCGTGTTGCTTTTATGAGCGGACCTTGTCCACTGATGCTGTGATGAGGGGACATTGTCCCTTGGTGTGTTGATGAGGGCACCCTGCCCAGTGATCCTGTGATGAGGGGACCATGTACCGTGATGCTGTGATGAGGGCACACTGTCCCTTGATGTGGTGATGTGGGGACCCTACCCAGTGATGCTGTGATGAGGGGACCCTATCCCTTGATGTTGTCATGAGGGGACCCTGTCTCGTGATACTGTGATGCGGGGACGTGACCCGTGATGCTGTGATTAGGGGACACTCTCCATTGGTGTGGTGATGAGGGGACCCTGCCCAGTGATATTGTGATGAGGGGACCCTGTCTCGTGATACTGTGATGAGGGGACCTGACCCATGATGCTGTGATGAGGGGACTCTGTCCCTTGATGCTGTGATGAGGGGATGCTTTTCCGTGATGCTCTGATGAGGGGACCCTGTCCCGTGATGCTGTGATTAGGGGACACTCTCCATTGGTGTGGTGATGAGGGGATCCTGCCCAGTGATTCTGGGATGAGGGAAACTGTCCCTTCATGCTGTGATGCGGGGACGTTGTCCCGTGACGCTGTGATGAGTGGACCGTGTCTCGTGATACTGTGATGAGGGGACCTGACCCGTGATGCTGTGATGAGGGGACCATGACCCTTGATACTGTGCTGAGGGGACCCTGTCGCGTGATGGTATGATGAGGGGACAATGTCCCTTGATGTGATGATGTGGGGACCCTGCCCAGTGATGCTGTGATGAGGGGACCCTGTCCCGTGATGCTGTGATCAGGGGACCCTGTACCGTGACGCTGTGATGAGGGGACACTGTCCCTTGATGTGCTGATGTGGGGACCCTGTCCAGTGATGCTGTGATGAGGGGACACTGTCCCGGCATGCTGGGATGCGGACACATTGTCCCGTGATGCTGTGATGAGGGGACCCTGACTGTTGCTGCTGTGATGACGGGACCCTGTCCCTTGATGTTGTGTTGAGGGGCCCCTATTCCTTGATTGGGTGATGAGGGGACCCTGTCCCGTGATGCTGTGAGGAGAGGATCCTGTCCCTTGATGCCGTGATGAGGGACCCTGTCTATTGATGTTGTAATAAGGGGAACCTGTTCCATGATTCTGTGATGAGAGAACCCTGTACCGTGATGCTGTGATGAGGGGACACTGTGCCTTGATGTGGTGATGTGGGGACCCTGCTCAGTGATGCTGTGATGAGGGGACCCTGTACCGTGATGCTGTGATGAGGGGACACTGTGCCTTGATGTGGTGATGTGGGGACCCTGCCCAGTGATGCTGTGATGAGGGGACCCTGTCCCGTGATGCTGTGATCAGGGGACCCTGTACCGTGACGCTGTGATGAGGGGACACTGTCCCTTGATGTGGTGATGTGGGGACCCTGCCCAGTGATGCTGTGATGAGG
Organism: Mesoplodon bidens; assembly: GCF_964165515.1. Classification (NCBI taxonomy): domain Eukaryota; kingdom Metazoa; phylum Chordata; class Mammalia; order Artiodactyla; family Ziphiidae; genus Mesoplodon; species Mesoplodon bidens. Next base: position 54,032,432 of record NC_138180.1, on the reverse strand, counting down.
GGACCCTGTCCCGTGACGCTGTGATGTGGACACATTGTCCCGTGATGCTGTGATGAGGGAACCCTGTCCCATGATGTTGAGTTGAGGGGACCGTGTCCCTTGATGCTGTGATGAGGGGACCCTAGGCCTTGATGTTGTCATGAGGGGACCCTGTCCCTTGACATTTTGATGAGGTGACCCTATCCCTTGATGCTGCGATGAGGAGACCCAGTCTCGTGATACGGTGATGAGGGGACCTGACCCTGTGATGCTGTGATGAGGGGATCGTGTCCCTTGATGTCGTGATGAGGGGACCCTGCCCAGTGATGCTGTGATGAGGGGACCCTGTCCCATGATACTGCGATGAGAGGACCCTGTGCCTTGATTCTGTGATGAGGGGACCCTGGCCCGTGTTGCTTTTATGAGCGGACCTTGTCCACTGATGCTGTGATGAGGGGACATTGTCCCTTGGTGTGTTGATGAGGGCACCCTGCCCAGTGATCCTGTGATGAGGGGACCATGTACCGTGATGCTGTGATGAGGGCACACTGTCCCTTGATGTGGTGATGTGGGGACCCTACCCAGTGATGCTGTGATGAGGGGACCCTATCCCTTGATGTTGTCATGAGGGGACCCTGTCTCGTGATACTGTGATGCGGGGACGTGACCCGTGATGCTGTGATTAGGGGACACTCTCCATTGGTGTGGTGATGAGGGGACCCTGCCCAGTGATATTGTGATGAGGGGACCCTGTCTCGTGATACTGTGATGAGGGGACCTGACCCATGATGCTGTGATGAGGGGACTCTGTCCCTTGATGCTGTGATGAGGGGATGCTTTTCCGTGATGCTCTGATGAGGGGACCCTGTCCCGTGATGCTGTGATTAGGGGACACTCTCCATTGGTGTGGTGATGAGGGGATCCTGCCCAGTGATTCTGGGATGAGGGAAACTGTCCCTTCATGCTGTGATGCGGGGACGTTGTCCCGTGACGCTGTGATGAGTGGACCGTGTCTCGTGATACTGTGATGAGGGGACCTGACCCGTGATGCTGTGATGAGGGGACCGTGACCCTTGATACTGTGCTGAGGGGACCCTGTCGCGTGATGGTGTGATGAGGAGACAATGCCCCTTGATGTGGTGATGTGGGGACCCTGCCCAGTGATGCTGTGATGAGGGGACCCTGTCCCGTGATGCTGTGATCAGGGGACCCTGTACCGTGACGCTGTGATGAGGGGACACTGTCCCTTGATGTGCTGATGTGGGGACCCTGTCCAGTGATGCTGTGATGAGGGGACACTGTCCCGGCATGCTGGGATGCGGACACATTGTCCCGTGATGCTGTGATGAGGGGACCCTGACTGTTGCTGCTGTGATGACGGGACCCTGTCCCTTGATGTTGTGTTGAGGGGCCCCTATCCCTTGATTGGGTGATGAGGGGACCCTGTCCCGTGATGCTGTGAGGAGAGGATCCTGTCCCTTGATGCCGTGATGAGGGACCCTGTCTATTGATGTTGTAATAAGGGGACCCTGTTCCATGATTCTGTGATGAGAGAACCCTGTACCGTGATGCTGTGATGAGGGGACACTGTGCCTTGATGTGGTGATGTGGGGACCCTGCTCAGTGATGCTGTGATGAGGGGACCCTGTACCGTGATGCTGTGATGAGGGGACACTGTGCCTTGATGTGGTGATGTGGGGACCCTGCTCAGTGATGCTGTGATGAGGGGACCCTGTACCGTGATGCTGTGATGAGGGGACCTAACCCGTGATGCTGTGATGCGGGGACCCTGTCACGTGATGTGGTGACGATGGGACCCTGTCCCTTGATGCTCTGATGAGGGGACCCTGCCCAGTGATGCTGTGATGAGGGGAACCTGTCCCATGATACTGCGATGAGGGGACCCTGGCCCGTGCTGCTTTTATGAGCGGACCTTGTCCAGTGATGCTGTGATGAGGGGACATTGTCCCTTGGTGTGTTGATGAGGGCACCCTGCCCAGTGATGCTGTGATGAGGGGACCATGTACCGTGATGCTGTGATGAGGGGACACTGTCCCTTGATGTGGTGATGTGGGGACCCTACCCAGTGATGCTGTGATGAGGGGACCCTATCCCTTGATATTGTCATGAGGGGACCCTGTCCCTTGACATTCTGATGAGGTGACCCTATCCCTTGATGCTGCGATGAGGAGACCCTGTCTCGTGATACTGTGATGAGGGGACCTGGGCCCGTGACGCTGTGATGAGGGGACCGTGTCCCTTGATGCTGCGGTGAGGGGACCCTGTCGCGTGATGGTGTGATGAGGGGACAATGTCCCTTCATGTGGTGATGAGGGGACCCTGCCCACTGACGTGGTGATGAGGGGACCCTGTCCCGTGAGGCTCTGAGGAGAGGATTGTGTGCCTTCATGCTGTGATGAGGGACCCTGTCTCTTGATGTTGTAATGAGGGGACCCTGTTCCATGATTCTGTGATGAGGGAACCCTGTACCATGATGCTGTGATGAGGGGACACTGACCCTTGATGTGGTGATGTGGGGACCCTGCCCACTGATGCTGTGATGAGGGCACTCTGCCCAGTGATGCTGTGATGAGGGGACCATGTACCGTGATGCTGTGATAAGGGGAAACTGTCCCTTGATGTGGTGATGTGGGGACCCTACCCAGTGATGCTGTGATGAGGGAACCCTATCCGTTGATGTTGTCATCAGGGGACCCTGTCCCTTGAAATTTTGATGAGTTGACCCTATCCCTTGATGCTGCGATGAGGAGACCCTGTCTCGTGATACTGTGATGAAGGGACCTGACCTGTGATGCTGTGATGAGGGGACCGTGTCCCTTGACGCTGTGGTGAGGGGACCCTGTCGCGTGATGGTGTGATGAGGTGACAATGTCCCTTCATGTGGTGATGAGGGGACCCTGCCCATTGACGGGGTGATGAGGGGACCCTGTCCCATGATGCTGTGAGGAGAGGATCCTGTCCCTTGATGCTGTGATGAGGGACCCTGTCTCTTGATGTTGTAATGAGGGGATCCTGTTTCATGATTCTGTGATGAGGGAACCCTGACCCGTGATGCTGTGATGAGGGGACACTGTCCCTTGATGTGGTGATGTGGGGCCCCTGCCCACTGATGCTGTGATGAGGGAACCCTGTCCCATGATGTTGAGGGGACCGTGTGCCTTGATGCTGTGATGAGGGGACTCTAGGCCTTGATGTTGTCATGAGGGGACCCTGTCCCTTGACATTTTGATGAGGTGACCCTATCCCTTGATGCTGCGATGAGGAGACCCAGTCTCGTGATACGGTGATGAGGGGACCTGGCCCTGTGATGCTGTGATGAGGGGATCGTGTCCCTTGATGTCGTGATGAGGGGACCCTGCCCAGTGATGCTGTGATGAGGGGACCCTGTCCCATGATACTGCGATGAGAGGACCCTGTGCCTTGATTCTGTGATGAGGGGACCCTGGCCCGTGTTGCTTTTATGAGCGGACCTTGTCCACTGATGCTGTGATGAGGGGACATTGTCCCTTGGTGTGTTGATGAGGGCACCCTGCCCAGTGATCCTGTGATGAGGGGACCATGTACCGTGATGCTGTGATGAGGGCACACTGTCCCTTGATGTGGTGATGTGGGGACCCTACCCAGTGATGCTGTGATGAGGGGACCCTATCCCTTGATGTTGTCATGAGGGGACCCTGTCTCGTGATACTGTGATGCGGGGACGTGACCCGTGATGCTGTGATTAGGGGACACTCTCCATTGGTGTGGTGATGAGGGGACCCTGCCCAGTGATATTGTGATGAGGGGACCCTGTCTCGTGATACTGTGATGAGGGGACCTGACCCATGATGCTGTGATGAGGGGACTCTGTCCCTTGATGCTGTGATGAGGGGATGCTTTTCCGTGATGCTCTGATGAGGGGACCCTGTCCCGTGATGCTGTGATTAGGGGACACTCTCCATTGGTGTGGTGATGAGGGGATCCTGCCCAGTGATTCTGGGATGAGGGAAACTGTCCCTTCATGCTGTGATGCGGGGACGTTGTCCCGTGACGCTGTGATGAGTGGACCGTGTCTCGTGATACTGTGATGAGGGGACCTGACCCGTGATGCTGTGATGAGGGGACCGTGACCCTTGATACTGTGCTGAGGGGACCCTGTCGCGTGATGGTGTGATGAGGGGACAATGCCCCTTGATGTGGTGATGTGGGGACCCTGCCCAGTGATGCTGTGATGAGGGGACCCTGTCCCGTGATGCTGTGATCAGGGGACCCTGTACCGTGACGCTGTGATGAGGGGACACTGTCCCTTGATGTGCTGATGTGGGGACCCTGTCCAGTGATGCTGTGATGAGGGGACACTGTCCCGGCATGCTGGGATGCGGACACATTGTCCCGTGATGCTGTGATGAGGGGACCCTGACTGTTGCTGCTGTGATGACGGGACCCTGTCCCTTGATGTTGTGTTGAGGGGCCCCTATCCCTTGATTGGGTGATGAGGGGACCCTGTCCCGTGATGCTGTGAGGAGAGGATCCTGTCCCTTGATGCCGTGATGAGGGACCCTGTCTATTGATGTTGTAATAAGGGGACCCTGTTCCATGATTCTGTGATGAGAGAACCCTGTACCGTGATGCTGTGATGAGGGGACACTGTGCCTTGATGTGGTGATGTGGGGACCCTGCTCAGTGATGCTGTGATGAGGGGACCCTGTACCGTGATGCTGTGAAGAGGGGACCTAACCCGTGATGCTGTGATGCGGGGACCCTGTCACGTGATGTGGTGACGATGGGACCCTGTCCCTTGATGCTCTGATGAGGGGACCCTGCCCAGTAGATGCTGTGATGAGGGGAACCTGTCCCATGATACTGCGATGAGGGGACCCTGGCCCGTGCTGCTTTTATGAGCGGACCTTGTCCAGTGATGCTGTGATGAGGGGACATTGTCCCTTGGTGTGTTGATGAGGGCACCCTGCCCAGTGATGCTGTGATGAGGGGACCATGTACCGTGATGCTGTGATGAGGGGACACTGTCCCTTGATGTGGTGATGTGGGGACCCTACCCAGTGATGCTGTGATGAGGGGACCCTATCCCTTGATATTGTCATGAGGGGACCCTGTCCCTTGACATTCTGATGAGGTGACCCTATCCCTTGATGCTGCGATGAGGAGACCCTGTCTCGTGATACTGTGATGAGGGGACCTGGGCCCGTGACGCTGTGATGAGGGGACCGTGTCCCTTGATGCTGCGGTGAGGGGACCCTGTCGCGTGATGGTGTGATGAGGGGACAATGTCTCTTCATGTGGTGATGAGGGGACCCTGCCCATTGACGTGCTGATGAGTGGACCCTGTCCCGTGATACTGTGAGGAGAGGATCCTGTTCCTTGATGCTGTGATGAGGGACCCTGTCTCTTCATGTTGTAATGAGGGGACCCTGTTCCATGATTCTGTGATGAGGGAAACCTGTCCCGTGATGCTGTGATGAGGGGACACTGTCCCTTGATGCGGTGATGTGGGGACCCTGCCCAGTGATGCTGTAATGAGTGGACCCTGTACCGTGATGCTGTGATGAGGGGACACTGCCCCTTGATGGGGTGATGTGGGGACCCTGTCCAGTGCTGCTGTGATGAGGGGACCCTAGGCCTTGATGTTGTCATGAGGGGACCCTGTCCCTTGACAGTTTGATGAGGTGATCCTATCCCTTGATGCTGCGATGAGGAGACCCTGTCTCGTGATACTGTGATGAGGGGACCTGGCCCCGTGGTGCTGTGATGAGGGGATCGTGTCCCTTGATGTCGTGATGAGGGGACCCTGCCCAGTGATGCTGTGATAAGGGGACCCTGTCCCTTGATGCTGTGATGCAGGGACCCTGTCACGTGATGTGGTGACGAGGGGACCCTGTCCCTTGATGCTCTGATGAGGGGACCCTGTCCCATGATGCTGTGATGAGGGGACCCTGTCTGTTGCTGCTGTGATGACGGCACACTGTCCCTTGATGTTGTGTTGAGGGGCCCCTGTCCCTTGATTGGGTGATGAGGGGACCCTGCCCAGTGATGCTGTGATGAGTGGACCCTTTCCAGTGATGCTGAGAGGAACCTGTCCCTTGCTGTGGTGATGAGGGGACCCTGCCCTGTGACGCTGTCATGAGGGGACCCTGTCCCTTGATGGTGCGATGAGGGCATGCTTTTCTGTGATGCTCTGAGGAGGGGACCCTGTCCCGTGATGCTGTGATTAGGGGACACTCTCCATTGGTGAGGTGATGAGGGGATCCTGCCCAATGATTCTGGGATGAGGAAAACTGTCCCTTCATGCTGTGATGCGGGGACGTTGTCCCGTGACGCTGTGATGAGGGGACCGTGTCCCTTGATGCTGTGGTGAGGGGACCCTGTCGCGTGATGGTGTGATGAGGGGACAATGTCCCTTCATGTGGTGATGAGGGGCCCCTGCCCATTGGCGTGGTGATGAGGGGACCCTGTCCCGTGATGCTGTGAGGAGAGGATCCTGTCCCTTGATGCTGTGATGAGGGACCCTGTCTCTTGATGTTGTAATGAGGGGACCCTGTTCCATGATTCTGTGATGAGGGAACCCTGTCCCGTGATGCTGTGATGAGGGAACACTGTCCCTTGATGTGGTGATGTGGGGACCCTGCCCAGTGATGCTGTGATGAGGGGACCCTGTCCCGTGATGCTGTGATCAGGGGACCCTGTACCGTGACGCTGTGATGAGGGGACACTCTCCCTTGATGTGGTGATGTGGGGACCCTGCCCAGTGATGCTGTGATGAGGGGACCCTGTCCCGTGATGCTGTGATGTGGACACATTGTCCCGTGATGCTGTGATGAGGGAACCCTGTCCCATGATGTTGAGTTGAGGGGACCGTGTCCCTTGATGCTGTGATGAGGGGACCCTAGGCCTTGATGTTGTCATGAGGGGACCCTGTCCCTTGACATTTTGATGAGGTGACCCTATCCCTTGATGCTGCGATGAGGAGACCCAGTCTCGTGATACGGTGATGAGGGGACCTGGCCCTGTGATGCTGTGATGAGGGGATCGTGTCCCTTGATGTCGTGATGAGGGGATCCTGCCCAGTGATGCTGTGATGAGGGGACCCTGTCCCATGATACTGCGATGAGAGGACCCTGTGCCTTGATTCTGTGATGAGGGGACCCTGGCCCGTGTTGCTTTTATCAGCGGACCTTGTCCACTGATGCTGTGATGAGGGGACATTGTCCCTTGGTGTGTTGATGAGGGCACCCTGCCCAGTGATCCTGTGATGAGGGGACCATGTACCGTGATGCTGTGATGAGGGCACACTGTCCCTTGATGTGGTGATGTGGGGACCCTACCCAGTGATGCTGTGATGAGGGGACCCTATCCCTTGATGTTGTCATGAGGGGACCCTGTCTCGTGATACTGTGATGCGGGGACGTGACCCGTGATGCTGTGATTAGGGGACACTCTCCATTGGTGTGGTGATGAGGGGACCCTGCCCAGTGATATTGTGATGAGGGGACCCTGTCTCGTGATACTGTGATGAGGGGACCTGACCCATGATGCTGTGATGAGGGGACTCTGTCCCTTGATGCTGTGATGAGGGGATGCTTTTCCGTGATGCTCTGATGAGGGAACCCTGTCCCGTGATGCTGTGATTAGGGGACACTCTCCATTGGTGTGGTGATGAGGGGATCCTGCCCAGTGATTCTGGGATGAGGGAAACTGTCCCTTCATGCTGTGATGCGGGGACGTTGTCCCGTGACGCTGTGATGAGTGGACCGTGTCTCGTGATACTGTGATGAGGGGACCTGACCCGTGATGCTGTGATGAGGGGACCGTGACCCTTGATACTGTGCTGAGGGGACCCTGTCGCGTGATGGTGTGATGAGGGGACAATGCCCCTTGATGTGGTGATGTGGGGACCCTGCCCAGTGATGCTGTGATGAGGGGACCCTGTCCCGTGATGCTGTGATCAGGGGACCCTGTACCGTGACGCTGTGATGAGGGGACACTGTCCCTTGATGTGCTGATGTGGGGACCCTGTCCAGTGATGCTGTGATGAGGGGACACTGTCCCGGCATGCTGGGATGCGGACACATTGTCCCGTGATGCTGTGATGAGGGGACCCTGACTGTTGCTGCTGTGATGACGGGACCCTGTCCCTTGATGTTGTGTTGAGGGGCCCCTATCCCTTGATTGGGTGATGAGGGGACCCTGTCCCGTGATGCTGTGAGGAGAGGATCCTGTCCCTTGATGCCGTGATGAGGGACCCTGTCTATTGATGTTGTAATAAGGGGACCCTGTTCCATGATTCTGTGATGAGAGAACCCTGTACCGTGATGCTGTGATGAGGGGACACTGTGCCTTGATGTGGTGATGTGGGGACCCTGCTCAGTGATGCTGTGATGAGGGGACCCTGTACCGTGATGCTGTGATGAGGGGACACTGTGCCTTGATGTGGTGATGTGGGGACCCTGCTCAGTGATGCTGTGATGAGGGGACCTAACCCGTGATGCTGTGATGCGGGGACCCTGTCACGTGATGTGGTGACGATGGGACCCTGTCCCTTGATGCTCTGATGAGGGGACCCTGCCCAGTGATGCTGTGATGAGGGGAACCTGTCCCATGATACTGCGATGAGGGGACCCTGGCCCGTGCTGCTTTTATGAGCGGACCTTGTCCAGTGATGCTGTGATGAGGGGACATTGTCCCTTGGTGTGTTGATGAGGGCACCCTGCCCAGTGATGCTGTCATGAGGGGACCATGTACCGTGATGCTGTGATGAGGGGACACTGTCCCTTGATGTGGTGATGTGGGGACCCTACCCAGTGATGCTGTGATGAGGGGACCCTATCCCTTGATATTGTCATGAGGGGACCCTGTCCCTTGACATTCTGATGAGGTGACCCTATCCCTTGATGCTGCGATGAGGAGACCCTGTCTCGTGATACTGTGATGAGGGGACCTGGGCCCGTGACGCTGTGATGAGGGGACCGTGTCCCTTGATGCTGCGGTGAGGGGACCCTGTCGCGTGATGGTGTGATGAGGGGACAATGTCTCTTCATGTGGTGATGAGGGGACCCTGCCCATTGACGTGCTGATGAGGGGACCCTGTCCCGTGATACTGTGAGGAGAGGATCCTGTTCCTTGATGCTGTGATGAGGGACCCTGTCTCTTGATGTTGTAATGAGGGGACCCTGTTCCATGATTCTGTGATGAGGGAAACCTGTCCCGTGATGCTGTGATGAGGGGACACTGTCCCTTGATGCGGTGATGTGGGGACCCTGCCCAGTGATGCTGTAATGAGTGGACCCTGTACCGTGATGCTGTGATGAGGGGACACTGCCCCTTGATGGGGTGATGTGGGGACCCTGTCCAGTGCTGCTGTGATGAGGGGACCCTAGGCCTTGATGTTGTCATGAGGGGACCCTGTCCCTTGACAGTTTGATGAGGTGATCCTATCCCTTGATGCTGCGATGAGGAGACCCTGTCTCGTGATACTGTGATGAGGGGACCTGGCCCCGTGGTGCTGTGATGAGGGGATCGTGTCCCTTGATGTCGTGATGAGGGGACCCTGCCCAGTGATGCTGTGATAAGGGGACCCTGTCCCTTGATGCTGTGATGCAGGGACCCTGTCACGTGATGTGGTGACGAGGGGACCCTGTCCCTTGATGCTCTGATGAGGGGACCCTGTCCCATGATGCTGTGATGAGGGGACCCTGTCTGTTGCTGCTGTGATGACGGCACACTGTCCCTTGATGTTGTGTTGAGGGGCCCCTGTCCCTTGATTGGGTGATGAGGGGACCCTGCCCAGTGATGCTGTGATGAGTGGACCCTTTCCAGTGATGCTGAGAGGAACCTGTCCCTTGCTGTGGTGATGAGGGGACCCTGCCCCGTGACGCTGTCATGAGGGGACCCTGTCCCTTGATGGTGCGATGAGGGCATGCTTTTCTGTGATGCTCTGAGGAGGGGACCCTCTCCCGTGATGCTGTGATTAGGGGACACTCTCCATTGGTGAGGTGATGAGGGGATCCTGCCCAATGATTCTGGGATGAGGAAAACTGTCCCTTCATGCTGTGATGCGGGGACGTTGTCCCGTGACGCTGTGATGAGGGGACCGTGTCCCTTGATGCTGTGGTGAGGGGACCCTGTCGCGTGATGGTGTGATGAGGGGACAATGTCCCTTCATGTGGTGATGAGGGGCCCCTGCCCATTGGCGTGGGGATGAGGGGACCCTGTCCCGTGATGCTGTGAGGAGAGGATCCTGTCCCTTGATGCTGTGATGAGGGACCCTGTCTCTTGATGTTGTAATGAGGGGACCCTGTTCCATGATTCTGTGATGAGGGAACCCTGTCCCGTGATGCTGTGATGAGGGAACACTGTCCCTTGATGTGGTGATGTGGGGACCCTGCCCAGTGATGCTGTGATGAGGGGACCCTGTCCCGTGATGCTGTGATCAGGGGACCCTGTACCGTGACGCTGTGATGAGGGGACACTGTCCCTTGATGTGGTGATGTGGGGACCCTGCCCAGTGATGCTGTGATGAGGGGACCCTGTCCCGTGATGCTGTGATGTGGACACATTGTCCCGTGATGCTGTGATGAGGGAACCCTGTCCCATGATGTTGAGTTGAGGGGACCGTGTCCCTTGATGCTGTGATGAGGGGACCCTAGGCCTTGATATTGTCATGAGGGGACCCTGTCCCTTGACATTTTGATGAGGTGACCCTATCCCTTGATGCTGCGATGAGGAGACCCAGTCTCGTGATACGGTGATGAGGGGACCTGGCCCTGTGATGCTGTGATGAGGGGATCGTGTCCCTTGATGTCGTGATGAGGGGACCCTGCCCAGTGATGCTGTGATGAGGGGACCCTGTCCCATGATACTGCGATGAGAGGACCCTGTGCCTTGATTCTGTGATGAGGGGACCCTGGCCCGTGTTGCTTTTATCAGCGGACCTTGTCCACTGATGCTGTGATGAGGGGACATTGTCCCTTGGTGTGTTGATGAGGGCACCCTGCCCAGTGATCCTGTGATGAGGGGACCATGTACCGTGATGCTGTGATGAGGGCACACTGTCCCTTGATGTGGTGATGTGGGGACCCTACCCAGTGATGCTGTGATGAGGGGACCCTATCCCTTGATGTTGTCATGAGGGGACCCTGTCTCGTGATACTGTGATGCGGGGACGTGACCCGTGATGCTGTGATTAGGGGACACTCTCCATTGGTGTGGTGATGAGGGGACCCTGCCCAGTGATATTGTGATGAGGGGACCCTGTCTCGTGATACTGTGATGAGGGGACCTGACCCATGATGCTGTGATGAGGGGACTCTGTCCCTTGATGCTGTGATGAGGGGATGCTTTTCCGTGATGCTCTGATGAGGGGACCCTGTCCCGTGATGCTGTGATTAGGGGACACTCTCCATTGGTGTGGTGATGAGGGGATCCTGCCCAGTGATTCTGGGATGAGGGAAACTGTCCCTTCATGCTGTGATGCGGGGACGTTGTCCCGTGACGCTGTGATGAGTGGACCGTGTCTCGTGATACTGTGATGAGGGGACCTGACCCGTGATGCTGTGATGAGGGGACCGTGACCCTTGATACTGTGCTGAGGGGACCCTGTCGCGTGATGGTGTGATGAGGGGACAATGTCCCTTGATGTGGTGATGTGGGGACCCTGCCCAGTGATGCTGTGATGAGGGGACCCTGTCCCGTGATGCTGTGATCAGGGGACCCTGTACCGTGACGCTGTGATGAGGGGACACTGTCCCTTGATGTGCTGATGTGGGGACCCTGTCCAGTGATGCTGTGATGAGGGGACACTGTCCCGGCATGCTGGGATGCGGACACATTGTCCCGTGATGCTGTGATGAGGGGACCCTGACTGTTGCTGCTGTGATGACGGGACCCTGTCCCTTGATGTTGTGTTGAGGGGCCCCTATCCCTTGATTGGGTGATGAGGGGACCCTGTCCCGTGATGCTGTGAGGAGAGGATCCTGTCCCTTGATGCCGTGATGAGGGACCCTGTCTATTGATGTTGTAATAAGGGGACCCTGTTCCATGATTCTGTGATGAGAGAACCCTGTACCGTGATGCTGTGATGAGGGGACACTGTGCCTTGATGTGGTGATGTGGGGACCCTGCTCAGTGATGCTGTGATGAGGGGACCCTGTACCGTGATGCTGTGATGAGGGGACACTGTGCCTTGATGTGGTGATGTGGGGACCCTGCTCAGTGATGCTGTGATGAGGGGACCCTGTACCGTGATGCTGTGATGAGGGGACCTAACCCGTGATGCTGTGATGCGGGGACCCTGTCACGTGATGTGGTGACGATGGGACCCTGTCCCTTGATGCTCTGATGAGGGGACCCTGCCCAGTGATGCTGTGATGAGGGGAACCTGTCCCATGATACTGCGATGAGGGGACCCTGGCCCGTGCTGCTTTTATGAGCGGACCTTGTCCAGTGATGCTGTGATGAGGGGACATTGTCCCTTGGTGTGTTGATGAGGGCACCCTGCCCAGTGATGCTGTCATGAGGGGACCATGTACCGTGATGCTGTGATGAGGGGACACTGTCCCTTGATGTGGTGATGTGGGGACCCTACCCAGTGATGCTGTGATGAGGGGACCCTATCCCTTGATATTGTCATGAGGGGACCCTGTCCCTTGACATTCTGATGAGGTGACCCTATCCCTTGATGCTGCGATGAGGAGACCCTGTCTCGTGATACTGTGATGAGGGGACCTGGGCCCGTGACGCTGTGATGAGGGGACCGTGTCCCTTGATGCTGCGGTGAGGGGACCCTGTCGCGTGATGGTGTGATGAGGGGACAATGTCTCTTCATGTGGTGATGAGGGGACCCTGCCCATTGACGTGCTGATGAGGGGACCCTGTCCCGTGATGCTGTGAGGAGAGGATCCTGTTCCTTGATGCTGTGATGAGGGACCCTGTCTCTTGATGTTGTAATGAGGGGACCCTGTTCCATGATTCTGTGATGAGGGAAACCTGTCCCGTGATGCTGTGATGAGGGGACACTGTCCCTTGACGCGGTGATGTGGGGACCCTGCCCAGTGATGCTGTAATGAGTGGACCCTGTACCGTGATGCTGTGATGAGGGGACACTGCCCCTTGATGGGGTGATGTGGGGACCCTGTCCAGTGCTGCTATGATGAGGGGACCCTAGGCCTTGATGTTGTCATGAGGGGACCCTGTCCCTTGACAGTTTGATGAGGTGACCCTATCCCTTGATGCTGCGATGAGGAGACCCTGTCTCGTGATACTGTGATGAGGGGACCTGGCCCCGTGGTGCTGTGATGAGGGGATCGTGTCCCTTGATGCTGTGATGAGGGACCCTCTCTCTTGATGTTGTAATCAGGGGACCCTGTTCCATGATTCTGTGATGAGGCAACCCTGTCCCATGATGCTGTGATGAGGAGACACTGTCCCTTGATGTGATGTGGGGACCCTGTCCAGTGATGCTGTGATGAGGGGACCCTGCCCTGCGATTCTGTGATGAGGGGACCCTAGCCCTTGATGTTGTCATGAGAGGACCCTGTCCCTTAACATTTTGATGAGGAGACCCTATCCCTTGATGCTGCAACGAGGAGACCCTGTCTCTTGATACTGTGATGAGGGGACCTGACCCGTGATGCTGTGATGAGGGGACCGTGTCCACTGATGCTGTGATGAGGGGACACTGTCCCTTGATGTGGTGATGTGGGGACCCTGCCCAGTGATGCTGTGATGAGGGGAACCTGTCCCATGATACTGCAATGAGGGGACCCTGGCCCGTGCTGCTTTTATGAGCGGACCTTGTCCAGTGATGCTGTGATGAGGGGACATTGTCCCTTGGTGTGTTGATGAGGGCACCCTGCCCAGTGATGCTGTGATGAGGGGACCATGTACCGTGATGCTGTGATGAGGGGACCCTGTCCCGTGATGCTGTGATGAGTCGACCGTTCCCAGTGATGTTGTGATGAGGGGACCCTTTCCCTTGCTGTGGTGATGAGAGGACCCTGCCCAGTGATGCTGTGATGAGGGGACCCTGTCCCTTGATGTTGTGATGAGGGGATGCTTTTCTGTGATGCTCTGATGAGGGGACCCTGTCCCGTGATGCTGTGATTAGGGGACACGCTCCATTGGTGAGGTGATGAGGGGATCCTGTCCAGTGATGCTGTGATGAGGGGACCCTGTCGCGTGATGGTGTGATGAGGGGACAATGTCCCTTCATGTGGTGATGAGGGGACCCTGCCCACTGACGTGGTGATGAGGGGACCCTGTCCCGTGAGGCTCTGAGGAGAGGATTGTGTGCCTTCATGCTGTGATGAGGGACCCTGTCTCTTGATGTTGTAATGAGGGGACCCTGTTCCATGATTCTGTGATGAGGGAACCCTGTACCATGATGCTGTGATGAGGGGACACTGACCCTTGATGTGGTGATGTGGGGACCCTGCCCACTGATGCTGTGATGAGGGCACTCTGCCCAGTGATGCTGTGATGAGGGGACCATGTACCGTGATGCTGTGATAAGGGGAAACTGTCCCTTGATGTGGTGATATGGGGACCCTACCCAGTGATGCTGTGATGAGGGAACCCTATCCGTTGATGTTGTCATCAGGGGACCCTGTCCCTTGAAATTTTGATGAGTTGACCCTATCCCTTGATGCTGCGATGAGGAGACCCTGTCTCGTGATACTGTGATGAAGGGACCTGACCTGTGATGCTGTGATGAGGGGACCGTGTCCCTTGACGCTGTGGTGAGGGGACCCTGTCGCGTGATGGTGTGATGAGGTGACAATGTCCCTTCATGTGGTGATGAGGGGACCCTGCCCATTGACGGGGTGATGAGGGGACCCTGTCCCGTGATGCTGTGAGGAGAGGATCCTGTCCCTTGATGCTGTGATGAGGGACCCTGTCTCTTGATGTTGTAATGAGGGGATCCTGTTTCATGATTCTGTGATGAGGGAACCCTGACCCGTGATGCTGTGGTGAGGGGACACTGTCCCTTGATGTGGTGATGTGGGGCCCCTGCCCACTGATGCTGTGATGAGGGGACCCTGTCCTGCGATGCTGTGATGTGGACACATTGTATCGTGATGCTGTGATGAGGGAACCCTGTCCCATGATGTTGAGGGGACCGTGTGCCTTGATGCTGTGATGAGGGGACTCTAGGCCTTGATGTTGTCATGAGGGGACCCTGTCCCTTGACATTTTGATGAGGTGACCCTATCCCTTGATGCTGCGATGAGGAGACCCTGTCTCGTGATACGGTGATGAGGGAACCTGGCCCCGTGATGCTGTGATGAGGGGATCGTGTCCCTTGATGTCGTGATGAGGGGACCCTGCCCAGTGATGCTGTGATGAGGAGACCATGTACCGTGATGCTGTGATGAGGGGACACTGTCCCTTGAGGTGGTGATGTGGGGACCCTACCCAGTGATGCTGTGATGAGGGGACCCTATCCATTGATATTGTCATAAGGGGACCCTGTCCCTTGACATTCTGATGAGGTGACCCTATCCCTTGATGCTGCGATGAGGAGACCCTGTCTCGTGATACTGTGATGAGGGGACCTGGGCCCGTGACGCTGTGATGAGGGGACCGTGTCCCTTGATGCTGCGGTGAGGGGACCCTGTCACGTGATGGTGTGATGAGGGGACAATGTCTCTTCATGTGGTGATGAGGGGACCCTGCCCATTGACGTGCTGATGAGGGGACCCTGTCCCGTGATGCTGTGAGGAGAGGATCCTGTTCCTTGATGCTGTGATGAGGGACCCTGTCTCTTGATGTTGTAATCAGGGGACCCTGTTCCATGATTCTGTGATGAGGAAAACCTGTCCCGTGATGCTGTGATGAGGGGACACTGTCCCTTGATGTGGTGATGTGGGGACCCTGCCCAGTGATGCTGTAATGAGTGGACCCTGTACCGTGATGCTGTGATCAGGGGACACTGTGCCTTGATGTGGTGATGTGGGGACCCTGCTCAGTGATGCTGTGATGAGGGGACCCTGTACTGTGATGCTGTGATGAGGGGACCTAACCCGTGATGCTGTGATGCGGGGACCCTGTCACGTGATGTGGTGACGATGGGACCCTGTCCCTTGATGCTCTGATGAGGGGACCCTGCCCAGTGATGCTGTGATGAGGGGAACCTGTCCCATGATACTGCGATGAGGGGACCCTGGCCCGTGCTGCTTTTATGAGCGGACCCTGCCCAGTGATGCTGTGATGAGGGGACCATGTACCGTGATGCTGTGATGAGGGGACACTGTCCCTTGATGTGGTGATGTGGGGACCCTACCCAGTGATGCTGTGATGAGGGGACCCTATCCCTTGATATTGTCATGAGGGGACCCTGTCCCTTGACATTCTGATGAGGTGACCCTATCCCTTGATGCTGCGATGAGGAGACCATGTCTCGTGATACTGTGATGAGGGGACCTGGGCCCGTGACGCTGTGATGAGGGGACCGTGTCCCTTGATGCTGCGGTGAGGGGACCCTGTCGCGTGATGGTGTGATGAGGGGACAATGTCTCTTCATGTGGTGATGAGGGGACCCTGCCCATTGACGTGCTGATGAGGGGACCCTGTCCCGTGATGCTGTGAGGAGAGGATCCTGTCCCTTGATGCTGGGATGAGGGACCCTGTCTCTTGATGTTGTAATGAGGGGACCCTGTTCCATGATTCTGTGATGAGGGAACCCTGTCCCGTGATGCTGTGATGAGGGAACACTGTCCCTTGATGTGATGTGGGGACCCTGCCCAGTGATGCTGTGATGAGGGGACCCTGTCCCGTGATGCTGTGATCAGGGGACCCTGTACCGTGACGCTGTGATGAGGGGACACTGTCCCTTGATGTGGTGATGTGGGGACCCTGCCCAGTGATGCTGTGATGAGGGGACCCTGTCCCGTGATGCTGTGATGTGGACACATTGTCCCGTGATGCTGTGATGAGGGAACCCTGTCCCATGATGTTGAGTTGAGGGGACCGTGTCCCTTGATGCTGTGATGAGGGGACCCTAGGCCTTGATGTTGTCATGAGGGGACCCTGTCCCTTGACATTTTGATGAGGTGACCCTATCCCTTGATGCTGCGATGAGGAGACCCAGTCTCGTGATACGGTGATGAGGGGACCTGGCCCTGTGATGCTGTGATGAGGGGATCGTGTCCCTTGATGTCGTGATGAGGGGACCCTGCCCAGTGATGCTGTGATGAGGGGACCCTGTCCCATGATACTGCGATGAGAGGACCCTGTGCCTTGATTCTGTGATGAGGGGACCCTGGCCCGTGTTGCTTTTATGAGCGGACCTTGTCCACTGATGCTGTGATGAGGGGACATTGTCCCTTGGTGTGTTGATGAGGGCACCCTGCCCAGTGATCCTGTGATGAGGGGACCATGTACCGTGATGCTGTGATGAGGGCACACTGTCCCTTGATGTGGTGATGTGGGGACCCTACCCAGTGATGCTGTGATGAGGGGACCCTATCCCTTGATGTTGTCATGAGGGGACCCTGTCTCGTGATACTGTGATGCGGGGACGTGACCCGTGATGCTGTGATTAGGGGACACTCTCCATTGGTGTGGTGATGAGGGGACCCTGCCCAGTGATATTGTGATGAGGGGACCCTGTCTCGTGATACTGTGATGAGGGGACCTGACCCATGATGCTGTGATGAGGGGACTCTGTCCCTTGATGCTGTGATGAGGGGATGTTTTTCCGTGATGCTCTGATGAGGGGACCATGTACCGTGATGCTGTGATTAGGGGACACTCTCCATTGGTGAGGTGATGAGGGGATCCTGCCCAATGATTCTGGGATGAGGAAAACTGTCCCTTCATGCTGTGATGCGGGGACGTTGTCCCGTGACGCTGTGATGAGGGGACCGTGTCCCTTGATGCTGTGGTGAGGGGACCCTGTCGCGTGATGGTGTGATGAGGGGACAATGTCCCTTCATGTGGTGATGAGGGGCCCCTGCCCATTGGCGTGGTGATGAGGGGACCCTGTCCCGTGATGCTGTGAGGAGAGGATCCTGTCCCTTGATGCTGTGATGAGGGACCATGTCTCTTGATGTTGTAATGAGGGGACCCTGTTCCATGATTCTGTGATGAGGGAACCCTGTCCCGTGATGCTGTGATGAGGGAACACTGTCCCTTGATGTGGTGATGTGGGGACCCTGCCCAGTGATGCTGTGATGAGGGGACCCTGTCCCGTGATGCTGTGATCAGGGGACCCTGTACCGTGACGCTGTGATGAGGGGACACTGTCACTTGATGTGGTGATGTGGGGACCCTGCCCAGTGATGCTGTGATGAGGGGACCCGGTCCCGTGATGCTGTGATGTGGACACATTGTCCCGTGATGCTGTGATGAGGGAACCCTGTCCCATGATGTTGAGTTGAGGGGACCGTGTCCCTTGATGCTGTGATGAGGGGACCCTAGGCCTTGATGTTGTCATGAGGGGACCCTGTCCCTTGACATTTTGATGAGGTGACCCTATCCCTTGATGCTGCGATGAGGAGACCCAGTCTCGTGATACGGTGATGAGGGGACCTGGCCCTGTGATGCTGTGATGAGGGGATCGTGTCCCTTGATGTCGTGATGAGGGGACCCTGCCCAGTGATGCTGTGATGAGGGGACCCTGTCCCATGATACTGCGATGAGAGGACCCTGTGCCTTGATTCTGTGATGAGGGGACCCTGGCCCGTGTTGCTTTTATCAGCGGACCTTGTCCACTGATGCTGTGATGAGGGGACATTGTCCCTTGGTGTGTTGATGAGGGCACCCTGCCCAGTGATCCTGTGATGAGGGGACCATGTACCGTGATGCTGTGATGAGGGCACACTGTCCCTTGATGTGGTGATGTGGGGACCCTACCCAGTGATGCTGTGATGAGGGGACCCTATCCCTTGATGTTGTCATGAGGGGACCCTGTCTCGTGATACTGTGATGCGGGGACGTGACCCGTGATGCTGTGATTAGGGGACACTCTCCATTGGTGTGGTGATGAGGGGACCCTGCCCAGTGATATTGTGATGAGGGGACCCTGTCTCGTGATACTGTGATGAGGGGACCTGACCCATGATGCTGTGATGAGGGGACTCTGTCCCTTGATGCTGTGATGAGGGGATGCTTTTCCGTGATGCTCTGATGAGGGGACCCTGTCCTGTGATGCTGTGATTAGGGGACACTCTCCATTGGTGTGGTGATGAGGGGATCCTGCCCAGTGATTCTGGGATGAGGGAAACTGCCCCTTCATGCTGTGATGCGGGGACGTTGTCCCGTGACGCTGTGATGAGTGGACCGTGTCTCGTGATACTGTGATGAGGGGACCTGACCCGTGATGCTGTGATGAGGGGACCGTGACCCTTGATACTGTGCTGAGGGGACCCTGTCGCGTGATGGTGTGATGAGGGGACAATGCCCCTTGATGTGGTGATGTGGGGACCCTGCCCAGTGATGCTGTGATGAGGGGACCCTGTCCCGTGATGCTGTGATCAGGGGACCCTGTACCGTGACGCTGTGATGAGGGGACACTGTCCCTTGATGTGCTGATGTGGGGACCCTGTCCAGTGATGCTGTGATGAGGGGACACTGTCCCGGCATGCTGGGATGCGGACACATTGTCCCGTGATGCTGTGATGAGGGGACCCTGACTGTTGCTGCTGTGATGACGGGACCCTGTCCCTTGATGTTGTGTTGAGGGGCCCCTATCCCTTGATTGGGTGATGAGGGGACCCTGTCCCGTGATGCTGTGAGGAGAGGATCCTGTCCCTTGATGCCGTGATGAGGGACCCTGTCTACTGATGTTGTAATAAGGGGACCCTGTTCCATGATTCTGTGATGAGAGAACCCTGTACCGTGATGCTGTGATGAGGGGACACTGTGCCTTGATGTGGTGATGTGGGGACCCTGCTCAGTGATGCTGTGATGAGGGGACCCTGTACCGTGATGCTGTGATGAGGGGACCTAACCCGTGATGCTGTGATGCGGGGACCCTGTCACGTGATGTGGTGACGATGGGACCCTGTCCCTTGATGCTCTGATGAGGGGACCCTGCCCAGTGATGCTGTGATGAGGGGAACCTGTCCCATGATACTGCGATGAGGGGACCCTGGCCCGTGCTGCTTTTATGAGCGGACCTTGTCCAGTGATGCTGTGATGAGGGGACATTGTCCCTTGGTGTGTTGATGAGGGCACCCTGCCCAGTGATGCTGTCATGAGGGGACCATGTACCGTGATGCTGTGATGAGGGGACACTGTCCCTTGATGTGGTGATGTGGGGACCCTACCCAGTGATGCTGTGATGAGGGGACCCTATCCCTTGATATTGTCATGAGGGGACCCTGTCCCTTGACATTCTGATGAGGTGACCCTATCCCTTGATGCTGCGATGAGGAGACCCTGTCTCGTGATACTGTGATGAGGGGACCTGGGCCCGTGACGCTGTGATGAGGGGACCGTGTCCCTTGATGCTGCGGTGAGGGGACCCTGTCGCGTGATGGTGTGATGAGGGGACAATGTCTCTTCATGTGGTGATGAGGGGACCCTGCCCATTGACGTGCTGATGAGGGGACCCTGTCCCGTGATGCTGTGAGGAGAGGATCCTGTTCCTTGATGCTGTGATGAGGGACCCTGTCTCTTGATGTTGTAATGAGGGGACCCTGTTCCATGATTCTGTGATGAGGGAAACCTGTCCCGTGATGCTGTGATGAGGGGACACTGTCCCTTGACGCGGTGATGTGGGGACCCTGCCCAGTGATGCTGTAATGAGTGGACCCTGTACCGTGATGCTGTGATGAGGGGACACTGCCCCTTGATGGGGTGATGTGGGGACCCTGTCCAGTGCTGCTATGATGAGGGGACCCTAGGCCTTGATGTTGTCATGAGGGGACCCTGTCCCTTGACAGTTTGATGAGGTGACCCTATCCCTTGATGCTGCGATGAGGAGACCCTGTCTCGTGATACTGTGATGAGGGGACCTGGCCCCGTGGTGCTGTGATGAGGGGATCGTGTCCCTTGATGCTGTGATGAGGGACCCTCTCTCTTGATGTTGTAATCAGGGGACCCTGTTCCATGATTCTGTGATGAGGCAACCCTGTCCCATGATGCTGTGATGAGGAGACACTGTCCCTTGATGTGATGTGGGGACCCTGTCCAGTGATGCTGTGATGAGGGGACCCTGCCCTGCGATTCTGTGATGAGGGGACCCTAGCCCTTGATGTTGTCATGAGAGGACCCTGTCCCTTAACATTTTGATGAGGAGACCCTATCCCTTGATGCTGCAACGAGGAGACCCTGTCTCTTGATACTGTGATGAGGGGACCTGACCCGTGATGCTGTGATGAGGGGACCGTGTCCACTGATGCTGTGATGAGGGGACACTGTCCCTTGATGTGGTGATGTGGGGACCCTGCCCAGTGATGCTGTGATGAGGGGAACCTGTCCCATGATACTGCGATGAGGGGACCCTGGCCCGTGCTGCTTTTATGAGCGGACCTTGTCCAGTGATGCTGTGATGAGGGGACATTGTCCCTTGGTGTGTTGATGAGGGCACCCTGCCCAGTGATGCTGTGATGAGGGGACCATGTACCGTGATGCTGTGATGAGGGGACCCTGTCCCGTGATGCTGTGATGAGTCGACCGTTCCCAGTGATGTTGTGATGAGGGGACCCTTTCCCTTGCTGTGGTGATGAGAGGACCCTGCCCAGTGATGCTGTGATGAGGGGACCCTGTCCCTTGATGTTGTGATGAGGGGATGCTTTTCTGTGATGCTCTGATGAGGGGACCCTGTCCCGTGATGCTGTGATTAGGGGACACGCTCCATTGGTGAGGTGATGAGGGGATCCTGTCCAGTGATGCTGTGATGAGGGGACCCTGTCGCGTGATGGTGTGATGAGGGGACAATGTCCCTTCATGTGGTGATGAGGGGACCCTGCCCACTGACGTGGTGATGAGGGGACCCTGTCCCGTGAGGCTCTGAGGAGAGGATTGTGTGCCTTCATGCTGTGATGAGGGACCCTGTCTCTTGATGTTGTAATGAGGGGACCCTGTTCCATGATTCTGTGATGAGGGAACCCTGTACCATGATGCTGTGATGAGGGGACACTGACCCTTGATGTGGTGATGTGGGGACCCTGCCCACTGATGCTGTGATGAGGGCACTCTGCCCAGTGATGCTGTGATGAGGGGACCATGTACCGTGATGCTGTGATAAGGGGAAACTGTCCCTTGATGTGGTGATGTGGGGACCCTACCCAGTGATGCTGTGATGAGGGAACCCTATCCGTTGATGTTGTCATCAGGGGACCCTGTCCCTTGAAATTTTGATGAGTTGACCCTATCCCTTGATGCTGCGATGAGGAGACCCTGTCTCGTGATACTGTGATGAAGGGACCTGACCTGTGATGCTGTGATGAGGGGACCGTGTCCCTTGACGCTGTGGTGAGGGGACCCTGTCGCGTGATGGTGTGATGAGGTGACAATGTCCCTTCATGTGGTGATGAGGGGACCCTGCCCATTGACGGGGTGATGAGGGGACCCTGTCCCGTGATGCTGTGAGGAGAGGATCCTGTCCCTTGATGCTGTGATGAGGGACCCTGTCTCTTGATGTTGTAATGAGGGGATCCTGTTTCATGATTCTGTGATGAGGGAACCCTGACCCGTGATGCTGTGATGAGGGGACACTGTCCCTTGATGTGGTGATGTGGGGCCCCTGCCCACTGATGCTGTGATGAGGGGACCCTGTCCTGCGATGCTGTGATGTGGACACATTGTATCGTGATGCTGTGATGAGGGACCCTGTCTCTTGATGTTGTAATCAGGGGACCCTGTTCCATGATTCTGTGATGAGGAAAACCTGTCCCGTGATGCTGTGATGAGGGGACACTGTCCTTTGATGTGGTGATGTGGGGACCCTGCCCAGTGATGCTGTAATGAGTGGACCCTGTACCGTGATGCAGTGATCAGGGGACACTGTGCCTTGATGTGGTGATGTGGGGACCCTGCTCAGTGATGCTGTGATGAGGGGACCCTGTACTGTGATGCTGTGATGAGGGGACCTAACCCGTGATGCTGTGATGCGGGGACCCTGTCACGTGATGTGGTGACGATGGGACCCTGTCCCTTGATGCTCTGATGAGGGGACCCTGCCCAGTGATGCTGTGATGAGGGGAACCTGTCCCATGATACTGCGATGAGGGGACCCTGGCCCGTGCTGCTTTTATGAGCGGACCCTGCCCAGTGATGCTGTGATGAGGGGACCATGTACCGTGATGCTGTGATGAGGGGACACTGTCCCTTGATGTGGTGATGTGGGGACCCTACCCAGTGATGCTGTGATGAGGGGACCCTATCCCTTGATATTGTCATGAGGGGACCCTGTCCCTTGACATTCTGATGAGGTGACCCTATCCCTTGATGCTGCGATGAGGAGACCATGTCTCGTGATACTGTGATGAGGGGACCTGGGCCCGTGACGCTGTGATGAGGGGACCGTGTCCCTTGATGCTGCGGTGAGGGGACCCTGTCGCGTGATGGTGTGATGAGGGGACAATGTCTCTTCATGTGGTGATGAGGGGACCCTGCCCATTGACGTGCTGATGAGGGGACCCTGTCCCGTGATGCTGTGAGGAGAGGATCCTGTCCCTTGATGCTGGGATGAGGGACCCTGTCTCTTGATGTTGTAATGAGGGGACCCTGTTCCATGATTCTGTGATGAGGGAACCCTGTCCCGTGATGCTGTGATGAGGGAACACTGTCCCTTGATGTGATGTGGGGACCCTGCCCAGTGATG
Organism: Mesoplodon bidens; assembly: GCF_964165515.1. Taxonomy (NCBI): domain Eukaryota; kingdom Metazoa; phylum Chordata; class Mammalia; order Artiodactyla; family Ziphiidae; genus Mesoplodon; species Mesoplodon bidens. The sequence continues at coordinate 54,008,668 of NC_138180.1, read as the reverse complement.
CTGTGATGAGGGGACCCTGTCCCGTGATGCTGTGATCAGGGGACCCTGTACCGTGACGCTGTGATGAGGGGACACTGTCCCTTGATGTGGTGATGTGGGGACCCTGCCCAGTGATGCTGTGATGAGGGGACCCTGTCCCGTGATGCTGTGATGTGGACACATTGTCCCGTGATGCTGTGATGAGGGAACCCTGTCCCATGATGTTGAGTTGAGGGGACCGTGTCCCTTGATGCTGTGATGAGGGGACCCTAGGCCTTGATGTTGTCATGAGGGGACCCTGTCCCTTGACATTTTGATGAGGTGACCCTATCCCTTGATGCTGCGATGAGGAGACCCAGTCTCGTGATACGGTGATGAGGGGACCTGGCCCTGTGATGCTGTGATGAGGGGATCGTGTCCCTTGATGTCGTGATGAGGGGACCCTGCCCAGTGATGCTGTGATGAGGGGACCCTGTCCCATGATACTGCGATGAGAGGACCCTGTGCCTTGATTCTGTGATGAGGGGACCCTGGCCCGTGTTGCTTTTATCAGCGGACCTTGTCCACTGATGCTGTGATGAGGGGACATTGTCCCTTGGTGTGTTGATGAGGGCACCCTGCCCAGTGATCCTGTGATGAGGGGACCATGTACCGTGATGCTGTGATGAGGGCACACTGTCCCTTGATGTGGTGATGTGGGGACCCTACCCAGTGATGCTGTGATGAGGGGACCCTATCCCTTGATGTTGTCATGAGGGGACCCTGTCTCGTGATACTGTGATGCGGGGACGTGACCCGTGATGCTGTGATTAGGGGACACTCTCCATTGGTGTGGTGATGAGGGGACCCTGCCCAGTGATATTGTGATGAGGGGACCCTGTCTCGTGATACTGTGATGAGGGGACCTGACCCATGATGCTGTGATGAGGGGACTCTGTCCCTTGATGCTGTGATGAGGGGATGTTTTTCCGTGATGCTCTGATGAGGGGACCATGTACCGTGATGCTGTGATTAGGGGACACTCTCCATTGGTGAGGTGATGAGGGGATCCTGCCCAATGATTCTGGGATGAGGAAAACTGTCCCTTCATGCTGTGATGCGGGGACGTTGTCCCGTGACGCTGTGATGAGGGGACCGTGTCCCTTGATGCTGTGGTGAGGGGACCCTGTCGCGTGATGGTGTGATGAGGGGACAATGTCCCTTCATGTGGTGATGAGGGGCCCCTGCCCATTGGCGTGGTGATGAGGGGACCCTGTCCCGTGATGCTGTGAGGAGAGGATCCTGTCCCTTGATGCTGTGATGAGGGACCCTGTCTCTTGATGTTGTAATGAGGGGACCCTGTTCCATGATTCTGTGATGAGGGAACCCTGTCCCGTGATGCTGTGATGAGGGAACACTGTCCCTTGATGTGGTGATGTGGGGACCCTGCCCAGTGATGCTGTGATGAGGGGACCCTGTCCCGTGATGCTGTGATCAGGGGACCCTGTACCGTGACGCTGTGATGAGGGGACACTGTCACTTGATGTGGTGATGTGGGGACCCTGCCCAGTGATGCTGTGATGAGGGGACCCTGTCCCGTGATGCTGTGATGTGGACACATTGTCCCGTGATGCTGTGATGAGGGAACCCTGTCCCATGATGTTGAGTTGAGGGGACCGTGTCCCTTGATGCTGTGATGAGGGGACCCTAGGCCTTGATGTTGTCATGAGGGGACCCTGTCCCTTGACATTTTGATGAGGTGACCCTATCCCTTGATGCTGCGATGAGGAGACCCAGTCTCGTGATACGGTGATGAGGGGACCTGGCCCTGTGATGCTGTGATGAGGGGATCGTGTCCCTTGATGTCGTGATGAGGGGACCCTGCCCAGTGATGCTGTGATGAGGGGACCCTGTCCCATGATACTGCGATGAGAGGACCCTGTGCCTTGATTCTGTGATGAGGGGACCCTGGCCCGTGTTGCTTTTATCAGCGGACCTTGTCCACTGATGCTGTGATGAGGGGACATTGTCCCTTGGTGTGTTGATGAGGGCACCCTGCCCAGTGATCCTGTGATGAGGGGACCATGTACCGTGATGCTGTGATGAGGGCACACTGTCCCTTGATGTGGTGATGTGGGGACCCTACCCAGTGATGCTGTGATGAGGGGACCCTATCCCTTGATGTTGTCATGAGGGGACCCTGTCTCGTGATACTGTGATGCGGGGACGTGACCCGTGATGCTGTGATTAGGGGACACTCTCCATTGGTGTGGTGATGAGGGGACCCTGCCCAGTGATATTGTGATGAGGGGACCCTGTCTCGTGATACTGTGATGAGGGGACCTGACCCATGATGCTGTGATGAGGGGACTCTGTCCCTTGATGCTGTGATGAGGGGATGCTTTTCCGTGATGCTCTGATGAGGGGACCCTGTCCTGTGATGCTGTGATTAGGGGACACTCTCCATTGGTGTGGTGATGAGGGGATCCTGCCCAGTGATTCTGGGATGAGGGAAACTGCCCCTTCATGCTGTGATGCGGGGACGTTGTCCCGTGACGCTGTGATGAGTGGACCGTGTCTCGTGATACTGTGATGAGGGGACCTGACCCGTGATGCTGTGATGAGGGGACCGTGACCCTTGATACTGTGCTGAGGGGACCCTGTCGCGTGATGGTGTGATGAGGGGACAATGCCCCTTGATGTGGTGATGTGGGGACCCTGCCCAGTGATGCTGTGATGAGGGGACCCTGTCCCGTGATGCTGTGATCAGGGGACCCTGTACCGTGACGCTGTGATGAGGGGACACTGTCCCTTGATGTGCTGATGTGGGGACCCTGTCCAGTGATGCTGTGATGAGGGGACACTGTCCCGGCATGCTGGGATGCGGACACATTGTCCCGTGATGCTGTGATGAGGGGACCCTGACTGTTGCTGCTGTGATGACGGGACCCTGTCCCTTGATGTTGTGTTGAGGGGCCCCTATCCCTTGATTGGGTGATGAGGGGACCCTGTCCCGTGATGCTGTGAGGAGAGGATCCTGTCCCTTGATGCCGTGATGAGGGACCCTGTCTACTGATGTTGTAATAAGGGGACCCTGTTCCATGATTCTGTGATGAGAGAACCCTGTACCGTGATGCTGTGATGAGGGGACACTGTGCCTTGATGTGGTGATGTGGGGACCCTGCTCAGTGATGCTGTGATGAGGGGACCCTGTACCGTGATGCTGTGATGAGGGGACCTAACCCGTGATGCTGTGATGTGGGGACCCTGTCACGTGATGTGGTGACGATGGGACCCTGTCCCTTGATGCTCTGATGAGGGGACCCTGCCCAGTGATGCTGTGATGAGGGGAACCTGTCCCATGATACTGCGATGAGGGGACCCTGGCCCGTGCTGCTTTTATGAGCGGACCTTGTCCAGTGATGCTGTGATGAGGGGACATTGTCCCTTGGTGTGTTGATGAGGGCACCCTGCCCAGTGATGCTGTCATGAGGGGACCATGTACCGTGATGCTGTGATGAGGGGACACTGTCCCTTGATGTGGTGATGTGGGGACCCTACCCAGTGATGCTGTGATGAGGGGACCCTATCCCTTGATATTGTCATGAGGGGACCCTGTCCCTTGACATTCTGATGAGGTGACCCTATCCCTTGATGCTGCGATGAGGAGACCCTGTCTCGTGATACTGTGATGAGGGGACCTGGGCCCGTGACGCTGTGATGAGGGGACCGTGTCCCTTGATGCTGCGGTGAGGGGACCCTGTCGCGTGATGGTGTGATGAGGGGACAATGTCTCTTCATGTGGTGATGAGGGGACCCTGCCCATTGACGTGCTGATGAGGGGACCCTGTCCCGTGATGCTGTGAGGAGAGGATCCTGTTCCTTGATGCTGTGATGAGGGACCCTGTCTCTTGATGTTGTAATGAGGGGACCCTGTTCCATGATTCTGTGATGAGGGAAACCTGTCCCGTGATGCTGTGATGAGGGGACACTGTCCCTTGACGCGGTGATGTGGGGACCCTGCCCAGTGATGCTGTAATGAGTGGACCCTGTACCGTGATGCTGTGATGAGGGGACACTGCCCCTTGATGGGGTGATGTGGGGACCCTGTCCAGTGCTGCTATGATGAGGGGACCCTAGGCCTTGATGTTGTCATGAGGGGACCCTGTCCCTTGACAGTTTGATGAGGTGACCCTATCCCTTGATGCTGCGATGAGGAGACCCTGTCTCGTGATACTGTGATGAGGGGACCTGGCCCCGTGGTGCTGTGATGAGGGGATCGTGTCCCTTGATGCTGTGATGAGGGACCCTCTCTCTTGATGTTGTAATCAGGGGACCCTGTTCCATGATTCTGTGATGAGGCAACCCTGTCCCATGATGCTGTGATGAGGAGACACTGTCCCTTGATGTGATGTGGGGACCCTGTCCAGTGATGCTGTGATGAGGGGACCCTGCCCTGCGATTCTGTGATGAGGGGACCCTAGCCCTTGATGTTGTCATGAGAGGACCCTGTCCCTTAACATTTTGATGAGGAGACCCTATCCCTTGATGCTGCAACGAGGAGACCCTGTCTCTTGATACTGTGATGAGGGGACCTGACCCGTGATGCTGTGATGAGGGGACCGTGTCCACTGATGCTGTGATGAGGGGACACTGTCCCTTGATGTGGTGATGTGGGGACCCTGCCCAGTGATGCTGTGATGAGGGGAACCTGTCCCATGATACTGCGATGAGGGGACCCTGGCCCGTGCTGCTTTTATGAGCGGACCTTGTCCAGTGATGCTGTGATGAGGGGACATTGTCCCTTGGTGTGTTGATGAGGGCACCCTGCCCAGTGATGCTGTGATGAGGGGACCATGTACCGTGATGCTGTGATGAGGGGACCCTGTCCCGTGATGCTGTGATGAGTCGACCGTTCCCAGTGATGTTGTGATGAGGGGACCCTTTCCCTTGCTGTGGTGATGAGAGGACCCTGCCCAGTGATGCTGTGATGAGGGGACCCTGTCCCTTGATGTTGTGATGAGGGGATGCTTTTCTGTGATGCTCTGATGAGGGGACCCTGTCCCGTGATGCTGTGATTAGGGGACACGCTCCATTGGTGAGGTGATGAGGGGATCCTGTCCAGTGATGCTGTGATGAGGGGACCCTGTCGCGTGATGGTGTGATGAGGGGACAATGTCCCTTCATGTGGTGATGAGGGGACCCTGCCCACTGACGTGGTGATGAGGGGACCCTGTCCCGTGAGGCTCTGAGGAGAGGATTGTGTGCCTTCATGCTGTGATGAGGGACCCTGTCTCTTGATGTTGTAATGAGGGGACCCTGTTCCATGATTCTGTGATGAGGGAACCCTGTACCATGATGCTGTGATGAGGGGACACTGACCCTTGATGTGGTGATGTGGGGACCCTGCCCACTGATGCTGTGATGAGGGCACTCTGCCCAGTGATGCTGTGATGAGGGGACCATGTACCGTGATGCTGTGATAAGGGGAAACTGTCCCTTGATGTGGTGATGTGGGGACCCTACCCAGTGATGCTGTGATGAGGGAACCCTATCCGTTGATGTTGTCATCAGGGGACCCTGTCCCTTGAAATTTTGATGAGTTGACCCTATCCCTTGATGCTGCGATGAGGAGACCCTGTCTCGTGATACTGTGATGAAGGGACCTGACCTGTGATGCTGTGATGAGGGGACCGTGTCCCTTGACGCTGTGGTGAGGGGACCCTGTCGCGTGATGGTGTGATGAGGTGACAATGTCCCTTCATGTGGTGATGAGGGGACCCTGCCCATTGACGGGGTGATGAGGGGACCCTGTCCCGTGATGCTGTGAGGAGAGGATCCTGTCCCTTGATGCTGTGATGAGGGACCCTGTCTCTTGATGTTGTAATGAGGGGATCCTGTTTCATGATTCTGTGATGAGGGAACCCTGACCCGTGATGCTGTGATGAGGGGACACTGTCCCTTGATGTGGTGATGTGGGGCCCCTGCCCACTGATGCTGTGATGAGGGGACCCTGTCCTGCGATGCTGTGATGTGGACACATTGTATCGTGATGCTGTGATGAGGGAACCCTGTCCCATGATGTTGAGGGGACCGTGTGCCTTGATGCTGTGATGAGGGGACTCTAGGCCTTGATGTTGTCATGAGGGGACCCTGTCCCTTGACATTTTGATGAGGTGACCCTATCCCTTGATGCTGCGATGAGGAGACCCTGTCTCGTGATACGGTGATGAGGGAACCTGGCCCCGTGATGCTGTGATGAGGGGATCGTGTCCCTTGATGTCGTGATGAGGGGACCCTGCCCAGTGATGCTGTGATGAGGAGACCATGTACCGTGATGCTGTGATGAGGGGACACTGTCCCTTGAGGTGGTGATGTGGGGACCCTACCCAGTGATGCTGTGATGAGGGGACCCTATCCATTGATATTGTCATAAGGGGACCCTGTCCCTTGACATTCTGATGAGGTGACCCTATCCCTTGATGCTGCGATGAGGAGACCCTGTCTCGTGATACTGTGATGAGGGGACTTGGGCCCGTGACGCTGTGATGAGGGGACCGTGTCCCTTGATGCTGCGGTGAGGGGACCCTGTCACGTGATGGTGTGATGAGGGGACAATGTCTCTTCATGTGTTGATGAGGGGACCCTGCCCATTGACGTGCTGATGAGGGGACCCTGTCCCGTGATGCTGTGAGGAGAGGATCCTGTTCCTTGATGCTGTGATGAGGGACCCTGTCTCTTGATGTTGTAATCAGGGGACCCTGTTCCATGATTCTGTGATGAGGAAAACCTGTCCCGTGATGCTGTGATGAGGGGACACTGTCCCTTGATGTGGTGATGTGGGGACCCTGCCCAGTGATGCTGTACTGAGTGGACCCTGTACCGTGATGCTGTGATCAGGGGACACTGTGCCTTGATGTGGTGATGTGGGGACCCTGCTCAGTGATGCTGTGATGAGGGGACCCTGTACTGTGATGCTGTGATGAGGGGACCTAACCCGTGATGCTGTGATGCGGGGACCCTGTCACGTGATGTGGTGACGATGGGACCCTGTCCCTTGATGCTCTGATGAGGGGACCCTGCCCAGTGATGCTGTGATGAGGGGAACCTGTCCCATGATACTGCGATGAGGGGACCCTGGCCCGTGCTGCTTTTATGAGCGGACCTTGTCCAGTGATGCTGTGATGAGGGGACATTGTCCCTTGGTGTGTTGATGAGGGCACCCTGCCCAGTGATGCTGTGATGAGGGGACCATGTACCGTGATGCTGTGATGAGGGGACACTGTCCCTTGATGTGGTGATGTGGGGACCCTACCCAGTGATGCTGTGATGAGGGGACCCTATCCCTTGATATTGTCATGAGGGGACCCTGTCCCTTGACATTCTGATGAGGTGACCCTATCCCTTGATGCTGCGATGAGGAGACCATGTCTCGTGATACTGTGATGAGGGGACCTGGGCCCGTGACGCTGTGATGAGGGGACCGTGTCCCTTGATGCTGCGGTGAGGGGACCCTGTCGCGTGATGGTGTGATGAGGGGACAATGTCTCTTCATGTGGTGATGAGGGGACCCTGCCCATTGACGTGCTGATGAGGGGACCCTGTCCCGTGATGCTGTGAGGAGAGGATCCTGTCCCTTGATGCTGGGATGAGGGACCCTGTCTCTTGATGTTGTAATGAGGGGACCCTGTTCCATGATTCTGTGATGAGGGAACCCTGTCCCGTGATGCTGTGATGAGGGAACACTGTCCCTTGATGTGATGTGGGGACCCTGCCCAGTGATGCTGTGATGAGGGGACCCTGTCCCGTGATGCTGTGATCAGGGGACCCTGTACCGTGACGCTGTGATGAGGGGACACTGTCCCTTGATGTGGTGATGTGGGGACCCTGCCCAGTGATGCTGTGATGAGGGGACCCTGTCCCGTGATGCTGTGATGTGGACACATTGTCCCGTGATGCTGTGATGAGGGAACCCTGTCCCATGATGTTGAGTTGAGGGGACCATGTCCCTTGATGCTGTGATGAGGGGACCCTAGGCCTTGATGTTGTCATGAGGGGACCCTGTCCCTTGACATTTTGATGAGGTGACCCTATCCCTTGATGCTGCGATGAGGAGACCCAGTCTCGTGATACGGTGATGAGGGGACCTGGCCCTGTGATGCTGTGATGAGGGGATCGTGTCCCTTGATGTCGTGATGAGGGGACCCTGCCCAGTGATGCTGTGATGAGGGGACCCTGTCCCATGATACTGCGATGAGAGGACCCTGTGCCTTGATTCTGTGATGAGGGGACCCTGGCCCGTGTTGCTTTTATGAGCGGACCTTGTCCACTGATGCTGTGATGAGGGGACATTGTCCCTTGGTGTGTTGATGAGGGCACCCTGCCCAGTGATCCTGTGATGAGGGGACCATGTACCGTGATGCTGTGATGAGGGCACACTGTCCCTTGATGTGGTGATGTGGGGACCCTACCCAGTGATGCTGTGATGAGGGGACCCTATCCCTTGATGTTGTCATGAGGGGACCCTGTCTCGTGATACTGTGATGCGGGGACGTGACCCGTGATGCTGTGATTAGGGGACACTCTCCATTGGTGTGGTGATGAGGGGACCCTGCCCAGTGATATTGTGATGAGGGGACCCTGTCTCGTGATACTGTGATGAGGGGACCTGACCCATGATGCTGTGATGAGGGGACTCTGTCCGTTGATGCTGTGATGAGGGGATGTTTTTCCGTGATGCTCTGATGAGGGGACCATGTACCGTGATGCTGTGATTAGGGGACACTCTCCATTGGTGAGGTGATGAGGGGATCCTGCCCAATGATTCTGGGATGAGGAAAACTGTCCCTTCATGCTGTGATGCGGGGACGTTGTCCCGTGACGCTGTGATGAGGGGACCGTGTCCCTTGATGCTGTGGTGAGGGGACCCTGTCGCGTGATGGTGTGATGAGGGGACAATGTCCCTTCATGTGGTGATGAGGGGCCCCTGCCCATTGGCGTGGTGATGAGGGGACCCTGTCCCGTGATGCTGTGAGGAGAGGATCCTGTCCCTTGATGCTGTGATGAGGGACCCTGTCTCTTGATGTTGTAATGAGGGGACCCTGTTCCATGATTCTGTGATGAGGGAACCCTGTCCCGTGATGCTGTGATGAGGGAACACTGTCCCTTGATGTGGTGATGTGGGGACCCTGCCCAGTGATGCTGTGATGAGGGGACCCTGTCCCGTGATGCTGTGATCAGGGGACCCTGTACCGTGACGCTGTGATGAGGGGACACTGTCCCTTGATGTGGTGATGTGGGGACCCTGCCCAGTGATGCTGTGATGAGGGGACCCTGTCCCGTGATGCTGTGATGTGGACACATTGTCCCGTGATGCTGTGATGAGGGAACCCTGTCCCATGATGTTGAGTTGAGGGGACCGTGTCCCTTGATGCTGTGATGAGGGGACCCTAGGCCTTGATGTTGTCATGAGGGGACCCTGTCCCTTGACATTTTGATGAGGTGACCCTATCCCTTGATGCTGCGATGAGGAGACCCAGTCTCGTGATACGGTGATGAGGGGACCTGGCCCTGTGATGCTGTGATGAGGGGATCGTGTCCCTTGATGTCGTGATGAGGGGACCCTGCCCAGTGATGCTGTGATGAGGGGACCCTGTCCCATGATACTGCGATGAGAGGACCCTGTGCCTTGATTCTGTGATGAGGGGACCCTGGCCCGTGTTGCTTTTATGAGCGGACCTTGTCCACTGATGCTGTGATGAGGGGACATTGTCCCTTGGTGTGTTGATGAGGGCACCCTGCCCAGTGATCCTGTGATGAGGGGACCATGTACCGTGATGCTGTGATGAGGGCACACTGTCCCTTGATGTGGTGATGTGGGGACCCTACCCAGTGATGCTGTGATGAGGGGACCCTATCCCTTGATGTTGTCATGAGGGGACCCTGTCTCGTGATACTGTGATGCGGGGACGTGACCCGTGATGCTGTGATTAGGGGACACTCTCCATTGGTGTGGTGATGAGGGGACCCTGCCCAGTGATATTGTGATGAGGGGACCCTGTCTCGTGATACTGTGATGAGGGGACCTGACCCATGATGCTGTGATGAGGGGACTCTGTCCCTTGATGCTGTGATGAGGGGATGCTTTTCCGTGATGCTCTGATGAGGGGACCCTGTCCTGTGATGCTGTGATTAGGGGACACTCTCCATTGGTGTGGTGATGAGGGGATCCTGCCCAGTGATTCTGGGATGAGGGAAACTGCCCCTTCATGCTGTGATGCGGGGACGTTGTCCCGTGACGCTGTGATGAGTGGACCGTGTCTCGTGATACTGTGATGAGGGGACCTGACCCGTGATGCTGTGATGAGGGGACCGTGACCCTTGATACTGTGCTGAGGGGACCCTGTCGCGTGATGGTGTGATGAGGGGACAATGCCCCTTGATGTGGTGATGTGGGGACCCTGCCCAGTGATGCTGTGATGAGGGGACCCTGTCCCGTGATGCTGTGATCAGGGGACCCTGTACCGTGACGCTGTGATGAGGGGACACTGTCCCTTGATGTGGTGATGTGGGGACCCTGCCCAGTGATGCTGTGATGTGGGGACCCTGTCCAGTGATGCTGTGATGAGGGGACACTGTCCCGGCATGCTGGGATGCGGACACATTGTCCCGTGATGCTGTGATGAGGGGACCCTGACTGTTGCTGCTGTGATGACGGGACCCTGTCCCTTGATGTTGTGTTGAGGGGCCCCTATCCCTTGATTGGGTGATGAGGGGACCCTGTCCCGTGATGCTGTGAGGAGAGGATCCTGTCCCTTGATGCCGTGATGAGGGACCCTGTCTACTGATGTTGTAATAAGGGGACCCTGTTCCATGATTCTGTGATGAGAGAACCCTGTACCGTGATGCTGTGATGAGGGGACACTGTGCCTTGATGTGGTGATGTGGGGACCCTGCTCAGTGATGCTGTGATGAGGGGACCCTGTACCGTGATGCTGTGATGAGGGGACACTGTGCCTTGATGTGGTGCTGTGGGGACCCTGCTCAGTGATGCTGTGATGAGGGGACCCTGTACCGTGATGCTGTGATGAGGGGACCTAACCCGTGATGCTGTGATGCGGGGACCCTGTCACGTGATGTGGTGACGATGGGACCCTGTCCCTTGATGCTCTGATGAGGGGACCCTGCCCAGTGATGCTGTGATGAGGGGAACCTGTCCCATGATACTGCGATGAGGGGACCCTGGCCCGTGCTGCTTTTATGAGCGGACCTTGTCCAGTGATGCTGTGATGAGGGGACATTGTCCCTTGGTGTGTTGATGAGGGCACCCTGCCCAGTGATGCTGTCATGAGGGGACCATGTACCGTGATGCTGTGATGAGGGGACACTGTCCCTTGATGTGGTGATGTGGGGACCCTACCCAGTGATGCTGTGATGAGGGGACCCTATCCCTTGATATTCTCATGAGGGGACCCTGTCCCTTGACATTCTGATGAGGTGACCCTATCCCTTGATGCTGCGATGAGGAGACCCTGTCTCGTGATACTGTGATGAGGGGACCTGGGCCCGTGACGCTGTGATGAGGGGACCGTGTCCCTTGATGCTGCGGTGAGGGGACCCTGTCGCGTGATGGTGTGATGAGGGGACAATGTCTCTTCATGTGGTGATGAGGGGACCCTGCCCATTGACGTGCTGATGAGGGGACCCTGTCCCGTGATGCTGTGAGGAGAGGATCCTGTTCCTTGATGCTGTGATGAGGGACCCTGTCTCTTGATGTTGTAATGAGGGGACCCTGTTCCATGATTCTGTGATGAGGGAAACCTGTCCCGTGATGCTGTGATGAGGGGACACTGTCCCTTGACGCGGTGATGTGGGGACCCTGCCCAGTGATGCTGTAATGAGTGGACCCTGTACCGTGATGCTGTGATGAGGGGACACTGCCCCTTGATGGGGTGATGTGGGGACCCTGTCCAGTGCTGCTATGATGAGGGGACCCTAGGCCTTGATGTTGTCATGAGGGGACCCTGTCCCTTGACAGTTTGATGAGGTGACCCTATCCCTTGATGCTGCGATGAGGAGACCCTGTCTCGTGATACTGTGATGAGGGGACCTGGCCCCGTGGTGCTGTGATGAGGGGATCGTGTCCCTTGATGCTGTGATGAGGGACCCTCTCTCTTGATGTTGTAATCAGGGGACCCTGTTCCATGATTCTGTGATGAGGCAACCCTGTCCCATGATGCTGTGATGAGGAGACACTGTCCCTTGATGTGATGTGGGGACCCTGTCCAGTGATGCTGTGATGAGGGGACCCTGCCCTGCGATTCTGTGATGAGGGGACCCTAGCCCTTGATGTTGTCATGAGAGGACCCTGTCCCTTAACATTTTGATGAGGAGACCCTATCCCTTGATGCTGCAACGAGGAGACCCTGTCTCTTGATACTGTGATGAGGGGACCTGACCCGTGATGCTGTGATGAGGGGACCGTGTCCACTGATGCTGTGATGAGGGGACACTGTCCCTTGATGTGGTGATGTGGGGACCCTGCCCAGTGATGCTGTGATGAGGGGAACCTGTCCCATGATACTGCGATGAGGGGACCCTGGCCCGTGCTGCTTTTATGAGCGGACCTTGTCCAGTGATGCTGTGATGAGGGGACATTGTCACTTGGTGTGTTGATGAGGGCACCCTGCCCAGTGATGCTGTGATGAGGGGACCATGTACCGTGATGCTGTGATGAGGGGACCCTGTCCCGTGATGCTGTGATGAGTCGACCGTTCCCAGTGATGTTGTGATGAGGGGACCCTTTCCCTTGCTGTGGTGATGAGAGGACCCTGCCCAGTGATGCTGTGATGAGGGGACCCTGTCCCTTGATGTTGTGATGAGGGGATGCTTTTCTGTGATGCTCTGATGAGGGGACCCTGTCCCGTGATGCTGTGATTAGGGGACACGCTCCATTGGTGAGGTGATGAGGGGATCCTGTCCAGTGATGCTGTGATGAGGGGACCCTGTCGCGTGATGGTGTGATGAGGGGACAATGTCCCTTCATGTGGTGATGAGGGGACCCTGCCCACTGACGTGGTGATGAGGGGACCCTGTCCCGTGAGGCTCTGAGGAGAGGATTGTGTGCCTTCATGCTGTGATGAGGGACCCTGTCTCTTGATGTTGTAATGAGGGGACCCTGTTCCATGATTCTGTGATGAGGGAACCCTGTACCATGATGCTGTGATGAGGGGACACTGACCCTTGATGTGGTGATGTGGGGACCCTGCCCACTGATGCTGTGATGAGGGCACTCTGCCCAGTGATGCTGTGATGAGGGGACCATGTACCGTGATGCTGTGATAAGGGGAAACTGTCCCTTGATGTGGTGATGTGGGGACCCTACCCAGTGATGCTGTGATGAGGGAACCCTATCCGTTGATGTTGTCATCAGGGGACCCTGTCCCTTGAAATTTTGATGAGTTGACCCTATCCCTTGATGCTGCGATGAGGAGACCCTGTCTCGTGATACTGTGATGAAGGGACCTGACCTGTGATGCTGTGATGAGGGGACCGTGTCCCTTGACGCTGTGGTGAGGGGACCCTGTCGCGTGATGGTGTGATGAGGTGACAATGTCCCTTCATGTGGTGATGAGGGGACCCTGCCCATTGACGGGGTGATGAGGGGACCCTGTCCCGTGATGCTGTGAGGAGAGGATCCTGTCCCTTGATGCTGTGATGAGGGACCCTGTCTCCTGATGTTGTAATGAGGGGATCCTGTTTCATGATTCTGTGATGAGGGAACCCTGACCCGTGATGCTGTGATGAGGGGACACTGTCCCTTGATGTGGTGATGTGGGGCCCCTGCCCACTGATGCTGTGATGAGGGGACGCTGTCCTGCGATGCTGTGATGTGGACACATTGTATCGTGATGCTGTGATGAGGGAACCCTGTCCCATGATGTTGAGGGGACCGTGTGCCTTGATGCTGTGATGAGGGGACTCTAGGCCTTGATGTTGTCATGAGGGGACCCTGTCCCTTGACATTTTGATGAGGTGACCCTATCCCTTGATGCTGCGATGAGGAGACCCTGTCTCGTGATACGGTGATGAGGGAACCTGGCCCCGTGATGCTGTGATGAGGGGATCGTGTCCCTTGATGTCGTGATGAGGGGACCCTGCCCAGTGATGCTGTGATGAGGAGACCATGTACCGTGATGCTGTGATGAGGGGACACTGTCCCTTGATGTGGTGATGTGGGGACCCTGCCCAGTGATGCTGTAATGAGTGGACCCTGTACCGTGATGCTGTGATGAGGGGACACTGTGCCTTGATGTGGTGATGTGGGGACCCTGCTCAGTGATGCTGTGATGAGGGGACCCTGTACTGTGATGTTGTGATGAGGGGACCTAACCCGTGATGCTGTGATGCGGGGACCCTGTCACGTGATGTGGTGACGATGGGACCCTGTCCCTTGATGCTCTGATGAGGGGACCCTGCCCAGTGATGCTGTGATGAGGGGAACCTGTCCCATGATACTGCGATGAGGGGACCCTGGCCCGTGCTGCTTTTATGAGCGGACCTTGTCCAGTGATGCTGTGATGAGGGGACATTGTCCCTTGGTGTGTTGATGAGGGCACCCTGCCCAGTGATGCTGTGATGAGGGGACCATGTACCGTGATGCTGTGATGAGGGGACACTGTCCCTTGATGTGGTGATGTGGGGACCCTACCCAGTGATGCTGTGATGAGGGGACCCTATCCCTTGATATTGTCATGAGGGGACCCTGTCCCTTGACATTCTGATGAGGTGACCCTATCCCTTGATGCTGCGATGAGGAGACCCTGTCTCGTGATACTGTGATGAGGGGACCTGGGCCCGTGACGCTGTGATGAGGGGACCGTGTCCCTTGATGCTGCGGTGAGGGGACCCTGTCGCGTGATGGTGTGATGAGGGGACAATGTCTCTTCATGTGGTGATGAGGGGACCCTGCCCATTGACGTGCTGATGAGGGGACCCTGTCCCGTGATGCTGTGAGGAGAGGATCCTGACCCTTGATGCTGGGATGAGGGACCCTGTCTCTTGATGTTGTAATGAGGGGACCCTGTTCCATGATTCTGTGATGAGGGAACCCTGTCCCGTGATGCTGTGATGAGGGAACACTGTCCCTTGATGTGATGTGGGGACCCTGCCCAGTGATGCTGTGATGAGGGGACCCTGTCCCGTGATGCTGTGATCAGGGGACCCTGTACCGTGACGCTGTGATGAGGGGACACTGTCCCTTGATGTGGTGATGTGGGGACCCTGCCCAGTGATGCTGTGATGAGGGGACCCTGTCCCGTGATGCTGTGATGTGGACACATTGTCCCGTGATACTGTGATGAGGGAACCCTGTCCCATGATGTTGAGTTGAGGGGACCGTGTCCCTTCATGCTGTGATGAGGGGACCCTAGGCCTTGATGTTGTCATGAGGGGACCCTGTCCCTTGACATTTTGATGAGGTGACCCTATCCCTTGATGCTGCGATGAGGAGACCCAGTCTCGTGATACGGTGATGAGGGGACCTGGCCCTGTGATGCTGTGATGAGGGGATCGTGTCCCTTGATGTCGTGATGAGGGGACCCTGCCCAGTGATGCTGTGATGAGGGGACCCTGTCCCATGATACTGCGATGAGAGGACCCTGTGCCTTGATTCTGTGATGAGGGGACCCTGGCCCGTGTTGCTTTTATGAGCGGACCTTGTCCACTGATGCTGTGATGAGGGGACATTGTCCCTTGGTGTGTTGATGAGGGCACCCTGCCCAGTGATCCTGTGATGAGGGGACCATGTACCGTGATGCTGTGATGAGGGGACACTGTCCCTTGATGTGGTGATGTGGGGACCCTACCCAGTGATGCTGTGATGAGGGGACCCTATCCCTTGATGTTGTCATGAGGGGACCCTGTCTCGTGATACTGTGATGCGGGGACGTGACCCGTGATGCTGTGATTAGGGGACACTCTCCATTGGTGTGGTGATGAGGGGACCCTGCCCAGTGATATTGTGATGAGGGGACCCTGTCTCGTGATACTGTGATGAGGGGACCTGACCCATGATGCTGTGATGAGGGGACTCTGTCCCTTGATGCTGTGATGAGGGGATGTTTTTCCGTGATGCTCTGATGAGGGGACCATGTACCGTGATGCTGTGATTAGGGGACACTCTCCATTGGTGAGGTGATGAGGGGATCCTGCCCAATGATTCTGGGATGAGGAAAACTGTCCCTTCATGCTGTGATGCGGGGACGTTGTCCCGTGACGCTGTGATGAGGGGACCGTGTCCCTTGATGCTGTGGTGAGGGGACCCTGTCGCGTGATGGTGTGATGAGGGGACAATGTCCCTTCATGTGGTGATGAGGGGCCCCTGCCCATTGGCGTGGTGATGAGGGGACCCTGTCCCGTGATGCTGTGAGGAGAGGATCCTGTCCCTTGATGCTGTGATGAGGGACCCTGTCTCTTGATGTTGTAATGAGGGGACCCTGTTCCATGATTCTGTGATGAGGGAACCCTGTCCCGTGATGCTGTGATGAGGGAACACTGTCCCTTGATGTGGTGATGTGGGGACCCTGCCCAGTGATGCTGTGATGAGGGGACCCTGTCCCGTGATGCTGTGATCAGGGGACCCTGTACCGTGACGCTGTGATGAGGGGACACTGTCCCTTGATGTGGTGATGTGGGGACCCTGCCCAGTGATGCTGTGATGAGGGGACCCTGTCCCGTGATGCTGTGATGTGGACACATTGTCCCGTGATGCTGTGATGAGGGAACCCTGTCCCATGATGTTGAGTTGAGGGGACCGTGTCCCTTGATGCTGTGATGAGGGGACCCTAGGCCTTGATGTTGTCATGAGGGGACCCTGTCCCTTGACATTTTGATGAGGTGACCCTATCCCTTGATGCTGCGATGAGGAGACCCAGTCTCGTGATACGGTGATGAGGGGACCTGGCCCTGTGATGCTGTGATGAGGGGATCGTGTCCCTTGATGTCGTGATGAGGGGACCCTGCCCAGTGATGCTCTGATGAGGGGACCCTGTCCCATGATACTGCGATGAGAGGACCCTGTGCCTTGATTCTGTGATGAGGGGACCCTGGCCCGTGTTGCTTTTATGAGCGGACCTTGTCCACTGATGCTGTGATGAGGGGACATTGTCCCTTGGTGTGTTGATGAGGGCACCCTGCCCAGTGATCCTGTGATGAGGGGACCATGTACCGTGATGCTGTGATGAGGGCACACTGTCCCTTGATGTGGTGATGTGGGGACCCTACCCAGTGATGCTGTGATGAGGGGACCCTGACTGTTGCTGCTGTGATGACGGGACCCTGTCCCTTGATGTTGTGTTGAGGGGCCCCTATCCCTTGATTGGGTGATGAGGGGACCCTGTCGCGTGATGCTGTGAGGAGAGGATCCTGTCCCTTGATGCCGTGATGAGGGACCCTGTCTATTGATGTTGTAATAAGGGGACCCTGTTCCATGATTCTGTGATGAGAGAACCCTGTACCGTGATGCTGTGATGAGGGGACACTGTGCCTTGATGTGGTGATGTGGGGACCCTGCTCAGTGATGCTGTGATGAGGGGACCCTGTACCGTGATGCTGTGATGAGGGGACACTGTGCCTTGATGTGGTGATGTGGGGACCCTGCTCAGTGATGCTGTGATGAGGGGACCTAACCCGTGATGCTGTGATGCGGGGACCCTGTCACGTGATGTGGTGACGATGGGACCCTGTCCCTTGATGCTCTGATGAGGGGACCCTGCCCAGTGATGCTGTGATGAGGGGAACCTGTCCCATGATACTGCGATGAGGGGACCCTGGCCCGTGCTGCTTTTATGAGCGGACCTTCTCCAGTGATGCTGTGATGAGGGGACATTGTCCCTTGGTGTGTTGATGAGGGCACCCTGCCCAGTGATGCTGTCATGAGGGGACCATGTACCGTGATGCTGTGATGAGGGGACACTGTCCCTTGATGTGGTGATGTGGGGACCCTACCCAGTGATGCTGTGATGAGGGGACCCTATCCCTTGATATTGTCATGAGGGGACCCTGTCCCTTGACATTCTGATGAGGTGACCCTATCCCTTGATGCTGCGATGAGGAGACCCTGTCTCGTGATACTGTGATGAGGGGACCTGGGCCCGTGACGCTGTGATGAGGGGACCGTGTCCCTTGATGCTGCGGTGAGGGGACCCTGTCGCGTGATGGTGTGATGAGGGGACAATGTCTCTTCATGTGGTGATGAGGGGACCCTGCCCATTGACGTGCTGATGAGGGGACCCTGTCCCGTGATGCTGTGAGGAGAGGATCCTGTTCCTTGATGCTGTGATGAGGGACCCTGTCTCTTGATGTTGTAATGAGGGGACCCTGTTCCATGATTCTGTGATGAGGGAAACCTGTCCCGTGATGCTGTGATGAGGGGACACTGTCCCTTGACGCGGTGATGTGGGGACCCTGCCCAGTGATGCTGTAATGAGTGGACCCTGTACCGTGATGCTGTGATGAGGGGACACTGCCCCTTGATGGGGTGATGTGGGGACCCTGTCCAGTGCTGCTATGATGAGGGGACCCTAGGCCTTGATGTTGTCATGAGGGGACCCTGTCCCTTGACAGTTTGATGAGGTGACCCTATCCCTTGATGCTGCGATGAGGAGACCCTGTCTCGTGATACTGTGATGAGGGGACCTGGCCCCGTGGTGCTGTGATGAGGGGATCGTGTCCCTTGATGCTGTGATGAGGGACCCTCTCTCTTGATGTTGTAATCAGGGGACCCTGTTCCATGATTCTGTGATGAGGCAACCCTGTCCCATGATGCTGTGATGAGGAGACACTGTCCCTTGATGTGATGTGGGGACCCTGTCCAGTGATGCTGTGATGAGGGGACCCTGCCCTGCGATTCTGTGATGAGGGGACCCTAGCCCTTGATGTTGTCATGAGAGGACCCTGTCCCTTAACATTTTGATGAGGAGACCCTATCCCTTGATGCTGCGACGAGGAGACCCTGTCTCTTGATACTGTGATGAGGGGACCTGACCCGTGATGCTGTGATGAGGGGACCGTGTCCACTGATGCTGTGATGAGGGGACACTGTCCCTTGATGTGGTGATGTGGGGACCCTGCCCAGTGATGCTGTGATGAGGGGAACCTGTCCCATGATACTGCGATGAGGGGACCCTGGCCCGTGCTGCTTTTATGAGCGGACCTTGTCCAGTGATGCTGTGATGAGGGGACATTGTCCCTTGGTGTGTTGATGAGGGCACCCTGCCCAGTGATGCTGTGATGAGGAGACCATGTACCGTGATGCTGTGATGAGGGAACACTGTCCCTTGATGTGGTGATGTGGGGACCCTACCCAGTGATGCTGTGATGAGGGGACCCTATCCCTTGTTATTGTCATGAGGGGACCCTGTCCCTTGACATTCTGATGAGGTGACCCTATCCCTTGATGCTGCGATGAGGAGACCCTGTCTCGTGATACTGTGATGAGGGGACCTGGGCCCGTGACGCTGTGATGAGGGGACCGTGTCCCTTGATGGTGCGGTGAGGGGACCCTGTCGCGTGATGGTGTGATGAGGGGACAATGTCTCTTCATGTGGTGATGAGGGACCCTGTCCCGTGATGCTGTGAAGAGTGGATCCTGTCCCTTGATGCTGTGATGAGGGACCCTGTCTCTTGATGTTGTAATCAGGGGACCCTGTCCCTTGATGCTGTGATGCGGGGACCCTGTCCCGTGATGCTGGTATGCGGACACATTGTCTCGTGATGCTGTGATGAGGGGACCCTGTCGGTTGGTGTTGTGATGACGGGAGACTGTCCCTTGATGTTGTGTTGAGGGGCCCCTGTCCCTTAATTTGGTGATGAGGGGACCCTGCCCAGTGATGCTGTGATGAGGGGACCCTGTCACGTGATGTGGTGACGATGTGACCCTGTCCCTTGATGTTCTGATGAGGGGACCCTGTCCCGTGATGCTGTGATGAGTCGACCGTTCCCAGTGATGTTGTGATGAGGGGACCCTTTCCCTTGCTGTGGTGATGAGAGGACCCTGCCCAGTGATGCTGTGATGAGGGGACCCTGTCCCTTGATGTTGTGATGAGGGGATGCTTTTCTGTGATGCTCTGATGAGGGGACCCTGTCCCGTGATGCTGTGATTAGGGGACACGCTCCATTGGTGAGGTGATGAGGGGATCCTGTCCAGTGATGCTGTGATGAGGGGACCCTGTCGCGTGATGGTGTGATGAGGGGACGATGTCCCTTCATGTGGTGATGAGGGGACCCTGCCCACTGACGTGGTGATGAGGGGACCCTGTCCCGTGAGGCTCTGAGGAGAGGATCGTGTGCCTTCATGCTGTGATGAGGGACCCTGTCTCTTGATGTTGTAATGAGGGGACCCTGTTCCATGATTCTGTGATGAGGGAACCCTGTACCATGATGCTGTGATGAGGGGACACTGACCCTTGATGTGGTGATGTGGGGACCCTGCCCACTGATGCTGTGATGAGGGCACCCTGCCCAGTGATGCTGTGATGACGGGACCATGTACCGTGATGCTGTGATAAGGGGAAACTGTCCCTTGATGTGGTGATGTGGGGACCCTACCCAGTGATGATGTGATGAGGGAACCCTGTCCCGTGATGCTGTGGACACATTGTCCCATGATGCTGTGATGAGGGAACCCTGTCCCATGATGTTGAGTTGAGGGGACCGTGTCCCTTGATGCTGTGATGAGGGGACCCTAGGCCTTGATGTTGTCATGAGGGGACCCTGTCCCTTGACATTTTGATGAGGTGACCCTATCCCTTGATGCTGCGATGAGGAGACCCAGTCTCGTGATACGGTGATGAGGGGACCTGGCCCTGTGATGCTGTGATGAGGGGATCGTGTCCCTTGATGTCGTGATGAGGGGACCCTGCCCAGTGATGCTCTGATGAGGGGACCCTGTCCCATGATACTGCGATGAGAGGACCCTGTGCCTTGATTCTGTGATGAGGGGACCCTGGCCCGTGTTGCTTTTATGAGCGGACCTTGTCCACTGATGCTGTGATGAGGGGACATTGTCCCTTGGTGTGTTGATGAGGGCACCCTGCCCAGTGATCCTGTGATGAGGGGACCATGTACCGTGATGCTGTGATGAAGGGACACTGTCCCTTGATGTGGTGATGTGGGGACCCTACCCAGTGATGCTGTGATGAGGGGACCCTATCCCTTGATGTTGTCATGAGGGGACCCTGTCTCGTCATACTGTGATGCGGGGACGTGACCCGTGATGCTGTGATTAGGGGACACTCTCCATTGTGTGGTGATGAGGGGACCCTGCCCAGTGATATTGTGATGAGGGGACCCTGTCTCGTGATACTGTGATGAGGGGACCTGACCCATGATGCTGTGATGAGGGGACTCTGTCCCTTGATGCTGTGATGAGGGGATGCTTTTCCGTGATGCTCTGATGAGGGGACCCTGTCCCGTGATGCTGTGATTAGGGGACACTCTCCATTGGTGTGGTGATGAGGGGATCCTGCCCAGTGATTCTGGGATGAGGGAAACTGCCCCTTCATGCTGTGATGCGGGGACGTTGTCCCGTGACGCTGTGATGAGTGGACCGTGTCTCGTGATACTGTGATGAGGGGACCTGACCCGTGATGCTGTGATGAGGGGACCGTGACCCTTGATACTGTGCTGAGGGGACCCTGTCCAGTGATGCTGTGATGAGGGGACCCTGTCCCGTGATGCTGTGATCAGGGGACCCTGTACCGTGACGCTGTGATGAGGGGACACTGTCCCTTGATGTGCTGATGTGGGGACCCTGTCCAGTGATGCTGTGATGAGGGGACACTGTCCCGGCATGCTGGGATGCGGACACATTGTCCCGTGATGCTGTGATGAGGGGACCCTGACTGTTGCTTCTGTGATGACGGGACCCTGTCCCTTGATGTTGTGTTGAGGGGCCCCTATCCCTTGATTGGGTGATGAGGGGACCCTGTCCCGTGATGCTGTGAGGAGAGGATCCTGTCCCTTGATGCTGTGATGAGGGACCCTGTCTCTTGATGTTGTAATGAGGGGACCCTGTTGCATGATTCTGTGATGAGGGAACCCTGTCCCGTGATGCTGTGATGAGGGAACACTGTCCCTTGATATGGTGATGTGGGGACCCTGCTCAGTGATGCTGTGATCAGGGGACCCTGTACCGTGACGCTGTGATGAGGGGACACTGTCCCTTGATGTGGTGATGTGGGGACCCTGCCCAGTGATGCTGTGATGAGGGGACCCTGTCCCGTGATGCTGTGATGTGGAAACATTGTCCCGTGATGCTGTGATGAGGGAATCCTGTCCCATGATGTTGAGTTGAGGGGACCGTGTCCCTTGATGCTGTGATGAGGGGACCCTAGGCCTTGATGTTGTCATGAGGGGACCCTGTCCCTTGACATTTTGATGAGGTGACCCTATCCCTTGATGCTGCGATGAGGAGACCCAGTCTCGTGATACGGTGATGAGGGGACCTGGCCCTGTGATGCTGTGATGAGGGGATCGTGTCCCTTGATGTCGTGATGAGGGGACCCTGCCCAGTGATGCTGTAATGAGGGGACCCTGTCCCATGATACTGCGATGAGAGGACCCTGTGCCTTGATTCTGTGATGAGGGGACCCTGCCCGTGTTGCTTTTATGAGCGGACCTTGTCCACTGATGCTGTGATGAGGGGACATTGTCCCTTGGTGTGTTGATGAGGGCACCCTGCCCAGTGATCCTGTGATGAGGGGACCATGTACCGTGATGCTGTGATGAGGGCACACTGTCCCTTGATGTGGTGATGTGGGGACCCTACCCAGTGATGCTGTGATGAGGGGACCCTATCCCTTGATGTTGTCATGAGGGGACCCTGTCTCGTGATACTGTGATGCGGGGACGTGACCCGTGATGCTGTGATTAGGGGACACTCTCCATTGGTGTGGTGATGAGGGGACCCTGCCCAGTGATATTGTGATGAGGGGACCCTGTCTCGTGATACTGTGATGAGGGGACCTGACCCATGATGCTGAGATGAGGGGACTCTGTCCCTTGATGCTGTGATGAGGGGATGCTTTTCCGTGATGCTCTGATGAGGGGACCCTGTCCCGTGATGCTGTGATTAGAGGACACTCTCCATTGGTGAGGTGATGAGGGGATCCTGCCCAATGATTCTGGGATGAGGAAAACTGTCCCTTCATGCTGTGATGCGGGGACGTTGTCCGTGACGCTGTGATGAGGGGACCGTGTCCCTTGATGCTGTGGTGAGGGGACCCTGTCGCGTGATGTTGTGATGACGGGACAATGTCCCTTCATGTGGTGATGAGGGGCCCCTGCCCATTGGCGTGGTGATGAGGGGACCCTGTCCCGTGATGCTGTGAGGAGAGGATCCTGTCCCTTGATGCTGTGATGAGGGACCCTGTCTCTTGATGTTGTAATGAGGGGACCCTCTTCCATGATTCTGTGATGAGGGAACCCTGTCCCGTGATGCTGTGATGAGGGAACACTGTCCCTTGATGTGGTGATGTGGGGACCCTGCCCAGTGATGCTGTGATGAGGGGACCCTGTCCCGTGATGCTGTGATCAGGGGACCCTGTACCGTGACGCTGTGATGAGGGGACACTGTCCCTTGATGTGGTGATGTGGGGACCCTGCCCAGTGATGCTGTGATGAGGGGACCCTGTCCCGTGATGCTGTGATGTGGACACATTGTACCGTGATGCTGTGATGAGGGAACCCTGTCCCATGATGTTGAGTTGAGGGGACCGTGTCCCTTGATGCTGTGATGAGGGGACCCTAGGCCTTGATGTTGTCATGAGGGGACCCTGTCCCTTGACATTTTGATGAGGTGACCCTATCCCTTGATGCTGCGATGAGGAGACCCAGTCTCGTGATACGGTGATGAGGGGACCTGGCCCTGTGATGCTGTGATGAGGGGATCGTGTCCCTTGATGTCGTGATGAGGGGACCCTGCCCAGTGATGCTGTGATGAGGGGACCCTGTCCCGTGATGCTGTGATCAGGGGACCCTGTACCGTGACGCTGTGATGAGGGGACACTGTCCCTTGATGTGCTGATGTGGGGACCCTGTCCAGTGATGCTGTGATGAGGGGACACTGTCCCGGCATGCTGGGATGCGGACACATTGTCCCGTGATGCTGTGATGAGGGGACCCTGACTGTTGCTGCTGTGATGACGGGACCCTGTCCCTTGATGTTGTGTTGAGGGGCCCCTATCCCTTGATTGGGTGATGAGGGGACCCTGTCCCGTGATGCTGTGAGGAGAGGATCCTGTCCCTTGATGCCGTGATGAGGGACCCTGTCTATTGATGTTGTAATAAGGGGACCCTGTTCCATGATTTTGTGATGAGAGAACCCGGTACCGTGATGCTGTGATGAGGGGACACTGTGCCTTGATGTGGTGATGTGGGGACCCTGCTCAGTGATGCTGTGATGAGGGGACCCTGTACCGTGATGCTGTGATGAGGGGACCTAACCCGTGATGCTGTGATGCGGGGACCCTGTCACGTGATGTGGTGACGATGGGACCCTGTCCCTTGATGCTCTGATGAGGGGACCCTGCCCAGTGATGCTGTGATGAGGGGAACCTGTCCCATGATACTGCCATGAGGGGACCCTGGCCCGTGCTGCTTTTATGAGCGGACCTTGTCCAGTGATGCTGTGATGAGGGGACACTGTCCCTTGGTGTGTTGATGAGGGCACCCTGCCCAGTGATGCTGTGATGAGGGGACCCTGTCCTGCGATGCTGTGATGAGGGGACCCTAGCCCTTGATGTTGTCATGAGGGGACCCTGTCCCTTGACGTTCTGATGAGGAGACCCTATCCCTTGATGCTGCGATGAGGAGACCCTGTCTCGTGATACTGTGATGAGGGTACCTGACCCGTAATGTTGTGATGAGGGGACCGTGTCCCTTGATGCTGTGGTGAGGGGACCCTGTCACGCGATGGTGTCATGAGGGGACAATGTCTCTTCATGAGGTGATGAGGGACCCTGTCCCGTGATGCTGTGAGGAGTGGATCCTGTCCCTTGATGCTGTGATGAGGGACCCTGTCTCTTGATGTTGTAATCAGGGGACCCTGTCCCTTGATGCTGTGATGCGGGGACCCTGTCCCGTGATGCTGGTATGCGGACACATTGTCTCGTGATGCTGTGATGAGGGGACCCTGTCGGTTGCTGTTGTGATGACGGGAGACTGTCCCTTGATGTTGTGTTGAGGGGCCCCTGTCCCTTAATTTGCTGATGAGGGGACCCTGCCCAGTGATGCTGTGATGAGGGGACCCTGTCACGTGATTTGGTGACGATGGGACCCTGTCCCTTGATGTTCTGATGAGGGGACCCTGTCCCGTGATGCTGTGATGAGTCGACCGTTCCCAGTGATGTTGTGATAAGGGGACCCTTTCCCTTGCTGTGGTGATGAGAGGACCCTGCCCAGTGATGCTGTGATGAGGGGACCCTGTCCCTTGATGTTGTGATGAGGGGATGCTTTTCTGTGATGCTCTGATGAGGGGACCCTGTCCCGTGATGCTGTGATTAGGGGACACGCTCCATTGGTGAGGTGATGAGGGGATCCTGTCCAGTGATGCTGTGATGAGGGTACCCTGTCGCGTGATGGTGTGATGAGGGGACAATGTCCCTTCATGTGGTGATGAGGGGACCCTGCCCACTGACGTGGTGATGAGGGGACCCTGTCCTGTGATGCTCTGAGGAGAGGATCGTGTGCCTTCATGCTGTGATGAGGGACCCTGTCTCTTGATGTTGTCATGAGGGGACCCTGCTCCATGATTCTGTGATGAGGGAACCCTGTACCATGATGCTGTGATGAGGGGACACTGACCCTTGATGTGGTGATGTGGGGACCCTGGCCACTGATGCTGTGATGAGGGCACCCTGCCCAGTGATGCTGTCATGAGGGGACCACGTACCGTGATGCTGTGATGAGGGGACCATGTACCATGATGCTGTGATAAGGGGACACTGTCCCTTGATGTGGTGATGTGGGGATCCTACCCAGTGATGCTGTGATGAGGGAACCCTATCCGTTGATGTTGTCATCAGGGGACCCTGTCCCTTGACATTTTGATGAGTTGACCCTATCCCTTGATGCTGCGATGAGGAGACCCTGTCTCGTGATACTGTGATGAGGGGACCTGACCTGTGATGCTGTGATGAGGGGACACTGTCCCTTGACGCTGTGGTGAGGGGACCCTGTCGCGTGATGGTGTGATGAGGGGACAATGTCCCTTCATGTGGTGATGAGGGGACCCTGCCCACTGACGTGGTGATGAGGGGACCCTGTCCCGTGATGCTCTGAGGAGAGGATCGTGTGCCTTCATGCTGTGATGAGGGACCCTGTCTCTTGATGTTGTAATGAGGGGACCCTGTTTCATGATTCTGTGATGAGGGAACCCTGTCCCGTGATGCTGTGATGAGGGGACACTGTCCCTTGATGTGGTGATGTGGGGACCCTGCCCACTGATGCTGTGATGAGGGGACCCTGTCCTGCGATGCTGTGATGTGGACACATTGTACCGTGATGCTGTGATGAGGGAACCCTGTCCCATGATGTTGAGGGGATCGTGTCCCTTGATGCTGTGATGAGGGGACCCTAGGCCTTGATGTTGTCATGAGGGGACCCTGTCCCTTGACATTTTCATGAGGTGACCCTATCCCTTGATGCTGCGATGAGGAGACCCTGTCTCGTGATACGGTGATGAGGGGACCTGGCCCCGTGATGCTGTGATGAGGGGATCGTGTCCCTTGATGTCGTGATGAGGGGACCCTGCCCAGTGATGCTGTGATGAGGGGAACCTGTCCCATGATACTGCGATGAGGGGACCCTGGCCCGTGCTGCTTTTATGAGCGGACCTTGTCCAGTGATGCTGTGATGAGGGGACATTGTCCCTTGGTGTGTTGATGAGGGCACCCTGCCCAGTGATGCTGTGATGAGGGGACCACGTACCGTGATGCTGTGATGAGGGGACACTGTCCCTTGATGTGGTGATGTGGGGACCCTACCCAGTGATGCTGTGATGAGGGGACCCTATCCCTTGATATTGTCATGAGGGGACCCTGTCCCTTGACATTCTGATGAGGTGACCCTATCCCTTGATGCTGCGATGAGGAGACCCTGTCTCGTGATACTGTGATGAGGGGACCTGGGCCCGTGACGCTGTGATGAGGGGACCGTGTCCCTTGATGCTGCGGTGAGGGGACCCTGTCGCGTGATGGTGTGATGAGGGGACAATGTCTCTTCATGTGGTGATGAGGGGACCCTGCCCATTGACGTGCTGATGAGGGGACCCTGTCCCATGATGCTGTGAGGAGAGGATCCTGTTCCTTGATGCTGTGATGAGGGACCCTGTCTCTTGATGTTGTAATGAGGGGACCCTGTTCCATGATTCTGTGATGAGGGAAACCTGTCCCGTGATGCTGTGATGAGGGGACACTGTCCCTTGATGCGGTGATGTGGGGACCCTGCCCAGTGATGCTGTAATGAGTGGACCCTGTACCGTGATGCTGTGATGAGGGGACACTGTGCCTTGATGTGGTGATGTGGGGACCCTGCTCAGTGATGCTGTGATGAGGGGACCCTGTACTGTGATGCTGTGATGAGGGGACCTAACCCGTGATGCTGTGATGCGGGGACCCTGTCACGTGATGTGGTGACGATGGGACCCTGTCCCTTGATGCTCTGATGAGGGGACCCTGCCCAGTGATGCTGTGATGAGGGGAACCTGTCCCATGATACTGCGATGAGGGGACCCTGGCCCGTGCTGCTTTTATGAGCGGACCTTGTCCAGTGATGCTGTGATGAGGGGACATTGTTCCTTGGTGTGTTGATGAGGGCACCCTGCCCAGTGATGCTGTCATGAGGGGACCATGTACCGTGATGCTGTGATGAGGGGACACTGTCCCTTGATGTGGTGATGTGGGGACCCTACCCAGTGATGCTGTGATGAGGGGACCCTATCCCTTGATATTGTCATGAGGGGACCCTGTCCCTTGACGTTCTGATGAGGTGACCCTATCCCTTGATGCTGCGATGAGGAGACCCTGTCTCGTGATACTGTGATGAGGGGACCTGGGCCCGTGACGCTGTGATGAGGGGACCGTGTCCCTTGATGCTGCGTCGAGGGGACCCTGTCGCGTGATGGTGTGATGAGGGGACAATGTCTCTTCATGTGGTGATGAGGGGACCCTGCCCATTGACGTGCTGATGAGGGGACCCTGTCCCGTGATGCTGTGAGGAGAGGATCCTGTTCCTTGATGCTGTGATGAGGGACCCTGTCTCTTGATGTTGTAATGAGGGGACCCTGTTCCATGATTCTGTGATGAGGGAAACCTGTCCCGTGATGCTGTGATGAGGGGACACTCTCCCTTGATGCGGTGATGTGGGGACCCTGCCGAGTGATGCTGTAATGAGTGGACCCTGTACCGTGATGCTGTGATGAGGGGACACTGCCCCTTGATGGGGTGATGTGGGGACCCTGTCCAGTGCTGCTGTGATGAGGGGACCCTAGGCCTTGATGTTGTCATGAGGGGACCCTGTCCCTTGACAGTTTGATGAGGTGATCCTATCCCTTGATGCTGCGATGAGGAGACCCTGTCTCGTGATACTGTGATGAGGGGACCTGGCCCCGTGGTGCTGTGATGAGGGGATCGTGTCCCTTGCTGTCGTGATGAGGGGACCCTGCCCAGTGATGCTGTGATAAGGGGACCCTGTCCCTTGATGCTGTGATGCAGGGACCCTGTCACGTGATGTGGTGACGAGGGGACCCTGTCCCTTGATGCTCTGATGAGGGGACCCTGTCCCGTGACGCTGTGATGAGGGGACCCTGTCCGTTGCTGCTGTGATGACGGCACACTGTCCCTTGATATTGTGTTGAGGGGCCCCTGTCCCTTGATTGGGTGATGAGGGGACCCTGCCCAGTGATGCTGTGATGAGTGGACCCTTTCCAGTGATGCTGAGAGGAACCTGTCCCTTGCTGTGGTGATGAGGGGCCCCTGCCCATTGGCGTGGTGATGAGGGGACCCTGTCCCGTGATGCTGTGAGGAGAGGATCCTGTCCCTTGATGCTGTGATGAGGGACCCTGTCTCTTGATGTTGTAATGAGGGGACCCTGTTCCATGATTCTGTGATGAGGGAACCCTGTCCCGTGATGCTGTGATGAGGGAACACTGTCCCTTGATGTGGTGATGTGGGGACCCTGCCCAGTGATGCTGTGATGAGGGGACCCTGTCCCGTGATGCTGTGATCAGGGGACCCTGTACCGTGACGCTGTGATGAGGGGACACTGTCCCTTGATGTGGTGATGTGGGGACCCTGCCCAGTGATGCTGTGATGAGGGGACCCTGTCCCGTGATGCTGTGATGTGGACACATTGTCCCGTGATGCTGTGATGAGGGAACCCTGTCCCATGATGTTGAGTTGAGGGGACCGTGTCCCTTGATGCTGTGATGAGGGGACCCTAGGCCTTGATGTTGTCATGAGGGGACCCTGTCCCTTGACATTTTGATGAGGTGACCCTATCCCTTGATGCTGCGATGAGGAGACCCAGTCTCGTGATACGGTGATGAGGGGACCTGGCCCTGTGATGCTGTGATGAGGGGATCGTGTCCCTTGATGTCGTGATGAGGGGACCCTGCCCAGTGATGCTCTGATGAGGGGACCCTGTCCCATGATACTGCGATGAGAGGACCCTGTGCCTTGATTCTGTGATGAGGGGACCCTGGCCCGTGTTGCTTTTATGAGCGGACCTTGTCCACTGATGCTGTGATGAGGGGACATTGTCCCTTGGTGTGTTGATGAGGGCACCCTGCCCAGTGATCCTGTGATGAGGGGATCCTGTACCGTGATGCTGTGATGAGGGGACACTGTCCCTTGATGTGGTGATGTGGGGACCCTACCCAGTGATGCTGTGATGAGGGGACCCTATCCCTTGATGTTGTCATGAGGGGACCCTGTCTCGTGATACTGTGATGCGGGGACGTGACCCGTGATGCTGTGATTAGGGGACACTCTCCATTGGTGTGGTGATGAGGGGACCCTGCCCAGTGATATTGTGATGAGGGGACCCTGTCTCGTGATACTGTGATGAGGGGACCTGACCCATGATGCTGTGATGAGGGGACTCTGTCCCTTGATGCTGTGATGAGGGGATGCTTTTCCGTGATGCTCTGATGAGGGGACCCTGTCCCGTGATGCTGTGATTAGGGGACACTCTCCATTGGTGTGGTGATGAGGGGATCCTGCCCAGTGATTCTGGGATGAGGGAAACTGTCCCTTCATGCTGTGATGCGGGGACGTTGTCCCGTGACGCTGTGATGAGTGGACCGTGTCTCGTGATACTGTGATGAAGGGACCTGACCCGTGATGCTGTGATGAGGGGACCGTGACCCTTGATACTGTGCTGAGGGGACCCTGTCGCGTGATGGTGTGATGAGGGGACAATGTCCCTTGATGTGGTGATGTGGGGACCCTGCCCAGTGATGCTGTGATGAGGGGACCCTGTCCCGTGATGCTGTGATCAGGGGACCCTGTACCGTGACGCTGTGATGAGGGGACACTGTCCCTTGATGTGCTGATGTGGGGACCCTGTCCAGAGATGCTGTGATGAGGGGACACTGTCCCGGCATGCTGGGATGCGGACACATTGTCCCGTGATGCTGTGATGAGGGGACCCTGACTGTTGCTGCTGTGATGACGGGACCCTGTCCCTTGATGTTGTGTTGAGGGGCCCCTATCCCTTGATTGGGTGATGAGGGGACCCTGTCCCGTGATGCTGTGAGGAGAGGATCCTGTCCCTTGATGCCATGATGAGGGACCCTGTCTATTGATGTTGTAATAAGGGGACCCTGTTCCATGATTCTGTGATGAGAGAACCCTGTACCGTGATGCTGTAATGAGGGGACACTGTGCCTTGATGTAGTGATGTGGGGACCCTTCTCAGTGATGCTGTGATGAGGGGACCCTGTACCGTGATGCTGTGATGAGGGGACACTGTGCCTTGATGTGGTGATGTGGGGACCCTGCTCAGTGATGCTGTGATGAGGGGACCCTGTACCGTGATGCTGTGATGAGGGGACCTAACCCGTGATGCTGTGATGCGGAGACCCTGTCACGTGATGTGGTGACGATGGGACCCTGTCCCTTGATGCTCTGATGAGGGGACCCTGCCCAGTGATGCTGTGATGAGGGGAACCTGTCCCATGGTACTGCGATGAGGGGACCCTGGCCCGTGCTGCTTTTATGAGCGGACCTTGTCCAGTGATGCTGTGATGAGCGGACATTGTCCCTTGGTGTGTTGATGAGGGCACCCTGCCCAGTGATGCTGTGATGAGGGGACCATGTACCGTGATGCTGTGATGAGGGGACACTGTCCCTTGATGTGGTGATGTGGGGACCCTACCCAGTAATGCTGTGATGAGGGGACCCTATCCCTTGATATTGTCATGAGGGGACCCTGTCCCTTGACATTCTGATGAGGTGACCCTATCCCTTGATGCTGCGATGAGGAGACCCTGTCTCGTGATACTGTGATGAGGGGACCTGGGCCCGTGACGCTGTGATGAGGGGACCGTGTCCCTTGATGCTGCGGTGAGGGGACCCTGTCGCGTGATGGTGTGATGAGGGGACAATGTCTCTTCATGTGGTGATGAGGGGACCCTGCCCATTGACGTGCTGATGAGGGGACCCTGTCCCGTGATGCTGTGAGGAGAGGATCCTGTCCCTTGATGCTGTGATGAGGGACCCTCTCTCTTGATGTTGTAATCAGGGGACCCTGTTCCATGATTCTGTGATGAGGCAACCCTGTCCCGTGATGCTGTGATGAGGAGACACTGTCCCTTGATGTGATGTGGGGACCCTGTCCTGCGATTCTGTGATGAGGGGACCCTAGCCCTTGATGTTGTCATGAGAGGACCCTGTCCCTTGACATTTTGATGAGGAGACCCTATCCCTTGAGGCTGCGATGAGGAGACCCTGTCTCTTGATACTGTGATGAGGGGACCTGACCCGTGATGCTGTGATGAGGGGACCGTGTCCACTGATGCTGTGATGAGGGGACACTGTCCCTTGATGTGGTGATGTGGGGACCCTGCCCAGTGATGCTGTGATGAGGGGAACCTGTCCCATGATACTGCGATGAGGGGACCCTGGCCCGTGCTGCTTTTATGAGCGGACCTTGTCCAGTGATGCTGTGATGAGGGGACATTGTCCCTTGGTGTGTTGATGAGGGCACCCTCCCCAGTGATGCTGTGATGAGGGGACCATGTACCGTGATGCTGTGATGAGGGGACACTGTCCCTTGATGTGGTGATGTGGGGACCCTACCCAGTGATGCTGTGATGAGGGGACCCTATCCCTTGATATTGTCATGAGGGGACCCTGTCCCTTGACCTTCTGATGAGGTGACCCTATCCCTTGATGCTGCGATGAGGAGACCCTGTCTCGTGATACTGTGATGAGGGGACCTGGGCCCGTGACGCTGTGATGAGGGGACCGTGTCCCTTGATGCTGCGGTGAGGGGACCCTGTCGCGTGATGGTGTGATGAGGGGACAATGTCTCTTCATGTGTTGATGAGGGACCCTGTCCCGTGATGCTGTGAGGAGTGGATCCTGTCCCTTGATGCTGTGATGAGGGACCCTGTCTCTTGATGTTGTAATCAGGGGACCCTGTCCCTTGATGCTGTGATGCGGGGACCCTGTCCCGTGATGCTGGTATGCGGACACATTGTCTCGTGATGCTGTGATGAGGGGACCCTGTCGGTTGCTGTTGTGATGACGGGAGACTGTCCCTTGATGTTGTGTTGAGGGGCCCCTGTCCCTTAATTTGCTGATGAGGGGACCCTGCCCAGTGATGCTGTGATGAGGGGACCCTGTCACGTGATGTGGTGACGATGGGACCCTGTCCCTTGATGTTCTGATGAGGGGACCCTGTCCCGTGATGCTGTGATGAGTCGACCGTTCCCAGTGATGTTGTGATGAGGGGACCCTTTCCCTTGATGTTGTGATGAGGGGATGCTTTTCTGTGATGCTCTGATGAGGGGACCCTGTCCCGTGATGCTGTGATTAGGGGACACGCTCCATTGGTGAGGTGATGAGGGGATCCTGTCCAGTGATGCTGTGATGAGGGGACCCTGTCGCGTGATGGTGTGATGAGGGGACAATGTCCCTTCATGTGGTGATGAGGGGACCCTGCCCACTGACTTGGTGATGAGGGGACCCTGTCCCGTGATGCTCTGAGGAGAGGATCGTGTGCCTTCATGCTGTGATGAGGGACCTTGTCTCTTGATGTTGTAATGAGGGGACCCTGTTCCATGATTGTGTGATGAGGGAACCCTGTACCATGATGCTGTGATGAGGGGACACTGTCCCTTGATGTGGTGATGTGGGGACCCTGCCCAGTGATGCTGTGATGAGGGGACCCTGTCCCGTGATGCTGTGATGTGGACACATTGTCCCGCGATGCTGTGATGAGGGAACCCTGTCCCATGATGTTGAGTTGAGGGGACCGTGTCCCTTGATGCTGTGATGAGGGGACCCTAGGCCTTGATGTTGTCATGAGGGGACCCTGTCCCTTGACATTTTGATGAGGTGACCCTATCCCTTGATGCTGCGATGAGGAGACCCAGTCTCGTGATACGGTGATGAGGGGACCTGGCCCTGTGATGCTGTGATGAGGGGATCGTGTCCCTTGATGTCGTGATGAGGGGACCCTGCCCAGTGATGCTGTGATGAGGGGACCCTGTCCCATGATACTGCGATGAGAGGACCCTGTGCCTTGATTCTGTGATGTGGGGACCCTGGCCCGTGTTGCTTTTATGAGCGGACCTTGTCCACTGATGCTGTGATGAGGGGACATTGTCCCTTGGTGTGTTGATGAGGGCACCCTGCCCAGTGATCCTGTGATGAGGGGACCATGTACCGTGATGCTGTGATGAGGGCACACTGTCCCTTGATGTGGTGATGTGGGGACCCTACCCAGTGATGCTGTGATGAGGGGACCCTATCCCTTGATGTTGTCATGAGGGGACCCTGTCTCGTGATACTGTGATGCGGGGACGTGACCCGTGATGCTGTGATTAGGGGACACTCTCCATTGGTGTGGTGATGAGGGGACCCTGCCCAGTGATATTGTGATGAGGGGACCCTGTCTCGTGATACTGTGATGAGGGGACCTGACCCATGATGCTGTGATGAGGGGACTCTGTCCCTTGATGCTGTGATGAGGGGATGCTTTTCCGTGATGCTCTGATGAGGGGACCCTGTCCCGTGATGCTGTGATTAGGGGACACTCTCCATTGGTGTGGTGATGAGGGGATCCTGCCCAGTGATTCTGGGATGAGGGAAACTGTCCCTTCATGCTGTGATGCGGGGACGTTGTCCCGTGACGCTGTGATGAGTGGACCGTGTCTCGTGATACTGTGATGAGGGGACCTGACCCGTGATGCTGTGATGAGGGGACCGTGACCCTTGATACTGTGCTGAGGGGACCCTGTCGCGTGATGGTGTGATGAGGGGACAATGTCCCTTGATGTGGTGATGTGGGGACCCTGCCCAGTGATGCTGTGATGAGGGGACCCTGTCCCGTGATGCTGTGATCAGGGGACCCTGTACCGTGACGCTGTGATGAGGGGACACTGTCCCTTGATGTGCTGATGTGGGGACCCTGTCCAGAGATGCTGTGATGAGGGGACACTGTCCCGGCATGCTGGGATGCGGACACATTGTCCCGTGATGCTGTGATGAGGGGACCCTGACTGTTGCTGCTGTGATGACGGGACCCTGTCCCTTGATGTTGTGTTGAGGGGCCCCTATCCCTTGATTGGGTGATGAGGGGACCCTGTCCCGTGATGCTGTGAGGAGAGGATCCTGTCCCTTGATGCCATGATGAGGGACCCTGTCTATTGATGTTGTAATAAGGGGACCCTGTTCCATGATTCTGTGATGAGAGAACCCTGTACCGTGATGCTGTAATGAGGGGACACTGTGCCTTGATGTAGTGATGTGGGGACCCTTCTCAGTGATGCTGTGATGAGGGGACCCTGTACCGTGATGCTGTGATGAGGGGACACTGTGCCTTGATGTGGTGATGTGGTGATGTGGGGACCCTGCTCAGTGATGCTGTGATGAGGGGACCCTGTACCGTGATGCTGTGATGAGGGGACCTAACCCGTGATGCTGTGATGCGGAGACCCTGTCACGTGATGTGGTGACGATGGGACCCTGTCCCTTGATGCTCTGATGAGGGGACCCTGCCCAGTGATGCTGTGATGAGGGGAACCTGTCCCATGGTACTGCGATGAGGGGACCCTATCCCTTGACAGTTTGATGAGGTGATCCTATCCCTTGATGCTGCGATGAGGAGACCCTGTCTCGTGATACTGTGATGAGGGGACCTGGCCCCGTGGTGCTGTGATGAGGGGATCGTGTCCCTTGATGTCGTGATGAGGGGACCCTGCCCAGTGATGCTGTGATAAGGGGACCCTGTCCCTTGATGCTGTGATGCAGGGACCCTGTCACGTGATGTGGTGACGAGGGGATCCTGTCCCTTGATGCTCTGATGAGGGGACCCTGTCCCGTGATGCTGTGATGAGGGGACCCTGTCTGTTGCTGCTATGATGACGGCACCCTGTCCCTTGATGTTGTGTTGAGGGGCCCCTGTCCCTTGATTGGGTGATGAGCGGACCCTGCCCAATTATGCTGTGATGAGTGGACCCTTCCCAGTGATGCTGAGAGGAACCTGTCCCTTGCTGTGGTGATGAGGGGACCCTGCCCCGTGACGCTGTCATTAGGGGAGCCTGTCCCTTGATGGTGTGCTGAGGGTATGCTTTTCTGTGATGCTCTGATGAGGGGACCCTGCCCAGTGATGCTGTGATGAGAGGAACCTGTCCCTTGATATGGTGATGAGGGAACCCTTCCCAGTGATGCTGTGATGACTGGACCCTGCCCAATGATGTTGTGATGAGGGGACGCTTCCCTGTGATGCTGTGATGAAGCGACCCTGTCCCTTGATGTACTGATGAGGGGACCCTGCCCAGTGATGCTGTGATGAGGGGACCCTGCTCCGTGATGCTGCGATGAGGGAACCCTGCCCCATGATGTTGTGATTAGGGGACCCTGTCTCTTGATGCTGTGATTAGTGGACCCTGTCTGTTGGTGGTGTGATGAGGGGACCCTTTCCCTAGATGTTGTAATGAGGGGACCCTGGCCCGTGATGTTGGGATGATGAGACCTGCCTCCTGTTTCTGGGTATTTGAGGCGACCTGGCCCTCCACACTCACCGAGTGGCGCACGTCCTCCAGGGTCGCCGAGAAGGACTCGACCAGGCTGTGGGGCAGCTGGGAGAGGAAGCCAATGGTGTCCACGTAGATGACGGTCACCCGGGAGGGCAGCCACCCCGCATGCGCTGTGACGTCCAGCGTGGCAAACAGCTGGTCCCGGGGCTGGATGGCGGCGTCCCCTGTCAGCGCCTTGATCAACGTGGTCTTTCCTGCATGTGGGGCACAAGGGGACCGTGCGTGTCAGACCCCTCTGGCCCCCCAGTGAGCACTGTGGACCTCGGGGCTGCCCCACGCTGACCACATGCCGCCGGAGGGTGGGCAGGGGCAGGAGGTCTGTGCGCTGGGAACTCTGTGCAGGACCCGTGGGACGCTGCGCGGGCTGTGCGTGGACTGAGCTGCCGCGGTCTAGGCTTCAGGGTAAAGTGGACCAGGGCCAGGGCAAGCGTGCTGGTGTACAAGGGAGAGACGGCGTAGACACAGACAGTGGTGACGTGCATGTGAGGTGGGCAGGCGTCCACACAGGCGGAGGGATGGTACCGTGGAGTAACCGAGCTGTGGTGTGATGTCTGTGTAGACGAGGGGATGGTGGAGTAGGGGGTGCACTGTGTGCAGATAGGTAGTGAGGGTGTAGACAGTGCTGTGTGTACCTGAGGGGCCCTAGAGCACCCGCCTCCACAGCCTTTCCTGACAACGTGGACACTGTCCACTGAGCCCAGGCTCAGGGGCACCAGCAGTAACCGTCCAGCCCAGGGACACGCCCTGGCTACGCCTGGTCCACCAGGAGGTGGTGACGGGTCCTGCCATCGAGTCACTGGAGGGCGGGGCGCAGCCTGGACGCCGCTGCTCAGTGAAGGGCCCCGAACTCCCGGCCGGTGAGAGTCGGGACCAAGCGGACACTCACTGGATGCTCTGACAGTTAGAGGACACGCCGCCCTCTGAGGATGCGGCCAGGAGGGGCCGTCGGGGTTTCCCGGCATGGGTGATTTTACCTGTAGACATTCATGACTTTTCAAGCCTGCATGCCCCACAGCTTCCTGTGCACGTCTGTGGGACATTCCCTCCCTCCTCTGGACGCAGACCGTGAGCGCCTGATACAGGGACGGGCCCGGCATGGCGGTGCTTCCCGAGCACGTGGCGGGGCGGGGCCTCAGGGCAGCCCAGCGAGCGCTGTGGACTGAGTCCCCGCAGTGCAGGGAACTGGGTGCTTTCCCCTTATCTCAGGGCACCGGGGACCCTACAGGACGCCCTGCACTCTGTCCCCCACGGGGAGTCCACTTGATGTGCTCGTGCAGACAAAGCTGAGAACAGACTGTGAGGTCTTCCTCGATGACACCTGAATCACTCTGATCCCTGGAAGATCCTGCCCACTGTCAATGGACTTACAACTGTCCCCACTTCCTCCTTCTCAGAGTCTGGAAAACATCCACTGAGAGGGGCGTCAGCGCACAGCAGTCACACGGGGGCCGCGTCGCCCCCGGGACGCCCAGGGATGGGGCCCGAGTCCCGTCCTCCTCACCGGGGGCTATAGCCCTCCGCGAGCACCCAGTCTCGCCGGGTCGGCAAGCGGGTTCTCCTAGCGCACCCCGCCCAGCCCAGGCGGGCCCACTCCTCACCGCAGTTTGTGTAGCCCACCACGGAGACCACAGGGATCTCCCGCCGCCTCCGCTGCTGGCCCAGGAGAAGCCTCTTCCGGCGGAGTCTGTCCAGGGCCTTCCGAATCTTCGCTTCCTTATCTTTCAGGAGGCGCTGCTGCACCTGCACGAAAGACTCTCCTAGAAACATACAAGATGGCGAGTCAGTGGGCAGACACGAAAGGCGCAAGAGACACGGGGGTGCCTGCGGGGGACGTGGACAGGCTCCCTCTTGGGGCTGCAGGGATCCGCCTCCCCACCCCAGCCTGCTCCCCTGTACACTTGGCCCCAACACCTTCTGTCCTAAGACAGCTCTGCCCAGCGCGAGGCGGCCTGGCACTTCTGCCCTCTGAGGTCACCTGGGCTCCCCTTTACCCAGGAGGAGGAGGCCAAGGGGAGAGCCTCAAAAGGGCCCCCATGATACCCACAGCGGGCTGAGTGGTGCCCCAAAGATGTGTCCACACCCTGACCCCTAGGACCTACAAATGGGGCCTTATTAAGAAACAGGGTCTCTGCAGGTGTGATGCAGGGAAGGGTCTGAGATGAGGTCCTCCTGGAGGAGGGTGGCCCTACATCCAATGACAAGGTCCTTCTAAGAGACAGAAGAGGAGAGACACAGACACAGAGGAAAAGCCCCGTGAAGACAGAGGAAGAGACGGGAGGGACGCGGCCACGAGCCCAGGGACGCCCGGAGCCCCCAGAAGCTGGAAGGGGCGGGAAAGACCCTCCCCTGGAGCCTCCAGAAGGAACCAGCCCCTGTAACTCCTTGATCTGCTCTGCAGGACTCACGGAGGATCAATGTCTGTGGTTTTAAGGCACCGGTTCGTGGTCCTTCGTTACGGCCGCACCAGGGAAACACCTTGAAACCTTCCTTTGACTGTGACCACGGACAAGGCCCCAGCAGGACCTCTGAGGGACGTCATCCCCTTTGTAGGGGAGGTGGCCACGACAACCCCACCTTCTGAGCTCCCGGTGACAAGACGTCAGACACTGTACCTGACCCCATGATGTTGCGGGAGTCCCGCCCTCGGCCGCCCAGGTGGGCAACGTGGTTTTTCAGGCAGGACCTGGCGTGGAAATGGGTCGGCTCAGGAGACGGGAGCACGTGCCCGTGGGAAGCTGGCACAGAGCCCTGGGTGGGGAGTGGGCATCTAGACAGGAAGAACAGGCTCGCTCGGGACCTCCCCGCCACGTGGGCCTTCACAGGCGGGGACGCAGGGTCCCTTGCGGGGTGGCGGTCCTTGTGGGCCGCGTGCCCTGGTAGGTGTGCCGCTTGGCCACGTCCCCACTGGCCACATTCCACCCTCACCACCCTGGCAACACTCCAGGTAGGGAAAGCAAGAAGCGGTCCAAGGAGGGTTCCGTCTGCCCCGAGCCCAGGCTCTGCAGGTACCTGAGCAGGGGGAGCTCGGCCAGTGCCACCTGCAGCCGGGCCTCCTTGGTGCGGGCGTTGCAGCGGAAAATATGAAGAACCACCGTGAATCGGTCGAACACCCGCACACCCCAGGCGGCTTCCAGTTCTTTCTAGAAGATAGAGTGCAAGGGAGGGGACCTGTGGTGACCCCAGGCCCGTGGAGACCTGTGTCCTCACGGGGACACTGACCCACTCCCTCAGCCGCCGTGGGCGGGAAACAGCGAGCTTCTGAGGTACCTTGGTGGCTGCAGCCATCCTCTCCACATTCAGGAAGACGGCGGTGATTTCCGGGGACCCTCTGATTTTCTCTAGGAAAAGAGGTTGGCTTCTCAAGAGGCCTGCATGCCCATAATGTCTGGGGACCCTGCACTTTGGCCGTGTTCGCCGGACACCCCGAGTCTCTGAGCACAGTATTTGTCAAGTGTGGGTCGGGGAGGACCGGACCGGGTCCCTCTTCAGGGGAGTAGATCTCACACACATGGGGGTCCCGTGACCCCACGGGGACTGAGTGCCCGTTAGACAGAGATGGGCGATGAGCGCCCCCCTTGGCATGTCTCCTGCTCTGAGCTGTGAGCTAGACATGGGTTTGGGGCGGGGACGTCGGGGTCCATGGAAGGCAGGGGTCACACGCAGGACCCCCTCCGCCGGGCACTGGGGGGTGTGGGCTAGGCTGGGCTGGGGCGTGGGGCTGGCGTGCGCCCGACTCTCACAGGTCCCGCCTGTGTCCTGGGGCCTCGTTTGAATTCTCACGCGGGCGTAGTGGCTTTTACCGTCTCATCCAAGTTCCTGTGAGGCCCAGAGGGACGGCCATGCTTGCTCTGTTTCTGGGAGGGTGATGGGGACACGTGTGCTGGACTCACCTGTCAGGCGCTCCAAGGTCCCTCTGCCGAAGATGAGCTTCCGGTCTGGCGTTCTGGTGGGCACCACCATCGTGTCCACCACCGACCAGCCATCCAGCGTGTGCACCAGCGCTTGTGCCTCCACCACCTGCCACTCAACTTTGGGGAGAGACAGGCCAGTGTGAGGGTCATTTCCAGCTGGGTCAGCCCCGGGCTGTGTCCAGCCCTGCCCAGGGCCACGTGCCCCGGACTGGGACGGCTTCCTGCTTCCTGCCTACACAATGGTCCCGAGAGTGCGCCCCAGTCAGCATTTGCTCGAAATGCAGCTCTGTTCTTCTGGGTAGATAGTCAGGAGGGGTGGACACAGGACCGGGGAGGGGAGGAGGGCACTGAGCTGAGCAAGGATGCGGGGATGGCCGCCCCCCGCCCCCCGTGTTGGAATCTGGGATGTCTGCCCCGTGGGGACACATGGTCCCTTGTGACCCACTGGACAGCGTCCCCTGTGAGGCTCCCAAGGGCCCATAGAACCTGCCGCACTGCCTGCAGGGTGGGCTGTGTCCCCGTGGGTTCCCTGTCCTCGGTGAGCCCAGCCTGGTTTTAACCTGGCCCCAGTGGCTGCCCATACCGAGCCTGGCCCCAAAAAAGCAGCGCCCACCCAGGGTCCCTGGCCGTGAACGGTCAGGATGATGATGATGATGATGATGATGGGTACGCGCGTGGGGCGTGGGTGGTGGGAGAGGCAGGGCCCACCCAGGGCAGGAGCCCAGGACACTGACGGCACAGGCCATGGATGGAGGGCTGACGGGGCCACCCCGCCCTAGGCTCTCCTCCTCATGGCCCTTCCCGAGGAGGAAGGGGGCACGGGGCAGCAGAGACTCTCCCCTGAGGGAGAGCAGGCAGGTGGGCAGTGACGCAAACATGCCCCGGGGCTGGGCCCAGACAGGGTGGACGAGGCTGACTCAGGTCTGGAAGGGCGGTGGCCTGGAGGACAGCTCTGCGGGGCCCCAGGCGTGTTCTCTGTGAGATGGGGAGCGTGTGCTCCAAGCCCCACGGGAGGCCGGCCCCCCATCCCGTCCCCACGCCCCCGCCCCCTGGGAGGCCACCCACGCACAGAGTCTCAGAGCCGCGGCCCCTCTGTGGCGCCCCTGCTTCGCTGTCTGTCCCCACTCCCCGGACACCTGGGTGCTGCCGTCTCTGGGGTCACCTGACCCTCCTTAGGGCACAGCCAGGACACAGGCCAGAGGCTCGGGAGTAGGGGCCGGGCAGGGTCTGAGGCCACAGAGCAGGGTCCCCCCATTCTCTGGGCTGTGCGGGGGTCCCCATCTTCTGGGACATGAGGGGTGGGGTCTCCCCATCCTCTGGGACATAGGGGGTGGGGTCCCCCATTCTCTAGGCCAAGGGGAGGCGGAGTCTTCTTGGGTGTGACTCCCCATAGGCCCGCCAGCTCGTCCCACCTCCTCCAGCTGCTGGTCACTCAGGTCAGCAGGTGCTTGGTCACCCCTGACCTCCGTCCTTCAGCTGCAGGTCTGACCCAGCAGTAATCCCTGCAGGTGCTGTCTCTCCCGATCCCAGGTGCCACGGCCCCAGCTCCGTGGTGAGAGCCTGCGCGGGGGCCAGCGGCCTCCCTCCTGCTGCGCTGCACAGCTGCTCGCTTGGGGGTCTGGCACCCCGCAACCCCACCCCGAAGGCCAGGGTTAGGATTCGGTGGGGATGGAAACGGAGAAGCACTTGTGCAGGTGACAGCCCAGGGGCACAGGCACCGTAAGGCACTGAACCCTGATCCCAGGACCACAGCAGGCTTCCCCTCCCCCACACATCAGCCCCTCCCCACAAAGGTCCACTTACAGCAATTCCTTTCACCTCGTGCATCACGTCCAGCTATCGAGAAAAAATTACCAGGCGCACCAAAAGGCAACCCGAAGAGACACAGCAAGCGTGAGAACCAGACGTGCCAGGGATGCTGGAATTACTGGACCAGGAATTTACAACAACTATGATGAACGTGCCAAGGGCCCTGATGGATTTAGTAGACAGCATGCAAGGACGGATGGGCAAGGCAAGCAGAGGTGGAAATCCCGAGAAAGAACCAAAAAGACCTGCTAGAGATCACAAGCGCTCTGGCAGAAATGACGAGCGCCTCTCATGGGCCTGCTGGTAGACTGGACTCGGCAGAGAAAGGATCCCGGAGTCTGAGCATATGACAACACGGAAAATTAAACACGCCTGCTCTGCAAAGACGTCATCAGCGGACTGAGAAGTTAAGCCACAGACCTGGGAGAAAATACGTGCAAAACACGCATCCATAAGCACTGGTATCCAAAATATAAAAACAATTCTTAAAGTTCAGCAATAAGGAAACAACCTACTACAACGTGGGCCAGAGACCGTAACAGACACCTCACCAAAAAGATATACAGATGGCAAATGAGCGTGTGACAAGATGCTCCACGTCCTCTGTCATCAGGGAAATGCAAACTAAAACAGCAATGAGGCACCACCACACACCTATCGGAACAGCCGGAATCCACAATCCTGACAACACGAAATGCCGACAAGCATGTGCAGCACCCCCCCCACCACGCATCGCTGGGAGGGACGCAAGATGGTACGGCCACGTTGGAGGATGGTCTGGCAGTTTCTTACAAAGCTAAACACACGCTTACCACACAATCCGGCTCTCATACTCCTTGCTATTTGCCCAAAGGATGAGAAAACTTACAGCCGCACAAAAACCTGCACATCGATGTTTATAGCAGCTTTATTCATAATTGTCAAAACGGAAGCAACAAAGATGTCCTTTAGTACATGACTAGATAAGTAAACTGTGGTCTATCCAGACAACAGAATATTATTCAGCGCTAAAGTGAAATGAGCTGTCAGGCCATGAAAAGACATGGAGGAACCTTAAATGCATATGACTGAGTGAAAGAAGGCAGTGAGAGAAGGCTGCAGACTGTGTGATTCCAGCTCTATGACACTCTGGAAAAGGCCCAACAATGGAGACAGTAAAAGGCCCACTGGTTGTCAGGGGTTTAAGAGGGGGAGGGAGGGATGAATGGGTGGAGCACAGGGGATGTTCAGGGCAGTGAAACTACTCTGTGTGATGCTGTAACGGTGGATACATGTCACCATCCATTTGCCCAAACCCACAGAATGTACACCACCAGGAGTGAACCCTAATTAATGTAAACCGTGGACTTGGGGTGACGACGTTATGTCAACATAGGCTCGTCAGCTATAACAAATTCACCGTCTGGCGGGGATGCTGAAAACGGCAGAGGCCATCCATTGGTGAGGGCACTGAGTATATGTGAAAAATCTGCATACGTTCCTCTCAATTTTGCTGTGAAACTAAAAGCACCCTAAACAAAAGTTTTTAAGAAAAAAAAGGAATGAAGCACTGACACAGGCTACGACATCCGTCTGCCTCAGAAACGTGGCGCTCAGTGAGAGAAGCCAGACACACAAGGCCACGTATCACTCACGTGAAATGTCCACGACAGGCAAATCCACGGGGCCAGAAGGCCGATTCCCGGTTCCCAGGGGTTGGGTGCGGGAGAAGCAGGGGGGAGGCCTGCTACTGAGGGCACAGGGTCTCCTTCCGGGGAGATGAGCACGTTGTGGAACCAGACACAGGTGGTGGCTGCACAAGGCTGTGAACGTACTAGTTGCCTCCGAGTGGTACCCTTCAAAGCGGTTCATCTTACGCTCTGCGAACTGTATCTCAATAAAGGTCTAAGAGGAGGAAAGGAATACGGAGAATGCCACCCCTCCCCCGCAACTGGGTCACTGCTCTGCTCAAACCCAGAAGACCTGTGATGACCTGACTCCTCGCATGGCTGCACCACTGCAGTGACTTGCCTCTGACAGCCCCGAAACAGCCGAGGAGCGGCGGTCCCAGGAGGGCCCAGGACGTGCTCGCTCAGGAGCCCTAACCCTGGACACTGTCCCTGTTCATCCGTGGGGTCCGTCTCCCCAGGCCATCCAGGACCACCCTGGTGAGACGGCCCCGTCCCCGCCCCCCTCCGTCCGCCTTCCCGCTGGGTTCTGAACACAGCACTCAGGTCAGGCGGCGGGCTCCTGCCTGGCGTGTCTGCTGTCCCCCCAGCCCCACCGGAGCGGGTACAGTGGGGTTGCTGATGGCCGAGGGCCATGGAGGCAGGTCCCAGGCGTCTCAGGGGCTCAGCCGGGCTCACGGTTTCTGCTACAAAGGGCCTGTGAACACGCCTGTGCACAACCTTTGGGCGCAGTACTCAGTGGTACACAGTGAAAGCGGGTCAATAAAGGCTTAAAGCTGAGGGACACACCCCGTGCAAACCGGCGTTAGTTGTTGGATTCTCTTCCTTTACAGATGGGGATGCTGCGCGCGGCAGCAGGGCCGAGCGACAACCTGGGGCGCGTCCGAAAGGGGAAGGGGCCCCGGACCCGCTGTGTGCACGGGGGAAGGCGCCCCAGCCCAGAATTAGCATTTCCAGGCCCGCTGCAGGGATGCGGCTCCCGGGAGCGGGTCGG
This sequence comes from Mesoplodon bidens, assembly GCF_964165515.1. NCBI lineage: Eukaryota > Metazoa > Chordata > Mammalia > Artiodactyla > Ziphiidae > Mesoplodon > Mesoplodon bidens. The sequence goes on along the minus strand of NC_138180.1, from coordinate 53,964,001 downwards.
GTGGGGGCGGCCCAGCCTCCGAGTCCCCGCCCCCATAAGCCCGGCCCTAGGGGTCCCAGCCCTCGGAGTCACGCCGCCATAAGCCCCACCCCTTCAACCCGGCCACTCAGGAGCCCCGCCCCCGACGTCCCCGCTCTACGAGCTCCAGCTCTCGGAGCCCCGCTCCCTGAAGCCCTGCCCTATGGGCTCCAGCCCTCAGAGTCACGCCCCCCAACACCACGCCCCTTCAGTCCGGCCAATCAGAAGTCCCGCCCGTCGGCGTCTCTGCCCAGAGCGCCAGACCTCGAAACCCGCCCCCGGCGTCCCCGCCCTTTAAGTTCCGAGACTTGGCCCTCTTCATGACTCCCACCCCCACCCCCACCCCCACCGAGTCCACGGCCACAGTCCCGGTCACCTCGGGTCCCCTGCGGCTTCCCGGGTCCCCACGTGACGTCAGGGTGAAGCAAGCACACGCGCTGGGCTCCCGCCGGCAGCAAAGGGTCCCTCCTCAGCAGCTCCTCCTCCTCCGCTTCCTCAGCCTCCTCCTTTCCTCCAGTCCGACTTCTCCGGCCACCTGCATGTGGGCCCCGCCCCCCACCCCCTCGCCCCTCCGGGCCCCCCAGGCCCCCGCGGAAGGCGGCGAGCGCGCGCTCGGGGCAGGGTGGCAGCGGCGGCGCGGCCCTCGGAGCCCCGCAGCCACGAACGACGCGAAAGAGCCAGGACCCCGGGCGGACAGCGGCTCGCAGGGCGCACATACCGCAAGCGCTCCTACGCCACGGGCGGGGCCTCGGGAGCGTGCTCTCGTGCAGTTGCCCATTGGCCGCCCGGGTCACGTGCTCGCAGACGCCTGATTGGTGCGCGCGGTCCGGGCCGGGAGGCCAGTCTGGGACGCCGCAGCCTGGGGATATGCTTTTCTCTGCCGCGGGTGGTCGAGGCGACCTCCCAAGGCAGGTGGTGCCGGAGCAGGGCCCGGCCGGGCACCCAACCCGGTGGGCGCTCCCCCACGCTCGCCACCTCTCCGCGCCCCGGTCAGGCCTCCGCGCAGGGTCCGGGTCCGGTCCTGGGGATCAGTTCCATCTGGGGATCAGTTCCGGAACCCTGAACTCTGCCTTGGTGGATCCGAGTGTGGCTCCAGGGGTCCCAGACCCTGCCTTGGTGGAAGTCCGAGGGCGGCCCCGGGAGTCCCAAACGCTGCCTTAATGGTCCGAGTGCAGCCCTGGGGTCCCAGGTCCTGCCTTAGGGTTGCCGCGCTGAGGAGACCCTGTCCCATGATGCTGTGATGAGGGGACCCTTCCCAGTGATGCTGTGATGAAGGGACCCTGTCCCTTGATACAGTGATGAGGGGACCCTGCCCCGTGATGCTGCGATGAGGGAACCCTGCCCCATGATGTTGTGATTAGGGGACCCTGTCTCTTGATGCTGTGATTAGGGGACCCTGTCCGTTGATGGTGTGACGAGGGGACCCTTTCCCTAGATGTTGTAATGAGGGGACCCTGGCCCGTGATGTTGGGATGAGGGGACCTGCCTCCCGTTTCTGGGTATTTGAGGCGACCTGGCCCTCCACACTCACCGAGTGGCGCACATCCTCCAGGGTCGCCGAGAAGGACTCGACCAGGCTGTGGGGCAGCTGCGAGAGGAAGCCAATGGTGTCCACGTAGATGACGGTCACCCGGGAGGGCAGCCACCCCGCATGCGCTGTGACGTCCAGCGTGGCAAACAGCTGGTCCCGGGGCTGGATGGCAGCGTCCCCCGTCAGCGCCATGATCAACGTGGTCTTTCCTGCACGTGGGGCACAAGGGGACCGTGCGTGTCAGACCCCTCTGGTCCCCCAGTGAGCACTGTGGACCTCGGGGCTGCCCCACGCTGACCACATGCCGCTGGAGGGTGGGCAGGGGCAGGAGGTCTGTGCGCTGGGAACTCTGTGCAGGACCCGTGGGACGCTGCGCGGGCTGTGCGTGGACTGAGCTGCCGCGGTCTAGGCTTCAGGGTAAAGTGGACCAGGGCCAGGGCAAGCGTGCTGGTGTACAAGGGAGAGACGGCGTAGACACAGACAGTGGTGACGTGCATGTGAGGTGGGCAGGCGTCCACACAGGCGGAGGGATGGTACCGTGGAGTAACCGAGCTGTGGTGTGATGTCTGTGTAGACGAGGGGATGGTGGAGTAGGGGGTGCACTGTGTGCAGATAGGTAGTGAGGGTGTAGACAGTGCTGTGTGTACCTGAGGGGCCCTAGAGCACCCGCCTCCACAGCCTTTCCTGACAACGTGGACACTGTCCACTGAGCCCAGGCTCAGGGGCACCAGCAGTAACCGTCCAGCCCAGGGACACGCCCTGGCTACGCCTGGTCCACCAGGAGGTGGTGACGGGTCCTGCCATCGAGTCACTGGAGGGCGGGGCGCAGCCTGGACGCCGCTGCTCAGTGAAGGGCCCCGAACTCCCGGCCGGTGAGAGTCGGGACCAAGCGGACACTCACTGGATGCTCTGACAGTTAGAGGACACGCCGCCCTCTGAGGATGCGGCCAGGAGGGGCCGTCGGGGTTTCCCGGCATGGGTGATTTTACCTGTAGACATTTATGACTTTTCAAGCCTGCATGCCCCACAGCTTCCTGTGCACGTCTGTGGGACATTCCCTCCCTCCTCTGGACGCAGACCGTGAGCGCCTGATACAGGGACGGGCCCGGCATGGCGGTGCTTCCCGAGCACGTGGCGGGGCGGGGCCTCAGGGCAGCCCAGCGAGCGCTGTGGACTGAGTCCCCGCAGTGCAGGGAACTGGGTGCTTTCCCCTTATCTCAGGGCACCGGGGACCCTACAGGACGCCCTGCACTCTGTCCCCCACGGGGAGTCCACTTGATGTGCTCGTGCAGACAAAGCTGAGAACAGACTGTGAGGTCTTCCTCGATGACACCTGAATCACTCTGATCCCTGGAAGATCCTGCCCACTGTCAATGGACTTACAACTGTCCCCACTTCGTCGTTCTCAGAGTCTGGAGGACATCCACTGAGAGGGACGTCAGCGCACAGCAGTCACACGGGGGCCGCGTCGCCCCCGAGACGCCCAGGGATGGGGCCCGAGTCCCATCCTCCTCACCGGGGGCTATAGCCCTCCGCGAGCACCCAGTCTCGCCGGGTCGGCAAGCGGGTTCTCCTAGCGCACCCCGCCCAGCCCCGGCGGGCCCACTCCTCACCGCAGTTTGTGTAGCCCACCACGGAGACCACAGGGATCTCCCGCCGCCTCCGCTGCGGGCCCAGGAGAAGCCTCTTCCGGCGGAGTCTGTCCAGGGCCTTCCGAATCTTCGCTTCCTTATCTTTCAGGAGGCGCTGCTGCCCCTGCAGGAAAGACTCTCCTAGAAACATGCAAGATGGCAAGATGTCAGTGGGCAGACACGAAAGGCGCAAGAGACACGGGGGTGCCTGCGGGGGACGTGGACAGGCTCCCTCTTGGGGCTGCAGGGACCCCCCTCCCCATCCCAGCCTGCTCCCCTGTACACTTGGCCCCCACACCTTCTGTCCTGAGACAGCTCTGCCCAGCGCGAGGCGGCCTGGCACTTCTGCCCTCTGAGGTCACCTGGGCTCCCCTTTACCCAGGAGGAAGAGGCCAAGGGGAGAGCCTCAGAAGGGCCCCCATGATACCCACAGCGGGCTGAGTGGTGCCCCAAAGATGTGTCCACACCCTGACCCCCAGGACCTACAAATGGGGCCTTATTAAGAAACAGGGTCTCTGCAGGTGTGATGCAGGGAAGGGTCTGAGATGAGGTCCTCCTGGAGGAGGGTGGCCCTACGTCCAATGACAGGGTCCTTCTAAGAGACAGAAGAGGAGAGACACAGAGGAGAAGCCACGTGAAGATAGAGGCAGAGACGGGAGGGACGCGGCCACGAGCCCAGGGACGCCCGGAGCCCCCAGAAGCTGGAAGGGGCGGGAAGGACCCTCCCCTGGAGCCTCCAGAAGGAACCAGCCCCTGTAACTCCTTGATCTGCTCTGCGGGACTCACGGAGGATCAATGTCTGTGGTTTTAAGGCACCGGTTCGTGGTCCTTCGTTACGGCCGCACCAGGGAAACACCTTGACACCCTCCTTTGACTGTGACCACGGACGAGGCCCCAGCAGGACCTCTGAGGGACGTCGTCCCCTTTGTAGGGGTGGTGGCCACGACAGCCCCCCTTCTGAGCTCCCGGTGACAAGACGTCAGACACTGTACCTGACCCCGTGACGTTGCGGGAGTCCCGCCCTCGGCCGCCCAGGTGGGCAACGTGGTTTTTCAGGCAGGACCTGGCGTGGAAATGGGTCGGCGCAGGAGACGGGGGCACGTGCCCGTGGGAGGCTGGCACAGAGCCCTGGGTGGGGAGTGGGCATCTAGACAGGAAGAACAGGCTCGCTCGGGACCTCCCCGCCGCGTGGGCCTTCACGGGCGGGGACGCAGGGTCCCTTGCTGGGTGGCGCTCCTTGTGGGCCGCGTGCCCTGGTAGGTGTGCCGCTTGGCCACGTCCCCACTGGCCACATTCCACCCTCACCACCCTGGCAACACTCCAGGTAGGGAAAGCAAGAAGGGGTCCAAGGAGGGTTCCGTCTGCCCCGAGCCCAGGCTCTGCAGGTACCTGAGCAGGGGGAGCTCGGCCAGTGCCACCTGCAGCCGGGCCTCCTCGGTGCGGGCGCTGCAGCGGAAAATATGAAGAACCACCGTGAATCGGTCGAACACCCGCACGCCCCAGGCGGCTTCCAGTTCTTTCTAGAAGATGGAGTGCGAGGGAGGGGACCTGTGGTGACCCCAGGCCCGTGGAGACCTGTGTCCTCACGGGGACACTGACCCACTCCCTCAGCCGCCGTGGGCGGGAAACAGCGAGCTTCTGAGGTACCTTGGTGGCTGCAGCCATCCTCTCCGCATTCAGGAAGACGGCGGTGATTTCCGGGGACCCTCTGATTTTCTCTAGGAAAAGAGGCTGGCCTCTCAGAGGCCTGCATGCCCACGATGTCTGTCTGGGGACCCTGCACTTTGGCCGTGTTCGCCGGACACCCCGAGCCTCTGAGCACAGTATTTGTCAAGTGTGGGTCGGGGAGGACCGGACCGGGTCCCTCGTCAGGGGAGTAGATCTCACACACATGGGGGTCCCGTGACCCCACGGGGACTGAGTGCCCGTTAGACAACAGATGGGCGGTGAGCGCCCCCCTTGGCACGTCTCCGGCTCTGAGCTGTGAGCTAGACATGGGTTTGGGGCGGGGACGTCGGGGTCCATGGAAGGCAGGGGTCACACGCAGGACCCCCTCCGCCGGGCACTGGCGGGGCGTGGGCTGGGCTGGGCTGGGGCGCGGGGCTGGCGTGCGCCCGACTCTCACAGGTCCCGCCTGTGTCCTGGGGCCTCGTTTGAATTCTCACGCGGGCGTGGTGGCTTTTGCCGTCTCATCCAAGTTCCTGTGAGGCCCAGAGGGACGGCCATGCTTGCTCTGTTTCTGGGAGGGTGATGGGGACACGTGTGCTGGACTCACCTGTCAGGCGCTCCAAGGTCCCTCTGCCGAAGATGAGCTTCCGGTCTGGCGTTTTGGTGGGCACCACCATCGTGTCCACCACCGACCAGCCATCCAGCGTGCGCCCCAAGCCCCACGGGAGGCCAGCCCCCCATCCCGTCCCCACGCCCCCGCCCCCTGGGAGGCCACCCTCGCACAGAGTCTCAGAGCCGCGGCCCCTCTGTGGCGCCCCTGCTTCGCTGTCTGTCCCCACTCCCCGGACACCTGGGTGCTGCCGTCTCTGGGGTCACCTGACCCTCCTCAGGGCACAGCCAGGACACAGGCCAGAGGCTCGGGAGTAGGGGCCGGGCAGGGCCTGAGGCCACAGAGCAGGGTCCCCCCATTCTCTGGGCTGTGCGGGGGTCCCCATCTTCTGGGACATGGGGGGTGGGGTCTCCCCATCCTCTGGGACATAAGGGGCGGGGTCCCCCATTCTCTAGGCCAAGGGGAGGCGGAGTCTTCTTGGGTGTGACTCCCCATGGGCCCGCCAGCTCGTCCCACCTCCTCCAGCTGCTGGTCGCTCAGGTCAGCAGGTGCTTGGTCACGCCTGACCTCCGTCCTTCAGCTGCAGGTCTGACCCAGCAGTAATCCCTGCAGGTGCTGTCTCTCCCGATCCCAGGTGCCGCGGCCCCAGCTCCGTGGTGAGAGCCTGCGCGGGGGCCAGCGGCCTCCCTCCTGCTGCGCTGCACAGCTGCTCGCTTGGGGGTCTGGCACCCCGCAACCCCACCCCGAAGGCCAGGGTTAGGATTCGGTGGGGATGGAAACGGAGAAGCACTTGTGCAGGTGACAGCCCAGGGGCACAGGCACCGTAAGGCACTGAACCCTGATCCCAGGACCACAGCAGGCTTCCCCTCCCCCACACATCAGCCCCTCCCCACAAAGGTCCACTTACAGCAGTTCCTTTCACCTCGTGCATCACGTCCAGCTATCGAGAAAAAATTACCAGGCGCACCAAAAGGCAACCCGAAGAGACACAGCAAGCGTGAGAACCAGACGTGCCAGGGATGCTGGAATTACTGGACCAGGAATTTACAACAACTATGATGAACGTGCCAAGGGCCCTGATGGATTTAGTAGACAGCATGCAAGGACGGATGGGCAAGGCAAGCAGAGGTGGAAATCCCGAGAAAGAACCAAAAAGACCTGCTAGAGATCACAAGCGCTCTGGCAGAAATGACGAGCGCCTCTCATGGGCCTGCTGGTAGACTGGACTCGGCAGAGAAAGGATCCCGGAGTCTGAGCATATGACAACACGGAAAATTAAACACGCCTGCTCTGCAAAGACGTCATCAGCGGACTGAGAAGTTAAGCCACAGACCTGGGAGAAAATACGTGCAAAACACGCATCCATAAGCACTGGTATCCAAAATATAAAAACAATTCTTAAAGTTCAGCAATAAGGAAACAACCTACTACAACGTGGGCCAGAGGCCGTAACAGACACCTCACCAAAAAGATATACTGATGGCAAATGAGCGTGTGACAAGATGCTCCACGTCCTCTGTCATCAGGGAAATGCAAACTAAAACAGCAATGAGGCACCACCACACACCTATCAGAACAGCCGGAATCCACAATCCTGACAACACGAAATGCCGACAAGCATGTGCAGCACCCCCCCCCCACGCATCGCTGGGAGGGACGCAAGATGGTACGGCCACGTTGGAGGATGGTCTGGCAGTTTCTTACAAAGCTAAACACACGCTTACCACACAATCCGGCTCTCACTCTGATCCCTGGAAGATCCTGCCCACTGTCAACGGACTTACAACTGTCCCCACTTCGTCGTTCTCAGAGTCTGGAGGACATCCACTGAGAGGGGCGTCAGCGCACAGCAGTCACACGGGGGCCGCGTCGCCCCCGAGACGCCCAGGGATGGGGCCCGAGTCCCATCCTCCTCACCGGGGGCTATAGCCCTCCGCGAGCACCCAGTCTCGCCGGGTCGGCAAGCGGGTTCTCCTAGCGCACCCCGCCCAGCCCCGGCGGGCCCACTCCTCACCGCAGTTTGTGTAGCCCACCACGGAGACCACAGGGATCTCCCGCCGCCTCCGCTGCGGGCCCAGGAGAAGCCTCTTCCGGCGGAGTCTGTCCAGGGCCTTCCGAATCTTCGCTTCCTTATCTTTCAGGAGGCGCTGCTGCCCCTGCAGGAAAGACTCTCCTAGAAACATGCAAGATGGCAAGATGTCAGTGGGCAGACACGAAAGGCGCAAGAGACACGGGGGTGCCTGCGGGGGACGTGGACAGGCTCCCTCTTGGGGCTGCAGGGACCCCCCTCCCCATCCCAGCCTGCTCCCCTGTACACTTGGCCCCCACACCTTCTGTCCTGAGACAGCTCTGCCCAGCGTGAGGCGGCCTGGCACTTCTGCCCTCTGAGGTCACCTGGGCTCCCCTTTACCCAGGAGGAAGAGGCCAAGGGGAGAGCCTCAGAAGGGCCCCCATGATACCCACAGCGGGCTGAGTGGTGCCCCAAAGATGTGTCCACACCCTGACCCCCAGGACCTACAAATGGGGCCTTATTAAGAAACAGGGTCTCTGCAGGTGTGATGCAGGGAAGGGTCTGAGATGAGGTCCTCCTGGAGGAGGGTGGCCCTACGTCCAATGACAGGGTCCTTCTAAGAGACAGAAGAGGAGAGACACAGAGGAGAAGCCACGTGAAGATAGAGGCAGAGACGGGAGGGACGCGGCCACGAGCCCAGGGACGCCCGGAGCCCCCAGAAGCTGGAAGGGGCGGGAAGGACCCTCCCCTGGAGCCTCCAGAAGGAACCAGCCCCTGTAACTCCTTGATCTGCTCTGCGGGACTCACGGAGGATCAATGTCTGTGGTTTTAAGGCACCGGTTCGTGGTCCTTCGTTACGGCCGCACCAGGGAAACACCTTGACACCCTCCTTTGACTGTGACCACGGACGAGGCCCCAGCAGGACCTCTGAGGGACGTCGTCCCCTTTGTAGGGGTGGTGGCCACGACACCCGCCCTTCTGAGCTCCCGGTGACAAGACGTCAGACACTGTACCTGACCCCGTGACGTTGCGGGAGTCCCGCCCTCGGCCGCCCAGGTGGGCAACGTGGTTTTTCAGGCAGGACCTGGCGTGGAAATGGGTCGGCGCAGGAGACGGGGGCACGTGCCCGTGGGAGGCTGGCACAGAGCCCTGGGTGGGGAGTGGGCATCTAGACAGGAAGAACAGGCTCGCTCGGGACCTCCCCGCCGCGTGGGCCTTCACGGGCGGGGACGCAGGGTCCCTTGCTGGGTGGCGCTCCTTGTGGGCCGCGTGCCCTGGTAGGTGTGCCGCTTGGCCACGTCCCCACTGGCCACATTCCACCCTCACCACCCTGGCAACACTCCAGGTAGGGAAAGCAAGAAGGGGTCCAAGGAGGGTTCCGTCTGCCCCGAGCCCAGGCTCTGCAGGTACCTGAGCAGGGGGAGCTCGGCCAGTGCCACCTGCAGCCGGGCCTCCTCGGTGCGGGCGCTGCAGCGGAAAATATGAAGAACCACCGTGAATCGGTCGAACACCCGCACGCCCCAGGCGGCTTCCAGTTCTTTCTAGAAGATGGAGTGCGAGGGAGGGGACCTGTGGTGACCCCAGGCCCGTGGAGACCTGTGTCCTCACGGGGACACTGACCCACTCCCTCAGCCGCCGTGGGCGGGAAACAGCGAGCTTCTGAGGTACCTTGGTGGCTGCAGCCATCCTCTCCGCATTCAGGAAGACGGCGGTGATTTCCGGGGACCCTCTGATTTTCTCTAGGAAAAGAGGCTGGCCTCTCAGAGGCCTGCATGCCCACGATGTCTGTCTGGGGACCCTGCACTTTGGCCGTGTTCGCCGGACACCCCGAGCCTCTGAGCACAGTATTTGTCAAGTGTGGGTCGGGGAGGACCGGACCGGGTCCCTCGTCAGGGGAGTAGATCTCACACACATGGGGGTCCCGTGACCCCACGGGGACTGAGTGCCCGTTAGACAACAGATGGGCGGTGAGCGCCCCCCTTGGCACGTCTCCGGCTCTGAGCTGTGAGCTAGACATGGGTTTGGGGCGGGGACGTCGGGGTCCATGGAAGGCAGGGGTCACACGCAGGACCCCCTCCGCCGGGCACTGGCGGGGCGTGGGCTGGGCTGGGCTGGGGCGCGGGGCTGGCGTGCGCCCGACTCTCACAGGTCCCGCCTGTGTCCTGGGGCCTCGTTTGAATTCTCACGCGGGCGTGGTGGCTTTTGCCGTCTCATCCAAGTTCCTGTGAGGCCCAGAGGGACGGCCATGCTTGCTCTGTTTCTGGGAGGGTGATGGGGACACGTGTGCTGGACTCACCTGTCAGGCGCTCCAAGGTCCCTCTGCCGAAGATGAGCTTCCGGTCTGGCGTTTTGGTGGGCACCACCATCGTGTCCACCACCGACCAGCCATCCAGCGTGCGCCCCAAGCCCCACGGGAGGCCAGCCCCCCATCCCGTCCCCACGCCCCCGCCCCCTGGGAGGCCACCCTCGCACAGAGTCTCAGAGCCGCGGCCCCTCTGTGGCGCCCCTGCTTCGCTGTCTGTCCCCACTCCCCGGACACCTGGGTGCTGCCGTCTCTGGGGTCACCTGACCCTCCTCAGGGCACAGCCAGGACACAGGCCAGAGGCTCGGGAGTAGGGGCCGGGCAGGGCCTGAGGCCACAGAGCAGGGTCCCCCCATTCTCTGGGCTGTGCGGGGGTCCCCATCTTCTGGGACATGGGGGCTGGGGTCTCCCCATCCTCTGGGACATAGGGGGCGGGGTCCCCCATTCTCTAGGCCAAGGGGAGGCGGAGTCTTCTTGGGTGTGACTCCCCATGGGCCCGCCAGCTCGTCCCACCTCCTCCCGCTGCTGGTCGCTCAGGTCAGCAGGTGCTTGGTCACGCCTGACCTCCGTCCTTCAGCTGCAGGTCTGACCCAGCAGTAATCCCTGCAGGTGCTGTCTCTCCCGATCCCAGGTGCCGCGGCCCCAGCTCCGTGGTGAGAGCCTGCGCGGGGGCCAGCGGCCTCCCTCCTGCTGCGCTGCACAGCTGCTCGCTTGGGGGTCTGGCACCCCGCAACCCCACCCCGAAGGCCAGGGTTAGGATTCGGTGGGGATGGAAACGGAGAAGCACTTGTGCAGGTGACAGCCCAGGGGCACAGGCACCGTAAGGCACTGAACCCTGATCCCAGGACCACAGCAGGCTTCCCCTCCCCCACACATCAGCCCCTCCCCACAAAGGTCCACTTACAGCAGTTCCTTTCACCTCGTGCATCACGTCCAGCTATCGAGAAAAAATTACCAGGCGCACCAAAAGGCAACCCGAAGAGACACAGCAAGCGTGAGAACCAGACGTGCCAGGGATGCTGGAATTACTGGACCAGGAATTTACAACAACTATGATGAACGTGCCAAGGGCCCTGATGGATTTAGTAGACAGCATGCAAGGACGGATGGGCAAGGCAAGCAGAGGTGGAAATCCCGAGAAAGAACCAAAAAGACCTGCTAGAGATCACAAGCACTCTGGCAGAAATGACGAGCGCCTCTCATGGGCCTGCTGGTAGACTGGACTCGGCAGAGAAAGGATCCCGGAGTCTGAGCATATGACAACACGGAAAATTAAACACGCCTGCTCTGCAAAGACGTCATCAGCGGACTGAGAAGTTAAGCCACAGACCTGGGAGAAAATACGTGCAAAACACGCATCCATAAGCACTGGTATCCAAAATATAAAAACAATTCTTAAAGTTCAGCAATAAGGAAACAACCTACTACAACGTGGGCCAGAGGCCGTAACAGACACCTCACCAAAAAGATATACTGATGGCAAATGAGCGTGTGACAAGATGCTCCACGTCCTCTGTCATCAGGGAAATGCAAACTAAAACAGCAATGAGGCACCACCACACACCTATCAGAACAGCCGAAATCCACAATCCTGACAACACGAAATGCCGACAAGCATGTGCAGCACCCCCCCCCCACGCATCGCTGGGAGGGACGCAAGATGGTACGGCCACGTTGGAGGATGGTCTGGCAGTTTCTTACAAAGCTAAACACACGCTTACCACACAATCCGGCTCTCACTCTGATCCCTGGAAGATCCTGCCCACTGTCAACGGACTTACAACTGTCCCCACTTCGTCGTTCTCAGAGTCTGGAGGACATCCACTGAGAGGGGCGTCAGCGCACAGCAGTCACACGGGGGCCGCGTCGCCCCCGAGACGCCCAGGGATGGGGCCCGAGTCCCATCCTCCTCACCGGGGGCTATAGCCCTCCGCGAGCACCCAGTCTCGCCGGGTCGGCAAGCGGGTTCTCCTAGCGCACCCCGCCCAGCCCCGGCGGGCCCACTCCTCACCGCAGTTTGTGTAGCCCACCACGGAGACCACAGGGATCTCCCGCCGCCTCCGCTGCGGGCCCAGGAGAAGCCTCTTCCGGCGGAGTCTGTCCAGGGCCTTCCGAATCTTCGCTTCCTTATCTTTCAGGAGGCGCTGCTGCACCTGCAGGAAAGACTCTCCTAGAAACATGCAAGATGGCAAGATGTCAGTGGGCAGACACGAAAGGCGCAAGAGACACGGGGGTGCCTGCGGGGGACGTGGACAGGCTCCCTCTTGGGGCTGCAGGGACCCCCCTCCCCATCCCAGCCTGCTCCCCTGTACACTTGGCCCCCACACCTTCTGTCCTGAGACAGCTCTGCCCAGCGCGAGGCGGCCTGGCACTTCTGCCCTCTGAGGTCACCTGGGCTCCCCTTTACCCAGGAGGAAGAGGCCAAGGGGAGAGCCTCAGAAGGGCCCCCATGATACCCACAGCGGGCTGAGTGGTGCCCCAAAGATGTGTCCACACCCTGACCCCCAGGACCTACAAATGGGGCCTTATTAAGAAACAGGGTCTCTGCAGGTGTGATGCAGGGAAGGGTCTGAGATGAGGTCCTCCTGGAGGAGGGTGGCCCTACGTCCAATGACAGGGTCCTTCTAAGAGACAGAAGAGGAGAGACACAGAGGAGAAGCCACGTGAAGATAGAGGCAGAGACGGGAGGGACGCGGCCACGAGCCCAGGGACGCCCGGAGCCCCCAGAAGCTGGAAGGGGCGGGAAGGACCCTCCCCTGGAGCCTCCAGAAGGAACCAGCCCCTGTAACTCCTTGATCTGCTCTGCGGGACTCACGGAGGATCAATGTCTGTGGTTTTAAGGCACCGGTTCGTGGTCCTTCGTTACGGCCGCACCAGGGAAACACCTTGACACCCTCCTTTGACTGTGACCACGGACGAGGCCCCAGCAGGACCTCTGAGGGACGTCGTCCCCTTTGTAGGGGTGGTGGCCACGACAGCCCCCCTTCTGAGCTCCCGGTGACAAGACGTCAGACACTGTACCTGACCCCGTGACGTTGCGGGAGTCCCGCCCTCGGCCGCCCAGGTGGGCAACGTGGTTTTTCAGGCAGGACCTGGCGTGGAAATGGGTCGGCGCAGGAGACGGGGGCACGTGCCCGTGGGAGGCTGGCACAGAGCCCTGGGTGGGGAGTGGGCATCTAGACAGGAAGAACAGGCTCGCTCGGGACCTCCCCGCCGCGTGGGCCTTCACGGGCGGGGACGCAGGGTCCCTTGCTGGGTGGCGCTCCTTGTGGGCCGCGTGCCCTGGTAGGTGTGCCGCTTGGCCACGTCCCCACTGGCCACATTCCACCCTCACCACCCTGGCAACACTCCAGGTAGGGAAAGCAAGAAGGGGTCCAAGGAGGGTTCCGTCTGCCCCGAGCCCAGGCTCTGCAGGTACCTGAGCAGGGGGAGCTCGGCCAGTGCCACCTGCAGCCGGGCCTCCTCGGTGCGGGCGCTGCAGCGGAAAATATGAAGAACCACCGTGAATCGGTCGAACACCCGCACGCCCCAGGCGGCTTCCAGTTCTTTCTAGAAGATGGAGTGCGAGGGAGGGGACCTGTGGTGACCCCAGGCCCGTGGAGACCTGTGTCCTCACGGGGACACTGACCCACTCCCTCAGCCGCCGTGGGCGGGAAACAGCGAGCTTCTGAGGTACCTTGGTGGCTGCAGCCATCCTCTCCGCATTCAGGAAGACGGCGGTGATTTCCGGGGACCCTCTGATTTTCTCTAGGAAAAGAGGTTGGCCTCTCAGAGGCCTGCATGCCCACGATGTCTGTCTGGGGACCCTGCACTTTGGCCGTGTTCGCCGGACACCCCGAGCCTCTGAGCACAGTATTTGTCAAGTGTGGGTCGGGGAGGACCGGACCGGGTCCCTCGTCAGGGGAGTAGATCTCACACACATGGGGGTCCCGTGACCCCACGGGGACTGAGTGCCCGTTAGACAACAGATGGGCGGTGAGCGCCCCCCTTGGCACGTCTCCGGCTCTGAGCTGTGAGCTAGACATGGGTTTGGGGCGGGGACGTCGGGGTCCATGGAAGGCAGGGGTCACACGCAGGACCCCCTCCGCCGGGCACTGGCGGGGCGTGGGCTGGGCTGGGCTGGGGCGCGGGGCTGGCGTGCGCCCGACTCTCACAGGTCCCGCCTGTGTCCTGGGGCCTCGTTTGAATTCTCACGCGGGCGTGGTGGCTTTTGCCGTCTCATCCAAGTTCCTGTGAGGCCCAGAGGGACGGCCATGCTTGCTCTGTTTCTGGGAGGGTGATGGGGACACGTGTGCTGGACTCACCTGTCAGGCGCTCCAAGGTCCCTCTGCCGAAGATGAGCTTCCGGTCTGGCGTTTTGGTGGGCACCACCATCGTGTCCACCACCGACCAGCCATCCAGCGTGCGCCCCAAGCCCCACGGGAGGCCAGCCCCCCATCCCGTCCCCACGCCCCCGCCCCCTGGGAGGCCACCCTCGCACAGAGTCTCAGAGCCGCGGCCCCTCTGTGGCGCCCCTGCTTCGCTGTCTGTCCCCACTCCCCGGACACCTGGGTGCTGCCGTCTCTGGGGTCACCTGACCCTCCTCAGGGCACAGCCAGGACACAGGCCAGAGGCTCGGGAGTAGGGGCCGGGCAGGGCCTGAGGCCACAGAGCAGGGTCCCCCCATTCTCTGGGCTGTGCGGGGGTCCCCATCTTCTGGGACATGGGGGGTGGGGTCTCCCCATCCTCTGGGACATAAGGGGCGGGGTCCCCCATTCTCTAGGCCAAGGGGAGGCGGAGTCTTCTTGGGTGTGACTCCCCATGGGCCCGCCAGCTCGTCCCACCTCCTCCAGCTGCTGGTCGCTCAGGTCAGCAGGTGCTTGGTCACGCCTGACCTCCGTCCTTCAGCTGCAGGTCTGACCCAGCAGTAATCCCTGCAGGTGCTGTCTCTCCCGATCCCAGGTGCCGCGGCCCCAGCTCCGTGGTGAGAGCCTGCGCGGGGGCCAGCGGCCTCCCTCCTGCTGCGCTGCACAGCTGCTCGCTTGGGGGTCTGGCACCCCGCAACCCCACCCCGAAGGCCAGGGTTAGGATTCGGTGGGGATGGAAACGGAGAAGCACTTGTGCAGGTGACAGCCCAGGGGCACAGGCACCGTAAGGCACTGAACCCTGATCCCAGGACCACAGCAGGCTTCCCCTCCCCCACACATCAGCCCCTCCCCACAAAGGTCCACTTACAGCAGTTCCTTTCACCTCGTGCATCACGTCCAGCTATCGAGAAAAAATTACCAGGCGCACCAAAAGGCAACCCGAAGAGACACAGCAAGCGTGAGAACCAGACGTGCCAGGGATGCTGGAATTACTGGACCAGGAATTTACAACAACTATGATGAACGTGCCAAGGGCCCTGATGGATTTAGTAGACAGCATGCAAGGACGGATGGGCAAGGCAAGCAGAGGTGGAAATCCCGAGAAAGAACCAAAAAGACCTGCTAGAGATCACAAGCGCTCTGGCAGAAATGACGAGCGCCTCTCATGGGCCTGCTGGTAGACTGGACTCGGCAGAGAAAGGATCCCGGAGTCTGAGCATATGACAACACGGAAAATTAAACACGCCTGCTCTGCAAAGACGTCATCAGCGGACTGAGAAGTTAAGCCACAGACCTGGGAGAAAATACGTGCAAAACACGCATCCATAAGCACTGGTATCCAAAATATAAAAACAATTCTTAAAGTTCAGCAATAAGGAAACAACCTACTACAACGTGGGCCAGAGGCCGTAACAGACACCTCACCAAAAAGATATACTGATGGCAAATGAGCGTGTGACAAGATGCTCCACGTCCTCTGTCATCAGGGAAATGCAAACTAAAACAGCAATGAGGCACCACCACACACCTATCAGAACAGCCGGAATCCACAATCCTGACAACACGAAATGCCGACAAGCATGTGCAGCACCCCCCCCCCACGCATCGCTGGGAGGGACGCAAGATGGTACGGCCACGTTGGAGGATGGTCTGGCAGTTTCTTACAAAGCTAAACACACGCTTACCACACAATCCGGCTCTCACTCTGATCCCTGGAAGATCCTGCCCACTGTCAACGGACTTACAACTGTCCCCACTTCGTCGTTCTCAGAGTCTGGAGGACATCCACTGAGAGGGGCGTCAGCGCACAGCAGTCACACGGGGGCCGCGTCGCCCCCGAGACGCCCAGGGATGGGGCCCGAGTCCCGTCCTCCTCACCGGGGGCTATAGCCCTCCGCGAGCACCCAGTCTCGCCGGGTCGGCAAGCGGGTTCTCCTAGCGCACCCCGCCCAGCCCCGGCGGGCCCACTCCTCACCGCAGTTTGTGTAGCCCACCACGGAGACCACAGGGATCTCCCGCCGCCTCCGCTGCGGGCCCAGGAGAAGCCTCTTCCGGCGGAGTCTGTCCAGGGCCTTCCGAATCTTCGCTTCCTTATCTTTCAGGAGGCGCTGCTGCCCCTGCAGGAAAGACTCTCCTAGAAACATGCAAGATGGCAAGATGTCAGTGGGCAGACACGAAAGGCGCAAGAGACACGGGGGTGCCTGCGGGGGACGTGGACAGGCTCCCTCTTGGGGCTGCAGGGACCCCCCTCCCCATCCCAGCCTGCTCCCCTGTACACTTGGCCCCCACACCTTCTGTCCTGAGACAGCTCTGCCCAGCGTGAGGCGGCCTGGCACTTCTGCCCTCTGAGGTCACCTGGGCTCCCCTTTACCCAGGAGGAAGAGGCCAAGGGGAGAGCCTCAGAAGGGCCCCCATGATACCCACAGCGGGCTGAGTGGTGCCCCAAAGATGTGTCCACACCCTGACCCCCAGGACCTACAAATGGGGCCTTATTAAGAAACAGGGTCTCTGCAGGTGTGATGCAGGGAAGGGTCTGAGATGAGGTCCTCCTGGAGGAGGGTGGCCCTACGTCCAATGACAGGGTCCTTCTAAGAGACAGAAGAGGAGAGACACAGAGGAGAAGCCACGTGAAGATAGAGGCAGAGACGGGAGGGACGCGGCCACGAGCCCAGGGACGCCCGGAGCCCCCAGAAGCTGGAAGGGGCGGGAAGGACCCTCCCCTGGAGCCTCCAGAAGGAACCAGCCCCTGTAACTCCTTGATCTGCTCTGCGGGACTCACGGAGGATCAATGTCTGTGGTTTTAAGGCACCGGTTCGTGGTCCTTCGTTACGGCCGCACCAGGGAAACACCTTGACACCCTCCTTTGACTGTGACCACGGACGAGGCCCCAGCAGGACCTCTGAGGGACGTCGTCCCCTTTGTAGGGGTGGTGGCCACGACACCCGCCCTTCTGAGCTCCCGGTGACAAGACGTCAGACACTGTACCTGACCCCGTGACGTTGCGGGAGTCCCGCCCTCGGCCGCCCAGGTGGGCAACGTGGTTTTTCAGGCAGGACCTGGCGTGGAAATGGGTCGGCGCAGGAGACGGGGGCACGTGCCCGTGGGAGGCTGGCACAGAGCCCTGGGTGGGGAGTGGGCATCTAGACAGGAAGAACAGGCTCGCTCGGGACCTCCCCGCCGCGTGGGCCTTCACGGGCGGGGACGCAGGGTCCCTTGCTGGGTGGCGCTCCTTGTGGGCCGCGTGCCCTGGTAGGTGTGCCGCTTGGCCACGTCCCCACTGGCCACATTCCACCCTCACCACCCTGGCAACACTCCAGGTAGGGAAAGCAAGAAGGGGTCCAAGGAGGGTTCCGTCTGCCCCGAGCCCAGGCTCTGCAGGTACCTGAGCAGGGGGAGCTCGGCCAGTGCCACCTGCAGCCGGGCCTCCTCGGTGCGGGCGCTGCAGCGGAAAATATGAAGAACCACCGTGAATCGGTCGAACACCCGCACGCCCCAGGCGGCTTCCAGTTCTTTCTAGAAGATGGAGTGCGAGGGAGGGGACCTGTGGTGACCCCAGGCCCGTGGAGACCTGTGTCCTCACGGGGACACTGACCCACTCCCTCAGCCGCCGTGGGCGGGAAACAGCGAGCTTCTGAGGTACCTTGGTGGCTGCAGCCATCCTCTCCACATTCAGGAAGACGGCGGTGATTTCCGGGGACCCTCTGATTTTCTCTAGGAAAAGAGGCTGGCCTCTCAGAGGCCTGCATGCCCACGATGTCTGTCTGGGGACCCTGCACTTTGGCCGTGTTCGCCGGACACCCCGAGTCTCTGAGCACAGTATTTGTCAAGTGTGGGTCGGGGAGGACCGGACCGGGTCCCTCGTCAGGGGAGTAGATCTCACACACATGGGGGTCCCGTGACCCCACGGGGACTGAGTGCCCGTTAGACAACAGATGGGCGGTGAGCGCCCCCCTTGGCACGTCTCCGGCTCTGAGCTGTGAGCTAGACATGGGTTTGGGGCGGGGACGTCGGGGTCCATGGAAGGCAGGGGTCACACGCAGGACCCCCTCCGCCGGGCACTGGCGGGGCGTGGGCTGGGCTGGGCTGGGGCGCGGGGCTGGCGTGCGCCCGACTCTCACAGGTCCCGCCTGTGTCCTGGGGCCTCGTTTGAATTCTCACGCGGGCGTGGTGGCTTTTGCCGTCTCATCCAAGTTCCTGTGAGGCCCAGAGGGACGGCCATGCTTGCTCTGTTTCTGGGAGGGTGATGGGGACACGTGTGCTGGACTCACCTGTCAGGCGCTCCAAGGTCCCTCTGCCGAAGATGAGCTTCCGGTCTGGCGTTTTGGTGGGCACCACCATCGTGTCCACCACCGACCAGCCATCCAGCGTGCGCCCCAAGCCCCACGGGAGGCCAGCCCCCCATCCCGTCCCCACGCCCCCGCCCCCTGGGAGGCCACCCTCGCACAGAGTCTCAGAGCCGCGGCCCCTCTGTGGCGCCCCTGCTTCGCTGTCTGTCCCCACTCCCCGGACACCTGGGTGCTGCCGTCTCTGGGGTCACCTGACCCTCCTCAGGGCACAGCCAGGACACAGGCCAGAGGCTCGGGAGTAGGGGCCGGGCAGGGCCTGAGGCCACAGAGCAGGGTCCCCCCATTCTCTGGGCTGTGCGGGGGTCCCCATCTTCTGGGACATGGGGGGTGGGGTCTCCCCATCCTCTGGGACATAGGGGGCGGGGTCCCCCATTCTCTAGGCCAAGGGGAGGCGGAGTCTTCTTGGGTGTGACTCCCCATGGGCCCGCCAGCTCGTCCCACCTCCTCCAGCTGCTGGTCGCTCAGGTCAGCAGGTGCTTGGTCACGCCTGACCTCCGTCCTTCAGCTGCAGGTCTGACCCAGCAGTAATCCCTGCAGGTGCTGTCTCTCCCGATCCCAGGTGCCGCGGCCCCAGCTCCGTGGTGAGAGCCTGCGCGGGGGCCAGCGGCCTCCCTCCTGCTGCGCTGCACAGCTGCTCGCTTGGGGGTCTGGCACCCCGCAACCCCACCCCGAAGGCCAGGGTTAGGATTCGGTGGGGATGGAAACGGAGAAGCACTTGTGCAGGTGACAGCCCAGGGGCACAGGCACCGTAAGGCACTGAACCCTGATCCCAGGACCACAGCAGGCTTCCCCTCCCCCACACATCAGCCCCTCCCCACAAAGGTCCACTTACAGCAGTTCCTTTCACCTCGTGCATCACGTCCAGCTATCGAGAAAAAATTACCAGGCGCACCAAAAGGCAACCCGAAGAGACACAGCAAGCGTGAGAACCAGACGTGCCAGGGATGCTGGAATTACTGGACCAGGAATTTACAACAACTATGATGAACGTGCCAAGGGCCCTGATGGATTTAGTAGACAGCATGCAAGGACGGATGGGCAAGGCAAGCAGAGGTGGAAATCCCGAGAAAGAACCAAAAAGACCTGCTAGAGATCACAAGCGCTCTGGCAGAAATGACGAGCGCCTCTCATGGGCCTGCTGGTAGACTGGACTCGGCAGAGAAAGGATCCCGGAGTCTGAGCATATGACAACACGGAAAATTAAACACGCCTGCTCTGCAAAGACGTCATCAGCGGACTGAGAAGTTAAGCCACAGACCTGGGAGAAAATACGTGCAAAACACGCATCCATAAGCACTGGTATCCAAAATATAAAAACAATTCTTAAAGTTCAGCAATAAGGAAACAACCTACTACAACGTGGGCCAGAGGCCGTAACAGACACCTCACCAAAAAGATATACTGATGGCAAATGAGCGTGTGACAAGATGCTCCACGTCCTCTGTCATCAGGGAAATGCAAACTAAAACAGCAATGAGGCACCACCACACACCTATCAGAACAGCCGAAATCCACAATCCTGACAACACGAAATGCCGACAAGCATGTGCAGCACCCCCCCCCCACGCATCGCTGGGAGGGACGCAAGATGGTACGGCCACGTTGGAGGATGGTCTGGCAGTTTCTTACAAAGCTAAACACACGCTTACCACACAATCCGGCTCTCACTCTGATCCCTGGAAGATCCTGCCCACTGTCAACGGACTTACAACTGTCCCCACTTCGTCGTTCTCAGAGTCTGGAGGACATCCACTGAGAGGGGCGTCAGCGCACAGCAGTCACACGGGGGCCGCGTCGCCCCCGAGACGCCCAGGGATGGGGCCCGAGTCCCATCCTCCTCACCGGGGGCTATAGCCCTCCGCGAGCACCCAGTCTCGCCGGGTCGGCAAGCGGGTTCTCCTAGCGCACCCCGCCCAGCCCCGGCGGGCCCACTCCTCACCGCAGTTTGTGTAGCCCACCACGGAGACCACAGGGATCTCCCGCCGCCTCCGCTGCGGGCCCAGGAGAAGCCTCTTCCGGCGGAGTCTGTCCAGGGCCTTCCGAATCTTCGCTTCCTTATCTTTCAGGAGGCGCTGCTGCACCTGCAGGAAAGACTCTCCTAGAAACATGCAAGGTGGCGAGTCAGTGGGCAGACACGAAAGGCGCAAGAGACACGGGGGTGCCTGCGGGGGACGTGGACAGGCTCCCTCTTGGGGCTGCAGGGACCCCCCTCCCCATCCCAGCCTGCTCCCCTGTACACTTGGCCCCCACACCTTCTGTCCTGAGACAGCTCTGCCCAGCGTGAGGCGGCCTGGCACTTCTGCCCTCTGAGGTCACCTGGGCTCCCCTTTACCCAGGAGGAAGAGGCCAAGGGGAGAGCCTCAGAAGGGCCCCCATGATACCCACAGCGGGCTGAGTGGTGCCCCAAAGATGTGTCCACACCCTGACCCCCAGGACCTACAAATGGGGCCTTATTAAGAAACAGGGTCTCTGCAGGTGTGATGCAGGGAAGGGTCTGAGATGAGGTCCTCCTGGAGGAGGGTGGCCCTACGTCCAATGACAGGGTCCTTCTAAGAGACAGAAGAGGAGAGACACAGAGGAGAAGCCACGTGAAGATAGAGGCAGAGACGGGAGGGACGCGGCCACGAGCCCAGGGACGCCCGGAGCCCCCAGAAGCTGGAAGGGGCGGGAAGGACCCTCCCCTGGAGCCTCCAGAAGGAACCAGCCCCTGTAACTCCTTGATCTGCTCTGCGGGACTGACGGAGGATCAATGTCTGTGGTTTTAAGGCACCGGTTCGTGGTCCTTCGTTACGGCCGCACCAGGGAAACACCTTGACACCCTCCTTTGACTGTGACCACGGACGAGGCCCCAGCAGGACCTCTGAGGGACGTCGTCCCCTTTGTAGGGGTGGTGGCCACGACACCCGCCCTTCTGAGCTCCCGGTGACAAGACGTCAGACACTGTACCTGACCCCGTGACGTTGCGGGAGTCCCGCCCTCGGCCGCCCAGGTGGGCAACGTGGTTTTTCAGGCAGGACCTGGCGTGGAAATGGGTCGGCGCAGGAGACGGGGGCACGTGCCCGTGGGAGGCTGGCACAGAGCCCTGGGTGGGGAGTGGGCATCTAGACAGGAAGAACAGGCTCGCTCGGGACCTCCCCGCCGCGTGGGCCTTCACGGGCGGGGACGCAGGGTCCCTTGCTGGGTGGCGCTCCTTGTGGGCCGCGTGCCCTGGTAGGTGTGCCGCTTGGCCACGTCCCCACTGGCCACATTCCACCCTCACCACCCTGGCAACACTCCAGGTAGGGAAAGCAAGAAGGGGTCCAAGGAGGGTTCCGTCTGCCCCGAGCCCAGGCTCTGCAGGTACCTGAGCAGGGGGAGCTCGGCCAGTGCCACCTGCAGCCGGGCCTCCTCGGTGCGGGCGCTGCAGCGGAAAATATGAAGAACCACCGTGAATCGGTCGAACACCCGCACGCCCCAGGCGGCTTCCAGTTCTTTCTAGAAGATGGAGTGCGAGGGAGGGGACCTGTGGTGACCCCAGGCCCGTGGAGACCTGTGTCCTCACGGGGACACTGACCCACTCCCTCAGCCGCCGTGGGCGGGAAACAGCGAGCTTCTGAGGTACCTTGGTGGCTGCAGCCATCCTCTCCACATTCAGGAAGACGGCGGTGATTTCCGGGGACCCTCTGATTTTCTCTAGGAAAAGAGGCTGGCCTCTCAGAGGCCTGCATGCCCACGATGTCTGTCTGGGGACCCTGCACTTTGGCCGTGTTCGCCGGACACCCCGAGTCTCTGAGCACAGTATTTGTCAAGTGTGGGTCGGGGAGGACCGGACCGGGTCCCTCGTCAGGGGAGTAGATCTCACACACATGGGGGTCCCGTGACCCCACGGGGACTGAGTGCCCGTTAGACAACAGATGGGCGGTGAGCGCCCCCCTTGGCACGTCTCCGGCTCTGAGCTGTGAGCTAGACATGGGTTTGGGGCGGGGACGTCGGGGTCCATGGAAGGCAGGGGTCACACGCAGGACCCCCTCCGCCGGGCACTGGCGGGGCGTGGGCTGGGCTGGGCTGGGGCGCGGGGCTGGCGTGCGCCCGACTCTCACAGGTCCCGCCTGTGTCCTGGGGCCTCGTTTGAATTCTCACGCGGGCGTGGTGGCTTTTGCCGTCTCATCCAAGTTCCTGTGAGGCCCAGAGGGACGGCCATGCTTGCTCTGTTTCTGGGAGGGTGATGGGGACACGTGTGCTGGACTCACCTGTCAGGCGCTCCAAGGTCCCTCTGCCGAAGATGAGCTTCCGGTCTGGCGTTTTGGTGGGCACCACCATCGTGTCCACCACCGACCAGCCATCCAGCGTGCGCCCCAAGCCCCACGGGAGGCCAGCCCCCCATCCCGTCCCCACGCCCCCGCCCCCTGGGAGGCCACCCTCGCACAGAGTCTCAGAGCCGCGGCCCCTCTGTGGCGCCCCTGCTTCGCTGTCTGTCCCCACTCCCCGGACACCTGGGTGCTGCCGTCTCTGGGGTCACCTGACCCTCCTCAGGGCACAGCCAGGACACAGGCCAGAGGCTCGGGAGTAGGGGCCGGGCAGGGCCTGAGGCCACAGAGCAGGGTCCCCCCATTCTCTGGGCTGTGCGGGGGTCCCCATCTTCTGGGACATGGGGGGTGGGGTCTCCCCATCCTCTGGGACATAAGGGGCGGGGTCCCCCATTCTCTAGGCCAAGGGGAGGCGGAGTCTTCTTGGGTGTGACTCCCCATGGGCCCGCCAGCTCGTCCCACCTCCTCCAGCTGCTGGTCGCTCAGGTCAGCAGGTGCTTGGTCACGCCTGACCTCCGTCCTTCAGCTGCAGGTCTGACCCAGCAGTAATCCCTGCAGGTGCTGTCTCTCCCGATCCCAGGTGCCGCGGCCCCAGCTCCGTGGTGAGAGCCTGCGCGGGGGCCAGCGGCCTCCCTCCTGCTGCGCTGCACAGCTGCTCGCTTGGGGGTCTGGCACCCCGCAACCCCACCCCGAAGGCCAGGGTTAGGATTCGGTGGGGATGGAAACGGAGAAGCACTTGTGCAGGTGACAGCCCAGGGGCACAGGCACCGTAAGGCACTGAACCCTGATCCCAGGACCACAGCAGGCTTCCCCTCCCCCACACATCAGCCCCTCCCCACAAAGGTCCACTTACAGCAGTTCCTTTCACCTCGTGCATCACGTCCAGCTATCGAGAAAAAATTACCAGGCGCACCAAAAGGCAACCCGAAGAGACACAGCAAGCGTGAGAACCAGACGTGCCAGGGATGCTGGAATTACTGGACCAGGAATTTACAACAACTATGATGAACGTGCCAAGGGCCCTGATGGATTTAGTAGACAGCATGCAAGGACGGATGGGCAAGGCAAGCAGAGGTGGAAATCCCGAGAAAGAACCAAAAAGACCTGCTAGAGATCACAAGCGCTCTGGCAGAAATGACGAGCGCCTCTCATGGGCCTGCTGGTAGACTGGACTCGGCAGAGAAAGGATCCCGGAGTCTGAGCATATGACAACACGGAAAATTAAACACGCCTGCTCTGCAAAGACGTCATCAGCGGACTGAGAAGTTAAGCCACAGACCTGGGAGAAAATACGTGCAAAACACGCATCCATAAGCACTGGTATCCAAAATATAAAAACAATTCTTAAAGTTCAGCAATAAGGAAACAACCTACTACAACGTGGGCCAGAGGCCGTAACAGACACCTCACCAAAAAGATATACTGATGGCAAATGAGCGTGTGACAAGATGCTCCACGTCCTCTGTCATCAGGGAAATGCAAACTAAAACAGCAATGAGGCACCACCACACACCTATCAGAACAGCCGAAATCCACAATCCTGACAACACGAAATGCCGACAAGCATGTGCAGCACCCCCCCCCACGCATCGCTGGGAGGGACGCAAGATGGTACGGCCACGTTGGAGGATGGTCTGGCAGTTTCTTACAAAGCTAAACACACGCTTACCACACAATCCGGCTCTCACTCTGATCCCTGGAAGATCCAGCCCACTGTCAACGGACTTACAACTGTCCCCACTTCGTCGTTCTCAGAGTCTGGAGGACATCCACTGAGAGGGGCGTCAGCGCACAGCAGTCACACGGGGGCCGCGTCGCCCCCGAGACGCCCAGGGATGGGGCCCGAGTCCCATCCTCCTCACCGGGGGCTATAGCCCTCCGCGAGCACCCAGTCTCGCCGGGTCGGCAAGCGGGTTCTCCTAGCGCACCCCGCCCAGCCCCGGCGGGCCCACTCCTCACCGCAGTTTGTGTAGCCCACCACGGAGACCACAGGGATCTCCCGCCGCCTCCGCTGCGGGCCCAGGAGAAGCCTCTTCCGGCGGAGTCTGTCCAGGGCCTTCCGAATCTTCGCTTCCTTATCTTTCAGGAGGCGCTGCTGCACCTGCAGGAAAGACTCTCCTAGAAACATGCAAGGTGGCGAGTCAGTGGGCAGACACGAAAGGCGCAAGAGACACGGGGGTGCCTGCGGGGGACGTGGACAGGCTCCCTCTTGGGGCTGCAGGGACCCCCCTCCCCATCCCAGCCTGCTCCCCTGTACACTTGGCCCCAACACCTTCTGTCCTGAGACAGCTCTGCCCAGCGTGAGGCGGCCTGGCACTTCTGCCCTCTGAGGTCACCTGGGCTCCCCTTTACCCAGGAGGAAGAGGCCAAGGGGAGAGCCTCAGAAGGGCCCCCATGATACCCACAGCGGGCTGAGTGGTGCCCCAAAGATGTGTCCACACCCTGACCCCCAGGACCTACAAATGGGGCCTTATTAAGAAACAGGGTCTCTGCAGGTGTGATGCAGGGAAGGGTCTGAGATGAGGTCCTCCTGGAGGAGGGTGGCCCTACATCCAATGACAGGGTCCTTCTAAGAGACAGAAGAGGAGAGACACAGAGGAGAAGCCACGTGAAGATAGAGGCAGAGACGGGAGGGACGCGGCCACGAGCCCAGGGACGCCCGGAGCCCCCAGAAGCTGGAAGGGGCGGGAAGGACCCTCCCCTGGAGCCTCCAGAAGGAACCAGCCCCTGTAACTCCTTGATCTGCTCTGCGGGACTCACGGAGGATCAATGTCTGTGGTTTTAAGGCACCGGTTCGTGGTCCTTCGTTACGGCCGCACCAGGGAAACACCTTGACACCCTCCTTTGACTGTGACCACGGACGAGGCCCCAGCAGGACCTCTGAGGGACGTCGTCCCCTTTGTAGGGGTGGTGGCCACGACACCCGCCCTTCTGAGCTCCCGGTGACAAGACGTCAGACACTGTACCTGACCCCGTGATGTTGCGGGAGTCCCGCCCTCGGCCGCCCAGGTGGGCAACGTGGTTTTTCAGGCAGGACCTGGCGTGGAAATGGGTCGGCGCAGGAGACGGGGGCACGTGCCCGTGGGAGGCTGGCACAGAGCCCTGGGTGGGGAGTGGGCATCTAGACAGGAAGAACAGGCTCGCTCGGGACCTCCCCGCCGCGTGGGCCTTCACGGGCGGGGACGCAGGGTCCCTTGCTGGGTGGCGCTCCTTGTGGGCCGCGTGCCCTGGTAGGTGTGCCGCTTGGCCACGTCCCCACTGGCCACATTCCACCCTCACCACCCTGGCAACACTCCAGGTAGGGAAAGCAAGAAAGGGTCCAAGGAGGGTTCCGTCTGCCCCGAGCCCAGGCTCTGCAGGTACCTGAGCAGGGGGAGCTCGGCCAGTGCCACCTGCAGCCGGGCCTCCTCGGTGCGGGCGCTGCAGCGGAAAATATGAAGAACCACCGTGAATCGGTCGAACACCCGCACGCTCCAGGCGGCTTCCAGTTCTTTCTAGAAGATGGAGTGCGAGGGAGGGGACCTGTGGTGACCCCAGGCCCGTGGAGACCTGTGTCCTCACGGGGACACTGACCCACTCCCTCAGCCGCCGTGGGCGGGAAACAGCGAGCTTCTGAGGTACCTTGGTGGCTGCAGCCATCCTCTCCACATTCAGGAAGACGGCGGTGATTTCCGGGGACCCTCTGATTTTCTCTAGGAAAAGAGGCTGGCCTCTCAGAGGCCTGCATGCCCACGATGTCTGTCTGGGGACCCTGCACTTTGGCCGTGTTCGCCGGACACCCCGAGTCTCTGAGCACAGTATTTGTCAAGTGTGGGTCGGGGAGGACCGGACCGGGTCCCTCGTCAGGGGAGTAGATCTCACACACATGGGGGTCCCGTGACCCCACGGGGACTGAGTGCCCGTTAGACAACAGATGGGCGGTGAGCGCCCCCCTTGGCACGTCTCCGGCTCTGAGCTGTGAGCTAGACATGGGTTTGGGGCGGGGACGTCGGGGTCCATGGAAGGCAGGGGTCACACGCAGGACCCCCTCCGCCGGGCACTGGCGGGGCGTGGGCTGGGCTGGGCTGGGGCGCGGGGCTGGCGTGCGCCCGACTCTCACAGGTCCCGCCTGTGTCCTGGGGCCTCGTTTGAATTCTCACGCGGGCGTGGTGGCTTTTGCCGTCTCATCCAAGTTCCTGTGAGGCCCAGAGGGACGGCCATGCTTGCTCTGTTTCTGGGAGGGTGATGGGGACACGTGTGCTGGACTCACCTGTCAGGCGCTCCAAGGTCCCTCTGCCGAAGATGAGCTTCCGGTCTGGCGTTTTGGTGGGCACCACCATCGTGTCCACCACCGACCAGCCATCCAGCGTGCGCCCCAAGCCCCACGGGAGGCCAGCCCCCCATCCCGTCCCCACGCCCCCGCCCCCGCCCCCTGGGAGGCCACCCTCGCACAGAGTCTCAGAGCCGCGGCCCCTCTGTGGCGCCCCTGCTTCGCTGTCTGTCCCCACTCCCCGGACACCTGGGTGCTGCCGTCTCTGGGGTCACCTGACCCTCCTCAGGGCACAGCCAGGACACAGGCCAGAGGCTCGGGAGTAGGGGCCGGGCAGGGCCTGAGGCCACAGAGCAGGGTCCCCCCATTCTCTGGGCTGTGCGGGGGTCCCCATCTTCTGGGACATGGGGGGTGGGGTCTCCCCATCCTCTGGGACATAGGGGGCGGGGTCCCCCATTCTCTAGGCCAAGGGGAGGCGGAGTCTTCTTGGGTGTGACTCCCCATGGGCCCGCCAGCTCGTCCCACCTCCTCCAGCTGCTGGTCGCTCAGGTCAGCAGGTGCTTGGTCACGCCTGACCTCCGTCCTTCAGCTGCAGGTCTGACCCAGCAGTAATCCCTGCAGGTGCTGTCTCTCCCGATCCCAGGTGCCGCGGCCCCAGCTCCGTGGTGAGAGCCTGCGCGGGGGCCAGCGGCCTCCCTCCTGCTGCGCTGCACAGCTGCTCGCTTGGGGGTCTGGCACCCCGCAACCCCACCCCGAAGGCCAGGGTTAGGATTCGGTGGGGATGGAAACGGAGAAGCACTTGTGCAGGTGACAGCCCAGGGGCACAGGCACCGTAAGGCACTGAACCCTGATCCCAGGACCACAGCAGGCTTCCCCTCCCCCACACATCAGCCCCTCCCCACAAAGGTCCACTTACAGCAGTTCCTTTCACCTCGTGCATCACGTCCAGCTATCGAGAAAAAATTACCAGGCGCACCAAAAGGCAACCCGAAGAGACACAGCAAGCGTGAGAACCAGACGTGCCAGGGATGCTGGAATTACTGGACCAGGAATTTACAACAACTATGATGAACGTGCCAAGGGCCCTGATGGATTTAGTAGACAGCATGCAAGGACGGATGGGCAAGGCAAGCAGAGGTGGAAATCCCGAGAAAGAACCAAAAAGACCTGCTAGAGATCACAAGCGCTCTGGCAGAAATGACGAGCGCCTCTCATGGGCCTGCTGGTAGACTGGACTCGGCAGAGAAAGGATCCCGGAGTCTGAGCATATGACAACACGGAAAATTAAACACGCCTGCTCTGCAAAGACGTCATCAGCGGACTGAGAAGTTAAGCCACAGACCTAGGAGAAAATACGTACAAAACACGCATCCATAAGCACTGGTATCCAAAATATAAAAACAATTCTTAAAGTTCAGCAATAAGGAAACAACCTACTACAACGTGGGCCAGAGGCCGTAACAGACACCTCACCAAAAAGATATACTGATGGCAAATGAGCGTGTGACAAGATGCTCCACGTCCTCTGTCATCAGGGAAATGCAAACTAAAACAGCAATGAGGCACCACCACACACCTATCAGAACAGCCGGAATCCACAATCCTGACAACACGAAATGCCGACAAGCATGTGCAGCACCCCCCCCCCACGCATCGCTGGGAGGGACGCAAGATGGTACGGCCACGTTGGAGGATGGTCTGGCAGTTTCTTACAAAGCTAAACACACGCTTACCACACAATCCGGCTCTCACTCTGATCCCTGGAAGATCCTGCCCACTGTCAACGGACTTACAACTGTCCCCACTTCGTCGTTCTCAGAGTCTGGAGGACATCCACTGAGAGGGACGTCAGCGCACAGCAGTCACACGGGGGCCGCGTCGCCCCCGAGACGCCCAGGGATGGGGCCCGAGTCCCATCCTCCTCACCGGGGGCTATAGCCCTCCGCGAGCACCCAGTCTCGCCGGGTCGGCAAGCGGGTTCTCCTAGCGCACCCCGCCCAGCCCCGGCGGGCCCACTCCTCACCGCAGTTTGTGTAGCCCACCACGGAGACCACAGGGATCTCCCGCCGCCTCCGCTGCGGGCCCAGGAGAAGCCTCTTCCGGCGGAGTCTGTCCAGGGCCTTCCGAATCTTCGCTTCCTTATCTTTCAGGAGGCGCTGCTGCCCCTGCAGGAAAGACTCTCCTAGAAACATGCAAGATGGCAAGATGTCAGTGGGCAGACACGAAAGGCGCAAGAGACACGGGGGTGCCTGCGGGGGACGTGGACAGGCTCCCTCTTGGGGCTGCAGGGACCCCCCTCCCCATCCCAGCCTGCTCCCCTGTACACTTGGCCCCCACACCTTCTGTCCTGAGACAGCTCTGCCCAGCGCGAGGCGGCCTGGCACTTCTGCCCTCTGAGGTCACCTGGGCTCCCCTTTACCCAGGAGGAAGAGGCCAAGGGGAGAGCCTCAGAAGGGCCCCCATGATACCCACAGCGGGCTGAGTGGTGCCCCAAAGATGTGTCCACACCCTGACCCCCAGGACCTACAAATGGGGCCTTATTAAGAAACAGGGTCTCTGCAGGTGTGATGCAGGGAAGGGTCTGAGATGAGGTCCTCCTGGAGGAGGGTGGCCCTACGTCCAATGACAGGGTCCTTCTAAGAGACAGAAGAGGAGAGACACAGAGGAGAAGCCACGTGAAGATAGAGGCAGAGACGGGAGGGACGCGGCCACGAGCCCAGGGACGCCCGGAGCCCCCAGAAGCTGGAAGGGGCGGGAAGGACCCTCCCCTGGAGCCTCCAGAAGGAACCAGCCCCTGTAACTCCTTGATCTGCTCTGCGGGACTCACGGAGGATCAATGTCTGTGGTTTTAAGGCACCGGTTCGTGGTCCTTCGTTACGGCCGCACCAGGGAAACACCTTGACACCCTCCTTTGACTGTGACCACGGACGAGGCCCCAGCAGGACCTCTGAGGGACGTCGTCCCCTTTGTAGGGGTGGTGGCCACGACACCCGCCCTTCTGAGCTCCCGGTGACAAGACGTCAGACACTGTACCTGACCCCGTGACGTTGCGGGAGTCCCGCCCTCGGCCGCCCAGGTGGGCAACGTGGTTTTTCAGGCAGGACCTGGCGTGGAAATGGGTCGGCGCAGGAGACGGGGGCACGTGCCCGTGGGAGGCTGGCACAGAGCCCTGGGTGGGGAGTGGGCATCTAGACAGGAAGAACAGGCTCGCTCGGGACCTCCCCGCCGCGTGGGCCTTCACGGGCGGGGACGCAGGGTCCCTTGCTGGGTGGCGCTCCTTGTGGGCCGCGTGCCCTGGTAGGTGTGCCGCTTGACCACGTCCCCACTGGCCACATTCCACCCTCACCACCCTGGCAACACTCCAGGTAGGGAAAGCAAGAAGGGGTCCAAGGAGGGTTCCGTCTGCCCCGAGCCCAGGCTCTGCAGGTACCTGAGCAGGGGGAGCTCGGCCAGTGCCACCTGCAGCCGGGCCTCCTCGGTGCGGGCGCTGCAGCGGAAAATATGAAGAACCACCGTGAATCGGTCGAACACCCGCACGCCCCAGGCGGCTTCCAGTTCTTTCTAGAAGATGGAGTGCGAGGGAGGGGACCTGTGGTGACCCCAGGCCCGTGGAGACCTGTGTCCTCACGGGGACACTGACCCACTCCCTCAGCCGCCGTGGGCGGGAAACAGCGAGCTTCTGAGGTACCTTGGTGGCTGCAGCCATCCTCTCCGCATTCAAGAAGACGGCGGTGATTTCCGGGGACCCTCTGATTTTCTCTAGGAAAAGAGGCTGGCCTCTCAGAGGCCTGCATGCCCACGATGTCTGTCTGGGGACCCTGCACTTTGGCCGTGTTCGCCGGACACCCCGAGCCTCTGAGCACAGTATTTGTCAAGTGTGGGTCGGGGAGGACCGGACCGGGTCCCTCGTCAGGGGAGTAGATCTCACACACATGGGGGTCCCGTGACCCCACGGGGACTGAGTGCCCGTTAGACAACAGATGGGCGGTGAGCGCCCCCCTTGGCACGTCTCCGGCTCTGAGCTGTGAGCTAGACATGGGTTTGGGGCGGGGACGTCGGGGTCCATGGAAGGCAGGGGTCACACGCAGGACCCCCTCCGCCGGGCACTGGCGGGGCGTGGGCTGGGCTGGGCTGGGGCGCGGGGCTGGCGTGCGCCCGACTCTCACAGGTCCCGCCTGTGTCCTGGGGCCTCGTTTGAATTCTCACGCGGGCGTGGTGGCTTTTGCCGTCTCATCCAAGTTCCTGTGAGGCCCAGAGGGACGGCCATGCTTGCTCTGTTTCTGGGAGGGTGATGGGGACACGTGTGCTGGACTCACCTGTCAGGCGCTCCAAGGTCCCTCTGCCGAAGATGAGCTTCCGGTCTGGCGTTTTGGTGGGCACCACCATCGTGTCCACCACCGACCAGCCATCCAGCGTGCGCCCCAAGCCCCACGGGAGGCCAGCCCCCCATCCCGTCCCCACGCCCCCGCCCCCTGGGAGGCCACCCTCGCACAGAGTCTCAGAGCCGCGGCCCCTCTGTGGCGCCCCTGCTTCGCTGTCTGTCCCCACTCCCCGGACACCTGGGTGCTGCCGTCTCTGGGGTCACCTGACCCTCCTCAGGGCACAGCCAGGACACAGGCCAGAGGCTCGGGAGTAGGGGCCGGGCAGGGCCTGAGGCCACAGAGCAGGGTCCCCCCATTCTCTGGGCTGTGCGGGGGTCCCCATCTTCTGGGACATGGGGGGTGGGGTCTCCCCATCCTCTGGGACATAGGGGGCGGGGTCCCCCATTCTCTAGGCCAAGGGGAGGCGGAGTCTTCTTGGGTGTGACTCCCCATGGGCCCGCCAGCTCGTCCCACCTCCTCCAGCTGCTGGTCGCTCAGGTCAGCAGGTGCTTGGTCACGCCTGACCTCCGTCCTTCAGCTGCAGGTCTGACCCAGCAGTAATCCCTGCAGGTGCTGTCTCTCCCGATCCCAGGTGCCGCGGCCCCAGCTCCGTGGTGAGAGCCTGCGCGGGGGCCAGCGGCCTCCCTCCTGCTGCGCTGCACAGCTGCTCGCTTGGGGGTCTGGCACCCCGCAACCCCACCCCGAAGGCCAGGGTTAGGATTCGGTGGGGATGGAAACGGAGAAGCACTTGTGCAGGTGACAGCCCAGGGGCACAGGCACCGTAAGGCACTGAACCCTGATCCCAGGACCACAGCAGGCTTCCCCTCCCCCACACATCAGCCCCTCCCCACAAAGGTCCACTTACAGCAGTTCCTTTCACCTCGTGCATCACGTCCAGCTATCGAGAAAAAATTACCAGGCGCACCAAAAGGCAACCCGAAGAGACACAGCAAGCGTGAGAACCAGACGTGCCAGGGATGCTGGAATTACTGGACCAGGAATTTACAATCATCAACTATGATGAACGTGCCAAGGGCCCTGATGGATTTAGTAGACAGCATGCAAGGACGGATGGGCAAGGCAAGCAGAGGTGGAAATCCCGAGAAAGAACCAAAAAGACCTGCTAGAGATCACAAGCGCTCTGGCAGAAATGACGAGCGCCTCTCATGGGCCTGCTGGTAGACTGGACTCGGCAGAGAAAGGATCCCGGAGTCTGAGCATATGACAACACGGAAAATTAAACACGCCTGCTCTGCAAAGACGTCATCAGCGGACTGAGAAGTTAAGCCACAGACCTGGGAGAAAATACGTGCAAAACACGCATCCATAAGCACTGGTATCCAAAATATAAAAACAATTCTTAAAGTTCAGCAATAAGGAAACAACCTACTACAACGTGGGCCAGAGGCCGTAACAGACACCTCACCAAAAAGATATACTGATGGCAAATGAGCGTGTGACAAGATGCTCCACGTCCTCTGTCATCAGGGAAATGCAAACTAAAACAGCAATGAGGCACCACCACACACCTATCAGAACAGCCGGAATCCACAATCCTGACAACACGAAATGCCGACAAGCATGTGCAGCACCCCCCCCCCACGCATCGCTGGGAGGGACGCAAGATGGTACGGCCACGTTGGAGGATGGTCTGGCAGTTTCTTACAAAGCTAAACACACGCTTACCACACAATCCGGCTCTCACTCTGATCCCTGGAAGATCCTGCCCACTGTCAACGGACTTACAACTGTCCCCACTTCGTCGTTCTCAGAGTCTGGAGGACATCCACTGAGAGGGACGTCAGCGCACAGCAGTCACACGGGGGCCGCGTCGCCCCCGAGACGCCCAGGGATGGGGCCCGAGTCCCATCCTCCTCACCGGGGGCTATAGCCCTCCGCGAGCACCCAGTCTCGCCGGGTCGGCAAGCGGGTTCTCCTAGCGCACCCCGCCCAGCCCCGGCGGGCCCACTCCTCACCGCAGTTTGTGTAGCCCACCACGGAGACCACAGGGATCTCCCGCCGCCTCCGCTGCGGGCCCAGGAGAAGCCTCTTCCGGCGGAGTCTGTCCAGGGCCTTCCGAATCTTCGCTTCCTTATCTTTCAGGAGGCGCTGCTGCCCCTGCAGGAAAGACTCTCCTAGAAACATGCAAGATGGCAAGATGTCAGTGGGCAGACACGAAAGGCGCAAGAGACACGGGGGTGCCTGCGGGGGACGTGGACAGGCTCCCTCTTGGGGCTGCAGGGACCCCCCTCCCCATCCCAGCCTGCTCCCCTGTACACTTGGCCCCCACACCTTCTGTCCTGAGACAGCTCTGCCCAGCGCGAGGCGGCCTGGCACTTCTGCCCTCTGAGGTCACCTGGGCTCCCCTTTACCCAGGAGGAAGAGGCCAAGGGGAGAGCCTCAGAAGGGCCCCCATGATACCCACAGCGGGCTGAGTGGTGCCCCAAAGATGTGTCCACACCCTGACCCCCAGGACCTACAAATGGGGCCTTATTAAGAAACAGGGTCTCTGCAGGTGTGATGCAGGGAAGGGTCTGAGATGAGGTCCTCCTGGAGGAGGGTGGCCCTACGTCCAATGACAGGGTCCTTCTAAGAGACAGAAGAGGAGAGACACAGAGGAGAAGCCACGTGAAGATAGAGGCAGAGACGGGAGGGACGCGGCCACGAGCCCAGGGACGCCCGGAGCCCCCAGAAGCTGGAAGGGGCGGGAAGGACCCTCCCCTGGAGCCTCCAGAAGGAACCAGCCCCTGTAACTCCTTGATCTGCTCTGCGGGACTCACGGAGGATCAATGTCTGTGGTTTTAAGGCACCGGTTCGTGGTCCTTCGTTACGGCCGCACCAGGGAAACACCTTGACACCCTCCTTTGACTGTGACCACGGACGAGGCCCCAGCAGGACCTCTGAGGGACGTCGTCCCCTTTGTAGGGGTGGTGGCCACGACACCCGCCCTTCTGAGCTCCCGGTGACAAGACGTCAGACACTGTACCTGACCCCGTGACGTTGCGGGAGTCCCGCCCTCGGCCGCCCAGGTGGGCAACGTGGTTTTACAGGCAGGACCTGGCGTGGAAATGGGTCGGCGCAGGAGACGGGGGCACGTGCCCGTGGGAGGCTGGCACAGAGCCCTGGGTGGGGAGTGGGCATCTAGACAGGAAGAACAGGCTCGCTCGGGACCTCCCCGCCGCGTGGGCCTTCACGGGCGGGGACGCAGGGTCCCTTGCTGGGTGGCGCTCCTTGTGGGCCGCGTGCCCTGGTAGGTGTGCCGCTTGGCCACGTCCCCACTGGCCACATTCCACCCTCACCACCCTGGCAACACTCCAGGTAGGGAAAGCAAGAAGGGGTCCAAGGAGGGTTCCGTCTGCCCCGAGCCCAGGCTCTGCAGGTACCTGAGCAGGGGGAGCTCGGCCAGTGCCACCTGCAGCCGGGCCTCCTCGGTGCGGGCGCTGCAGCGGAAAATATGAAGAACCACCGTGAATCGGTCGAACACCCGCACGCCCCAGGCGGCTTCCAGTTCTTTCTAGAAGATGGAGTGCGAGGGAGGGGACCTGTGGTGACCCCAGGCCCGTGGAGACCTGTGTCCTCACGGGGACACTGACCCACTCCCTCAGCCGCCGTGGGCGGGAAACAGCGAGCTTCTGAGGTACCTTGGTGGCTGCAGCCATCCTCTCCACATTCAGGAAGACGGCGGTGATTTCCGGGGACCCTCTGATTTTCTCTAGGAAAAGAGGCTGGCCTCTCAGAGGCCTGCATGCCCACGATGTCTGTCTGGGGACCCTGCACTTTGGCCGTGTTCGCCGGACACCCCGAGTCTCTGAGCACAGTATTTGTCAAGTGTGGGTCGGGGAGGACCGGACCGGGTCCCTCGTCAGGGGAGTAGATCTCACACACATGGGGGTCCCGTGACCCCACGGGGACTGAGTGCCCGTTAGACAACAGATGGGCGGTGAGCGCCCCCCTTGGCACGTCTCCGGCTCTGAGCTGTGAGCTAGACATGGGTTTGGGGCGGGGACGTCGGGGTCCATGGAAGGCAGGGGTCACACGCAGGACCCCCTCCGCCGGGCACTGGCGGGGCGTGGGCTGGGCTGGGCTGGGGCGCGGGGCTGGCGTGCGCCCGACTCTCACAGGTCCCGCCTGTGTCCTGGGGCCTCGTTTGAATTCTCACGCGGGCGTGGTGGCTTTTGCCGTCTCATCCAAGTTCCTGTGAGGCCCAGAGGGACGGCCATGCTTGCTCTGTTTCTGGGAGGGTGATGGGGACACGTGTGCTGGACTCACCTGTCAGGCGCTCCAAGGTCCCTCTGCCGAAGATGAGCTTCCGGTCTGGCGTTTTGGTGGGCACCACCATCGTGTCCACCACCGACCAGCCATCCAGCGTGCGCCCCAAGCCCCACGGGAGGCCAGCCCCCCATCCCGTCCCCACGCCCCCGCCCCCTGGGAGGCCACCCTCGCACAGAGTCTCAGAGCCGCGGCCCCTCTGTGGCGCCCCTGCTTCGCTGTCTGTCCCCACTCCCCGGACACCTGGGTGCTGCCGTCTCTGGGGTCACCTGACCCTCCTCAGGGCACAGCCAGGACACAGGCCAGAGGCTCGGGAGTAGGGGCCGGGCAGGGCCTGAGGCCACAGAGCAGGGTCCCCCCATTCTCTGGGCTGTGCGGGGGTCCCCATCTTCTGGGACATGGGGGGTGGGGTCTCCCCATCCTCTGGGACATAGGGGGCGGGGTCCCCCATTCTCTAGGCCAAGGGGAGGCGGAGTCTTCTTGGGTGTGACTCCCCATGGGCCCGCCAGCTCGTCCCACCTCCTCCAGCTGCTGGTCGCTCAGGTCAGCAGGTGCTTGGTCACGCCTGACCTCCGTCCTTCAGCTGCAGGTCTGACCCAGCAGTAATCCCTGCAGGTGCTGTCTCTCCCGATCCCAGGTGCCGCGGCCCCAGCTCCGTGGTGAGAGCCTGCGCGGGGGCCAGCGGCCTCCCTCCTGCTGCGCTGCACAGCTGCTCGCTTGGGGGTCTGGCACCCCGCAACCCCACCCCGAAGGCCAGGGTTAGGATTCGGTGGGGATGGAAACGGAGAAGCACTTGTGCAGGTGACAGCCCAGGGGCACAGGCACCGTAAGGCACTGAACCCTGATCCCAGGACCACAGCAGGCTTCCCCTCCCCCACACATCAGCCCCTCCCCACAAAGGTCCACTTACAGCAGTTCCTTTCACCTCGTGCATCACGTCCAGCTATCGAGAAAAAATTACCAGGCGCACCAAAAGGCAACCCGAAGAGACACAGCAAGCGTGAGAACCAGACGTGCCAGGGATGCTGGAATTACTGGACCAGGAATTTACAACAACTATGATGAACGTGCCAAGGGCCCTGATGGATTTAGTAGACAGCATGCAAGGACGGATGGGCAAGGCAAGCAGAGGTGGAAATCCCGAGAAAGAACCAAAAAGACCTGCTAGAGATCACAAGCGCTCTGGCAGAAATGACGAGCGCCTCTCATGGGCCTGCTGGTAGACTGGACTCGGCAGAGAAAGGATCCCGGAGTCTGAGCATATGACAACACGGAAAATTAAACACGCCTGCTCTGCAAAGACGTCATCAGCGGACTGAGAAGTTAAGCCACAGACCTGGGAGAAAATACGTGCAAAACACGCATCCATAAGCACTGGTATCCAAAATATAAAAACAATTCTTAAAGTTCAGCAATAAGGAAACAACCTACTACAACGTGGGCCAGAGGCCGTAACAGACACCTCACCAAAAAGATATACTGATGGCAAATGAGCGTGTGACAAGATGCTCCACGTCCTCTGTCATCAGGGAAATGCAAACTAAAACAGCAATGAGGCACCACCACACACCTATCAGAACAGCCGGAATCCACAATCCTGACAACACGAAATGCCGACAAGCATGTGCAGCACCCCCCCCCCACGCATCGCTGGGAGGGACGCAAGATGGTACGGCCACGTTGGAGGATGGTCTGGCAGTTTCTTACAAAGCTAAACACACGCTTACCACACAATCCGGCTCTCACTCTGATCCCTGGAAGATCCTGCCCACTGTCAACGGACTTACAACTGTCCCCACTTCGTCGTTCTCAGAGTCTGGAGGACATCCACTGAGAGGGGCGTCAGCGCACAGCAGTCACACGGGGGCCGCGTCGCCCCCGAGACGCCCAGGGATGGGGCCCGAGTCCCATCCTCCTCACCGGGGGCTATAGCCCTCCGCGAGCACCCAGTCTCGCCGGGTCGGCAAGCGGGTTCTCCTAGCGCACCCCGCCCAGCCCCGGCGGGCCCACTCCTCACCGCAGTTTGTGTAGCCCACCACGGAGACCACAGGGATCTCCCGCCGCCTCCGCTGCGGGCCCAGGAGAAGCCTCTTCCGGCGGAGTCTGTCCAGGGCCTTCCGAATCTTCGCTTCCTTATCTTTCAGGAGGCGCTGCTGCCCCTGCAGGAAAGACTCTCCTAGAAACATGCAAGATGGCAAGATGTCAGTGGGCAGACACGAAAGGCGCAAGAGACACGGGGGTGCCTGCGGGGGACGTGGACAGGCTCCCTCTTGGGGCTGCAGGGACCCCCCTCCCCATCCCAGCCTGCTCCCCTGTACACTTGGCCCCCACACCTTCTGTCCTGAGACAGCTCTGCCCAGCGTGAGGCGGCCTGGCACTTCTGCCCTCTGAGGTCACCTGGGCTCCCCTTTACCCAGGAGGAAGAGGCCAAGGGGAGAGCCTCAGAAGGGCCCCCATGATACCCACAGCGGGCTGAGTGGTGCCCCAAAGATGTGTCCACACCCTGACCCCCAGGACCTACAAATGGGGCCTTATTAAGAAACAGGGTCTCTGCAGGTGTGATGCAGGGAAGGGTCTGAGATGAGGTCCTCCTGGAGGAGGGTGGCCCTACGTCCAATGACAGGGTCCTTCTAAGAGACAGAAGAGGAGAGACACAGAGGAGAAGCCACGTGAAGATAGAGGCAGAGACGGGAGGGACGCGGCCACGAGCCCAGGGACGCCCGGAGCCCCCAGAAGCTGGAAGGGGCGGGAAGGACCCTCCCCTGGAGCCTCCAGAAGGAACCAGCCCCTGTAACTCCTTGATCTGCTCTGCGGGACTCACGGAGGATCAATGTCTGTGGTTTTAAGGCACCGGTTCGTGGTCCTTCGTTACGGCCGCACCAGGGAAACACCTTGACACCCTCCTTTGACTGTGACCACGGACGAGGCCCCAGCAGGACCTCTGAGGGACGTCGTCCCCTTTGTAGGGGTGGTGGCCACGACACCCGCCCTTCTGAGCTCCCGGTGACAAGACGTCAGACACTGTACCTGACCCCGTGACGTTGCGGGAGTCCCGCCCTCGGCCGCCCAGGTGGGCAACGTGGTTTTTCAGGCAGGACCTGGCGTGGAAATGGGTCGGCGCAGGAGACGGGGGCACGTGCCCGTGGGAGGCTGGCACAGAGCCCTGGGTGGGGAGTGGGCATCTAGACAGGAAGAACAGGCTCGCTCGGGACCTCCCCGCCGCGTGGGCCTTCACGGGCGGGGACGCAGGGTCCCTTGCTGGGTGGCGCTCCTTGTGGGCCGCGTGCCCTGGTAGGTGTGCCGCTTGGCCACGTCCCCACTGGCCACATTCCACCCTCACCACCCTGGCAACACTCCAGGTAGGGAAAGCAAGAAGGGGTCCAAGGAGGGTTCCGTCTGCCCCGAGCCCAGGCTCTGCAGGTACCTGAGCAGGGGGAGCTCGGCCAGTGCCACCTGCAGCCGGGCCTCCTCGGTGCGGGCGCTGCAGCGGAAAATATGAAGAACCACCGTGAATCGGTCGAACACCCGCACGCCCCAGGCGGCTTCCAGTTCTTTCTAGAAGATGGAGTGCGAGGGAGGGGACCTGTGGTGACCCCAGGCCCGTGGAGACCTGTGTCCTCACGGGGACACTGACCCACTCCCTCAGCCGCCGTGGGCGGGAAACAGCGAGCTTCTGAGGTACCTTGGTGGCTGCAGCCATCCTCTCCACATTCAGGAAGACGGCGGTGATTTCCGGGGACCCTCTGATTTTCTCTAGGAAAAGAGGCTGGCCTCTCAGAGGCCTGCATGCCCACGATGTCTGTCTGGGGACCCTGCACTTTGGCCGTGTTCGCCGGACACCCCGAGTCTCTGAGCACAGTATTTGTCAAGTGTGGGTCGGGGAGGACCGGACCGGGTCCCTCGTCAGGGGAGTAGATCTCACACACATGGGGGTCCCGTGACCCCACGGGGACTGAGTGCCCGTTAGACAACAGATGGGCGGTGAGCGCCCCCCTTGGCACGTCTCCGGCTCTGAGCTGTGAGCTAGACATGGGTTTGGGGCGGGGACGTCGGGGTCCATGGAAGGCAGGGGTCACACGCAGGACCCCCTCCGCCGGGCACTGGCGGGGCGTGGGCTGGGCTGGGCTGGGGCGCGGGGCTGGCGTGCGCCCGACTCTCACAGGTCCCGCCTGTGTCCTGGGGCCTCGTTTGAATTCTCACGCGGGCGTGGTGGCTTTTGCCGTCTCATCCAAGTTCCTGTGAGGCCCAGAGGGACGGCCATGCTTGCTCTGTTTCTGGGAGGGTGATGGGGACACGTGTGCTGGACTCACCTGTCAGGCGCTCCAAGGTCCCTCTGCCGAAGATGAGCTTCCGGTCTGGCGTTTTGGTGGGCACCACCATCGTGTCCACCACCGACCAGCCATCCAGCGTGCGCCCCAAGCCCCACGGGAGGCCAGCCCCCCATCCCGTCCCCACGCCCCCGCCCCCTGGGAGGCCACCCTCGCACAGAGTCTCAGAGCCGCGGCCCCTCTGTGGCGCCCCTGCTTCGCTGTCTGTCCCCACTCCCCGGACACCTGGGTGCTGCCGTCTCTGGGGTCACCTGACCCTCCTCAGGGCACAGCCAGGACACAGGCCAGAGGCTCGGGAGTAGGGGCCGGGCAGGGCCTGAGGCCACAGAGCAGGGTCCCCCCATTCTCTGGGCTGTGCGGGGGTCCCCATCTTCTGGGACATGGGGGGTGGGGTCTCCCCATCCTCTGGGACATAGGGGGCGGGGTCCCCCATTCTCTAGGCCAAGGGGAGGCGGAGTCTTCTTGGGTGTGACTCCCCATGGGCCCGCCAGCTCGTCCCACCTCCTCCAGCTGCTGGTCGCTCAGGTCAGCAGGTGCTTGGTCACGCCTGACCTCCGTCCTTCAGCTGCAGGTCTGACCCAGCAGTAATCCCTGCAGGTGCTGTCTCTCCCGATCCCAGGTGCCGCGGCCCCAGCTCCGTGGTGAGAGCCTGCGCGGGGGCCAGCGGCCTCCCTCCTGCTGCGCTGCACAGCTGCTCGCTTGGGGGTCTGGCACCCCGCAACCCCACCCCGAAGGCCAGGGTTAGGATTCGGTGGGGATGGAAACGGAGAAGCACTTGTGCAGGTGACAGCCCAGGGGCACAGGCACCGTAAGGCACTGAACCCTGATCCCAGGACCACAGCAGGCTTCCCCTCCCCCACACATCAGCCCCTCCCCACAAAGGTCCACTTACAGCAGTTCCTTTCACCTCGTGCATCACGTCCAGCTATCGAGAAAAAATTACCAGGCGCACCAAAAGGCAACCCGAAGAGACACAGCAAGCGTGAGAACCAGACGTGCCAGGGATGCTGGAATTACTGGACCAGGAATTTACAATCATCAACTATGATGAACGTGCCAAGGGCCCTGATGGATTTAGTAGACAGCATGCAAGGACGGATGGGCAAGGCAAGCAGAGGTGGAAATCCCGAGAAAGAACCAAAAAGACCTGCTAGAGATCACAAGCGCTCTGGCAGAAATGACGAGCGCCTCTCATGGGCCTGCTGGTAGACTGGACTCGGCAGAGAAAGGATCCCGGAGTCTGAGCATATGACAACACGGAAAATTAAACATGCCTGCTCTGCAAAGACGTCATCAGCGGACTGAGAAGTTAAGCCACAGACCTGGGAGAAAATACATGCAAAACACGCATCCATAAGCACTGGTATCCAAAATATAAAAACAATTCTTAAAGTTCAGCAATAAGGAAACAACCTACTACAACGTGGGCCAGAGGCCGTAACAGACACCTCACCAAAAAGATATACTGATGGCAAATGAGCGTGTGACAAGATGCTCCACGTCCTCTGTCATCAGGGAAATGCAAACTAAAACAGCAATGAGGCACCACCACACACCTATCGGAACAGCCGGAATCCACAATCCTGACAACACGAAATGCCGACAAGCATGTGCAGCACCCCCCCCACCACGCATCGCTGGGAGGGACGCAAGATGGTACGGCCACGTTGGAGGATGGTCTGGCAGTTTCTTACAAAGCTAAACACACGCTTACCACACAATCCGGCTCTCATACTCCTTGCTATTTGCCCA
Source organism: Mesoplodon bidens (assembly GCF_964165515.1). Classification (NCBI taxonomy): domain Eukaryota; kingdom Metazoa; phylum Chordata; class Mammalia; order Artiodactyla; family Ziphiidae; genus Mesoplodon; species Mesoplodon bidens. The sequence goes on along the minus strand of NC_138180.1, from coordinate 53,922,293 downwards.
AAGGATGAGAAAACTTACAGCCGCACAAAAACCTGCACATCGATGTTTATAGCAGCTTTATTCATAATTGTCAAAACGGAAGCAACAAAGATGTCCTTTAGTACATGACTAGATAAGTAAACTGTGGTCTATCCAGACAACAGAATATTATTCAGCGCTAAAGTGAAATGAGCTGTCAGGCCATGAAAAGACATGGAGGAACCTTAAATGCATATGACTGAGTGAAAGAAGGCAGTGAGAGAAGGCTGCAGACTGTGTGATTCCAGCTCTATGACACTCTGGAAAAGGCCCAACAATGGAGACAGTAAAAGGCCCACTGGTTGTCAGGGGTTTAAGAGGGGGAGGGAGGGATGAATGGGTGGAGCACAGGGGATGTTCAGGGCAGTGAAACTACTCTGTGTGATGCTGTAACGGTGGATACATGTCACCATCCATTTGCCCAAACCCACAGAATGTACACCACCAGGAGTGAACCCTAATTAATGTAAACCGTGGACTTGGGGTGACGACGTTATGTCAACATAGGCTCGTCAGCTATAACAAATTCACCGTCTGGCGGGGATGCTGAAAACGGCAGAGGCCATCCATTGGTGAGGGCACTGAGTATATGTGAAAAATCTGCATACGTTCCTCTCAATTTTGCTGTGAAACTAAAAGCACCCTAAACAAAAGTTTTTAAGAAAAAAAAGGAATGAAGCACTGACACAGGCTACGACATCCGTCTGCCTCAGAAACGTGGCGCTCAGTGAGAGAAGCCAGACACACAAGGCCACGTATCACTCACGTGAAATGTCCACGACAGGCAAATCCACGGGGCCAGAAGGCCGATTCCCGGTTCCCAGGGGTTGGGTGCGGGAGAAGCAGGGGGGAGGCCTGCTACTGAGGGCACAGGGTCTCCTTCCGGGGAGATGAGCACGTTGTGGAACCAGACACAGGTGGTGGCTGCACAAGGCTGTGAACGTACTAGTTGCCTCCGAGTGGTACCCTTCAAAGCGGTTCATCTTACGCTCTGCGAACTGTATCTCAATAAAGGTCTAAGAGGAGGAAAGGAATACGGAGAATGCCACCCCTCCCCCGCAACTGGGTCACTGCTCTGCTCAAACCCAGAAGACCTGTGATGACCTGACTCCTCGCATGGCTGCACCACTGCAGTGACTTGCCTCTGACAGCCCCGAAACAGCCGAGGAGCGGCGGTCCCAGGAGGGCCCAGGACGTGCTCGCTCAGGAGCCCTAACCCTGGACACTGTCCCTGTTCATCCGTGGGGTCCGTCTCCCCAGGCCATCCAGGACCACCCTGGTGAGACGGCCCCGTCCCCGCCCCCCTCCGTCCGCCTTCCCGCTGGGTTCTGAACACAGCACTCAGGTCAGGCGGCGGGCTCCTGCCTGGCGTGTCTGCTGTCCCCCCAGCCCCACCGGAGCGGGTACAGTGGGGTTGCTGATGGCCGAGGGCCATGGAGGCAGGTCCCAGGCGTCTCAGGGGCTCAGCCGGGCTCACGGTTTCTGCTACAAAGGGCCTGTGAACACGCCTGTGCACAACCTTTGGGCGCAGTACTCAGTGGTACACAGTGAAAGCGGGTCAATAAAGGCTTAAAGCTGAGGGACACACCCCGTGCAAACCGGCGTTAGTTGTTGGATTCTCTTCCTTTACAGATGGGGATGCTGCGCGCGGCAGCAGGGCCGAGCGACAACCTGGGGCGCGTCCGAAAGGGGAAGGGGCCCCGGACCCGCTGTGTGCACGGGGGAAGGCGCCCCAGCCCAGAATTAGCATTTCCAGGCCCGCTGCAGGGATGCGGCTCCCGGGAGCGGGTCGGGTGGGGGCGGCCCAGCCTCCGAGTCCCCGCCCCCATAAGCCCGGCCCTAGGGGTCCCAGCCCTCGGAGTCACGCCGCCATAAGCCCCACCCCTTCAACCCGGCCACTCAGGAGCCCCGCCCCCGACGTCCCCGCTCTACGAGCTCCAGCTCTCGGAGCCCCGCTCCCTGAAGCCCTGCCCTATGGGCTCCAGCCCTCAGAGTCACGCCCCCCAACACCACGCCCCTTCAGTCCGGCCAATCAGAAGTCCCGCCCGTCGGCGTCTCTGCCCAGAGCGCCAGACCTCGAAACCCGCCCCCGGCGTCCCCGCCCTTTAAGTTCCGAGACTTGGCCCTCTTCATGACTCCCACCCCCACCCCCACCCCCACCGAGTCCACGGCCACAGTCCCGGTCACCTCGGGTCCCCTGCGGCTTCCCGGGTCCCCACGTGACGTCAGGGTGAAGCAAGCACACGCGCTGGGCTCCCGCCGGCAGCAAAGGGTCCCTCCTCAGCAGCTCCTCCTCCTCCGCTTCCTCAGCCTCCTCCTTTCCTCCAGTCCGACTTCTCCGGCCACCTGCATGTGGGCCCCGCCCCCCACCCCCTCGCCCCTCCGGGCCCCCCAGGCCCCCGCGGAAGGCGGCGAGCGCGCGCTCGGGGCAGGGTGGCAGCGGCGGCGCGGCCCTCGGAGCCCCGCAGCCACGAACGACGCGAAAGAGCCAGGACCCCGGGCGGACAGCGGCTCGCAGGGCGCACATACCGCAAGCGCTCCTACGCCACGGGCGGGGCCTCGGGAGCGTGCTCTCGTGCAGTTGCCCATTGGCCGCCCGGGTCACGTGCTCGCAGACGCCTGATTGGTGCGCGCGGTCCGGGCCGGGAGGCCAGTCTGGGACGCCGCAGCCTGGGGATATGCTTTTCTCTGCCGCGGGTGGTCGAGGCGACCTCCCAAGGCAGGTGGTGCCGGAGCAGGGCCCGGCCGGGCACCCAACCCGGTGGGCGCTCCCCCACGCTCGCCACCTCTCCGCGCCCCGGTCAGGCCTCCGCGCAGGGTCCGGGTCCGGTCCTGGGGATCAGTTCCATCTGGGGATCAGTTCCGGAACCCTGAAGTCTGCCTTGGTGGATCCGAGTGTGGCTCCAGGGGTCCCAGACCCTGCCTTGGTGGGGGTCCGAGGGCGGCCCCGGGAGTCCCAAACGCTGCCTTAATGGTCCGAGTGCAGCCGTGGTGTCCCAGGTCCTGCCTTAGGGCTCTGAGTGTGTCACAGGAGTCCCAGATCCTGCCTTGGGGGTTCAAGTGCATTTCTGAGGGTCCCAGACCCTGCCCTAGGCGTACAAATGCCCACCCGGGTCCTAGACGCTGCCTTAGGGGGAGTCTGAACTCTGCCTTAGGGGTCCCGGTTCAGCCTGGGTTTCAGACCCTGCCTTGGGGAGGGGTCCCGGATCTTACCTTAAGGGTCCGAGTGCGGCCCCGGGGGTCCTGGACCCTGCTTTGGGGATCCAGTCCCATCCCTGGAGGTCCCGGACTTTACCTTGGGGTCTGGAGTCTGGACTGGATCGGTATTGCAAACACTGCTTGGGGGGTTCAAATCCAGTCCGGGGATCTGAAGTCTATGGTGGTAGCTTGACTGTGGCCCTGGGGGTCCAGGCAAGTCGCGGTGGATCCTAAATTCTGACTTGGGGCTGTGTGTCTGGCCCAGAGGTCACAAACTTGGCCTTAGAGTCTCCTGTCTGGCCCTGGCAGGATGAAGTCAGCGCTGGTAGCCCGAGTGTGGGAATGCAGCCCGGGGGCCCAAGACCCTGCCTTGCCGGTGGGGGTGGGGGGTCCTAGTGGGACTCCACAGGTCATGAACCCTGCTTTGGGGGTCCCATCCTATTCCTGGAGGTCTCAAACCCTGTCTTGGGGGTTCCACTCCATCCTCGGGGATCCCAGACCCTGGCTTATGGGATCTGAGTGCAGCCCTGGGAGTCCCCAGCCTTGCCTTGCAGGCCCAAGTCTGTGACAGTGCATTCCCAGGCTCTGCTCTGGGGGGTTGGAGTGCCGCCCTTTGGGTCCCAGACCCTGCCATGGGAGTCCAAGCCCATCCCCAGGGGCCCCTGACTTTGCCATGAGTGTCCGATGCTGTCCTCCTTCAGGGGTCCCAAATGCTGGTCAGAGCTTCCCAATAGGATAAGGGGGTGTTCCAAAGTCTGCGATGGTAGCCTGAGTGCAGCCTTGAGTGTGTGAGTCATGCTAGGGGTCTCAGGCCCTGCCCTGAAGGTCCGAATCCAGCTGGCAGATGGAGCTTGGTTCATGATAGCAGAGTCCTCGGCATCACAGAAAGTGGGAGGCGGGCTGATTCCAAAGGAGCACCCCTCGCGTTCACACTGTAATCAGTCATGTCCTCCTGGCAAAACTTAAAGATGGCATATGGTGTGGAGAGCGTCACAAGGAACCCCAGCCGTCTCTAGGGGGGTCTTGTTTTTACGGGAGAATGGTTTCAATGGGAATGTTCCTTCATAAGTGTCTGCAGAAAGCCATGGCCTTTCTGATGTTTCAGGAGACGGTGTTCAACCACATCACTGTAACATAGAGAAGGAGGGAGACCCCAGAGGGACGTGGAGACGTGTGGCCTGAAACGGGGTTGCAGACACAATTTCCATTTAGGAATGGGTGTGGAGGCTGAAAAGGAACCTTTGAGGCCAGGACCTGTCATGTGCACAGCTTGGCAAGTGTGGTCAGGCTGTGCACAGTTACAAGTTTAAATTGAGATGGAGATTATCAGCCTCAAAGAAAATGGGTGAAGGCTTAGAATCTTGACCCAGGGTTGCCAGTGGGGCCCCGGACAGGTGGTCATTCCTGGGGGCCATTTCCCCGTGGATAGAAGGAGAGGCGGAATTAAAACCCCCAACACAGAAATCACGCATGTGTAAGTTCTGGTGGCTGGTCCTTTTGTGGCTAGTCCCCCTGCCCTCCTCCATCACAACGGCGGGACACAGCCGGGAGGCCCAAGGAACGCCGTAGACCGGGTCCTGTTAAAACCTTGAGCTCCTTTGTCCCAGCCAGCACGGGTGCGTCCGTCCGTAGGGCCGGCTCCGGTGCTGGGGTTGTGCAGGGCTGCATGGGGAGGGTGGCTGACTGCTCCGGTCCTGCCACGCCACCTGGCGGGAGATGCGGAGAGGTCACCTCGTTCCAAGCCCTCCTGCACGGCCTTACTTGGGGGGTGGAAGGCCCGGAGCTCCTGTTTCCTGAGCACTCGGTCTGAGGGAAGCGCTGGTCCCCTCCTGCACACAGACCTCTCCGGCTTTTCTCTGCTTTGGGACTTGTCTCTGTGCTGCCCTGGCGTCGTCACCAGGCTGTCCCCCAGAGCCTGCCTTCTCCGGGGTTTCCAGGGGTGTGTGGGGGGAGAGTTAACAGACTCGATCATGAGGTAACGCAGTTGTTTACTGCTTTACTATTGATCGCATGTCATACGGCTGCTGACAGAGGGCAGATGGTTTCCCCCTGAGTACGCTGGGAGCCCTAAAACCTCACCGAGATGAAACTGCAGGCCTCTGTGGAGACGACTCAGCAGACAGTCGTAGAACATCTACCACTGTTCATGGTAAACAGCATAGATGTTGGTGTGACGACGATGATGAGGCTGCGGGAGGAGCTGGGAAACCGGGTGAAAGAAGTGACCGCTGCCTGGTGTCGTCCTGTGAAGGCGGGTTCCCAAAGGTGCACCGAGGGCCACAGGGCTGGAGACACAGCGTAGACCGCAGCTTGCAGTGGAACATATTCCATGTCCTTGATTCTCTCCTACCAGTGATTTTGAGACACATCGTTGATTTAAAAACTTTTTACCACCCTTCCCACCCCCAACGCAAAAAAAAAAAAAAAAAATACAGACAAGCCCCAGCCATTACAGATTTGCTTGTGGGGGTGCGGTGAGAAGTCTCGGATTCACGGACGATCCTGCACTTAGAACCAGCGGAGCTGGTGGGTCACCTCTCCCCCTTCGCAGCAGTAGGAAACGATGACTTTGATGCGGTGCCTCTGTCCCCATGGTTGTTGCCAGTTTTTTTCAGTGGTTCCCTTTTGTAACTTGCTTCCCTCTACTGACAAGAGGTGTTAAGAAGTCTAATGATGGGCTATGCACTTAAAATCCCCAGGGTTCAGGGGTGTCCGCACCTTTGCGAGAGATGTCGTGGGTGAGTCGGGGTGGCAGTGTCATTACATGGCTTACAGCTTCAAGGGCTGCATTTAGCAACGTGACTTTTCTTGTACCTTAGATGAAGGTCTGGCCAAATTGTGATGAAATCAGAGTCTGTCTCAAAAGGCAGTGTCCCTGAGAATGTGTGTAAATGCTCCTTATTAGGGATTTTGTCAGTACAACAATCTGCTCAATTTATATACGTTCGTTACTTGGGCTTGAAAATGCATTTTCCCTCCATGGAAAAAAGTGACATCTTTGTGTAGATACTTAGAAGGTGCAGAAAAGAACCCAGAAGGAAATAAAGATCACCTACAATATGACCATACAGAGATAACTGTTGTTAAGATTTTGTTATGTATTTTTCCAATTTTTTTAAGGTACATATACACACAGGTTTGTGGATTTATATAGTATATATTGTTTTATAAAATTTTTAACTTAAATTGTGTCCTGCATATACTTTCAGTACATAAAGTAGCACTGTGTCTTGACTGCGTAGAATGTGATTCAGTGGCTATTTCATCAGTGACTTCATCCCTCATGTTAACTGGGCTTACATGCACGCCTGGGGATGTGACTGCCGTGTGGCGAGGTTACTGTTCTCTAGTCACTCCTCATGCGTTTCATATGAAAATAAGTGGCAGCCCGACTATAATTTGGATAGTTATACCGGGCAAATCACTGAAATGTAGAGGAGTTTCCCATTTGGGCATTAAGCGTGAGTGAGTGAGAACCGTTTTTTCTTAATTGAAGTGTAGTTGATTTACAATGTTTCAGATATACAGCAAAGTGATTCGTTTATATATATATATATATATATATATATATATATATGTGGTTTTTCATATTTGGCTTTTATTGTGTTGAGATAGCTTCCTTCTATTCCTAGTTTTCTTTTTCTAATCATGAAAATGTGTTGAATTTTGTTGAATGCTTTTTCTGCATCAATTGAGATGATCATGTGGTTCTGTCCCTTAATTCTGTTGTTGTGGTGTCTTATTTTGATTTTGCATGTTGAACCATATTTGTAATCCAGGAATAAATCTCACTTGGTTATGGTGTATAATTCTAATACGTTGCTGAATTTGATGTACTAGTATTTTTGCATCAGTGTTCATAAGAGATATTTATCTGTAGTTTCCTTTTCTTGTAGTGTCTTTGGGTTTGGAATCATGGTAATGCTGGCTTCATAGAATGAGTTAGGAAGTGTTCCTTCTTCTTAAACGTTTGGAGAAGTTTGAGAACGATTGGTACTAGTTCTTTAAATATTGGGTAGAATTCACCAGTGAAGCCATCAGATCCAGTGCTTTTCTTTGGGGAGATTTTTGATTACTGACTGAATCTCCTATTAGTTATAGTGCTATTCAGATTTTCTACTTCTTTGTGACTTAGTCTTGGTAGGTTTTGTGTTTCTAGGATTTTTCCATTTCATCTAGTTATTCCATTTGTTGGTGTACAATTATCCTTAGTACTGTCTTAGAATCCTTTTTTTCTTGTTCTGTAGAATTGGTAGTAATGTCCCCACTTTCGTAATTCTGATTTTAGTAATTTGAGTCTCCACACTGTTTTCCTTAGTCCACCTAGCTTTAGGTTTGTTAACTTTGTTGATCTATTTGAAGAACCAACTTTTGGTTTCATTGATTTTTTTTCTATTGTTTTTCTCTCGTCTATTTTATTAATCTCTGTTCTAACCTTTATTATTTCCTTCTCTTTGCTAGCTCTGGATTTCATTTTTTCTTGGTAATTCCTTAACTTATAAAGTTATGTTGTTGCGATCTTTCTTGTTTATTAGTGAAAGCATCATACAGCTATAAATTTCCCCTTAGCACTACTTTCCCTGCATCTCATAAGTGTCGGTATCTTATGTTTTCATTTTAATTCATCTCTAAATATTTTCTAATTTCCCTTGCTATTTCTTCTTTGATCCATTGATTATTTAAATGTGTGTTGTTTAATTTCCACAGTTTTGTGAATTTTCTGGTTTTCCTTCTGTTACTGATTTCTCACTTTATCCCATTGTTGTCAGAGAAGATAACTTTGTATGATAGCTATCTTTTTAAATCTATGGAGACTTAATTTGTGGCCTAACATATGGTATCTCCTGGAAACTGTCCCTTGTGCACATAAGTGGAAGGTGTGTGCCGTTGTTTTGGTATTTGCCTGGTAACCTAGTTGGTTTGTTGTGTTCATTTACCTTTTCGTCACTTATATTCTGTCTGGTCGTCCCATTCCCGAGAATGGAGTATTGAAGCCACGAACCGTTTCTGTAGTGCACTGTCTGTTTCTCCTTTCATTTCCACTAACATGGTATATCTCATTGTTTCTTAAGATATTACTTGATTTTTTTCATCAAAGTCTTGTAGTTTCCAGCCCACAGATCCTATACCTATTTTGTTAGATTGATACCTAAGAACTTACTTTTTAGGGTGCTCTTCTAAATGGTGCTGTTTTTTAAGTTTCAGTTTCCAGTTTTTCATTGCTTGTTTACAGAAGAATGACTGATTTCTTCATACTGACCAACCTTGTATCCTGCGGCCTTGCTAATAAATTCAGTTTTGATTTCGAGGAGACTCTTCGGTTACGTTCTTTGGGATGTTCTGCGCAGCCCATGACGTCATCAGCAGATAGGCGTGGCTGTATCTGTTCTTTCCCAGGCTTACTGGGCCTTTCATTCCCTTCTCTCCCTTCCACTGACCAGGACTCTGGGACACAGGAGGAGCGGCCGTCTCTGCCCTGTTCTCGGCCCAGAGCACATGCAGGTGTGCACCTGCATCCCCTCCTGCATAGGAAGGACACTGGTGCCTGCAGTGCTCGCTGGTGCTCAAGGGCAGCCCTGCCAGCCACAGGGAGCAACTTTTACCTTTGGCCTCGACTTGTCCTGTTAACATCTGAGGAGTGGGTTAAAAATGAGATACAAAAGGCATTTTCCGCAGTATTATGTATAACAGCAGTAAATGTCCCAAGGGGGAGTGGTGGTTAACTGAGTTACGTTACATCCAGGGCTGGGGGGCACAGGCAGCAGCAGACAAGGTGTTGAAGAACTTCAAAATGTTTTAAACCTGTGTGTGTGTGTGTGTGTGTGTGTGTGTGTGTGTGTACACTTGTCGTTTTATTTTCCTGAAGACACCTGGGAGCATGTGGCTGAGGTGAGGTCCCTTCCGTGTACTCGAGTCAGCAGTGCTTCCTTCAGCCAAGACCAGGGGCCTGTCGCAATGGGGCTGTTGGTGGCAGGGAGCCACCTGGGCTCAGCGCTGTAGCCTGTGGACATTGGCCACAGTCCTGTCGGGCAGCTGTGTCCACATGTGGCCCCTGGTTTCTGCTGTCGAGGCCATACCCCCAGGTTGTGCCATCTCCAGGCATGACCCCTGGGTTCCACCATGAACCCAGGGTTCCGTCATGATTCCAGGCTCTGCCGTGACCCCCAGGTTCCACCATGACCCTGGGTTCCACCATGATTCCAGGCTCTGTGACCCCACGAGGCTGCGGTGGTCTCGACCCCTCCTGCCAGGCCACTAGGCTGTGCCCTCCCCGGAAGCGCAGGGAGAGCGGTTCCCTGCCTGTGTTTTGTGGTCTCACTCATCCCACAGGACTTCTGTCCCTAGTCGCTGGCCTGAGTTCCCTGTCTCCATCCTGGGTCCTGACAGGTGGGGTGATGGGTGCCCTGTAACCCTGCAGACAGGGTTGGGGGACAGGTCTCCAACCCTCCAGGCATGCACATGGACCTCCCTGGACGCTGGTGGTTCATGGCCATGGTGGCAGGTCAAGGACCCCGGCTGTCAGGCTGTGGCAGGGACAAGGGCGGGGAAGCCCCCATGGAGGCTGGAGGCTGTGATGCTCCCCTCAGGGCCCAGGGAGGATCAGAAACCCTGGCTGAGGCCCCGCCTGCAGACCGTGTCCCCTCCCCCGACCCCAGATGGGGTGTTCGGTCCCCTGTCCTCAGACCCAGTGTCTCGTCACGGGTACCTAATAGTTCACATTCACAGGTGTGCTCACCGCTGCCTGTCGCCCCCAGGCCACGTGGGTCGAGTCCTATGAGCAGGTCGGAGTCTCCCTGCTGGACCTCATCAGCCGGTCCAGGGCTGCAGCTGCGAAGAGGAGCCTCACACGGGTGCTTCCTGGCGTCCTTCACACTCGGGTCCTGAGGCGCACTCTCCTGCCCAGTCAGTTTCCAAGAGACCAGGCAGGCTCGGACCTCTTGGAGGGGCTGGCTTAGGTAAGGGGCTGGCTTGTTTCCTGGGCAACGTTATCTGGTATCTCAGAGGGAAGGGGGACTGTGTCCACCCAGGGAAAGAGACGTTCACGTCCTGACCCCAGAGCCTCAGGACGTGACCTCGTTTGGAAGTAGGGCCTGGTTGTGTAAGTAGGTGAGACAGGGGCCTTAGGGTGGCCCCAGTCCTGTGTAACTGCGTCCTTATAAGATGAGCGGAGACACGGACACAGAAGGGAAGCCACGTGAAGATGAAGGCAGAGACGGGAGGGACGCGGCCACGAGCCCAGGGACGCCTGGAGCCCCCAGAAGCTGGAAGGGGCGGGAGGGACCCTCCCCTGGCGCCTCCGCACTTCCCAGCTAGACGGCTACCGTGAGTGGGCCTGAGCTGAAGGCAGCACCATGGCGCTGACCATCCGGTCTTGCCCGCGTGGCGCCCTGGGGAGCGGCTCTCACAGGACACAGACCAGCGAGTTGTTTTCCCTTGAGACCGTAGGACGCTGGTCCTGTAAACAGGCAGGCCTGTCTCACCCTTCCTCCTGGGCTCTGGTCTCACAGGGGACTGGGCACCGTGTGGGGCTGGGCGTTCAGCCTCTGCACAGGACCCCTGGGTGTTGCTGAAAAGTGCGGGTTACACCCCAAGAATGACGGAAGGTGAAATTCTCATCTGTCTCTGGGGATCTGACTCTCCAGGGGCCTCGTGTGAGTGGAATCACACAGTATTTGTCCTTTTCTGTCTGGCTTATGTCACTGAGCATAATGCCCTCAGGGTCATCCACGCTGTAGCCTGTGTGAGAATTCCCTTCCTTTTTAGGCTGAATAAAATTCCTTTGTGTGGATGGACCATGTTTTGGTTTTTTGTTCACCCATCAATGGACACAGGTAGTGTCTACATTAATGCCTCATGTCTCATAATATTCAGGGAGGAACTCGCTCAGTGCAGCCGCAACTCAGATGGGCCACCTCCTCTGTCCTCACGGGGTCCTGACGCCCGGTCAAGGGGGTTCATTCTCGCCAGACTCGGCATCAGGAGGGGGTTTTTGACACCCCACATTGGGTCTCCTTCCTGTGAGACCCTGTGTTGTTTTTTTTAAAACATCTTTGGAGCATAATTGCTTTACAATGGTGTGTTAGTTTCTGCTGAATAACAAAGTGAATCAGCTATACATATACATATGTTCCCATATCTCTTCCCTCTTGCATCTCCCTCCCTCCCACCCTTCCTATCCCACCCCTCTAGGTGGTCACAAAGCACCAAGCTGATCTCCCTGTGCTACGTGGCTGCTTCCCACTAGCTAGCTATTTTACGTTAGGTAGTGTATATATGTCCATGACACTTTCTCACTATGTCCCAGCTTACCCTTCCCCCTCCCTGTGTCCTCAAGTCCATTTCCTATGTCTGAGTCTTTATTCCTGTCCTGCCCCTAGGTTCTTCAGAACCATTTTCTTTTTGTCAGATTCCATATATATGTGTTAGCATACGTTGTTTTTATTTTTCTCTTTCTGACTTCATTCTGTGTGACAGACTCTAGGTCCATCCAGCTCACTACAAATAACACAATTTTGTTCTTTTTTATGGCTGAGTAATATTCCATTGTATATATGTGCCACATCTTCTTTATCCATTCGTCTGTCGATGGGCATTTAGGTTGCTTCCATGACCTGGCTATTGTCAATAGTGGTGCAATGAACATAGGGATTCATGTGTCTTTTTGAATTATGGTTTTCTTTGGGTACATGCCCAGTAGTGGGATTGCTGGGTCATATGGTAGTTCTATTTGTAGTTTTTTAAGGAACCTCCATACTGGTCTCCATAGTGGCTGTATCAATTTACATTCCCACCAACAGTGCAAGAGGGTTCCCTTCTCTCCACACCCTCTCCAGCATTTGTTGTTTGTAGATTTTCTGATGATGCCCATTCTAACTGGTGTGAGGTGATACCTCATTGTAGTTTTGATTTGCATTTCTCTAATAATTAGTGATGTTGAGCAGCTTTTCATGTGCTCCTTGGTCATTGGTATGTCTTCTTTGGGAAGATGTCTATTTAGGTCTTCTGCCCATTTTTGGATTGGGTTGTTTGCTTCTTTAATATTGAGCTGCATGAGCTGTTTATATTTTGGAGATTAATCCTTTGTCCGTTGATTCCTTTGCAAATTTTTTCTCCCATTCTGAGGGTTGTCTTTTCATCTTGTTGGTAGTTTCCTTTGCTTTTCACTTTCAAGTTTCATTAGGTCTCATTTGTTTGTTTTTATTTTCATTACTCTAGGAGGTGGACGAAAAAAGGTCTTGCTGTGATTTATGTCAAAGAGTGTTCTTCCTATGTTTTCCTCTAGGAGTTTTATAGTGTCCAGTCTTACATTTAGGTCTCTGATCCATTCTGAGTTTATTTTTCTGTATGAGTGTTCTAATTTCATTCTTTTACATGTAGCTGTCCAGTTTTCCCAGCACCACTTATTGAAGATACCATCTGTTCTCCATTGTATACTCTGGTCTCCTTTGTCATAGATTAGTGGACCATGGGTGCATGGGTTTATCTCTGGGCTTTCTATCCTGTTCCACTGATCTACATTTCTGTTTTTGTGCCAGTACCATATTATCTTGATTACTATAGCTCTGTAGTATAGTCTGAAGTCAGGGAGTCTGATTCCTCCAGCTCTGTTTTTTCCCCCTCAAGACTCAGCTTTGGCTGTTCAGGTCTTTTGTGTCTCCATACAAATTTTAAGATTTTTTCTTCCAGTTCTGTAAAAAATGCCATTGGTAATTTGATAGGGATTGCATTGAATCTGTAGATTGCTTTGGGTAGTATAGTCATTTTCACAATATCGATTCTTCCAATCCAAGGACATGATATATCTCTACATCTGTTTGTATCATCTGTAATTTCTTTCATCAGTGTCTTATAGCTTTCTGCATAGAGGTCTTTTGTCTTCCTAGGTAGGTTTATTCCTAGGTATTTTATTCTTACTGTTGCAATGGTAAATGGGAGTGTTTCCTTAATTTCTCTCTCAGATTTTTCTTCATTAGTGTATAGGAATGCAAGAGATTTCTGCGCATTAATTTTGTATCCTGAAAGTTTACCAAATTCATTGATTACCTCTTGTAGTTTTCTGGTGGCATCTTTAGGATTCTCTATGTATAGCATCATGTCATCTATAAACAGTGACAGTTTTACTTCTTCTTTTCCAATTTGTATTCGTTTTATTTCTTTTTCTTCTCTGACTGCCGTGGCTGGGTCTTCCAAAACTATGTTGAATAATAGTGGTGACAGTGGACATCCTTGTCTTGTTCCTGATCTTAGAGGGAATGCTCTCAATTTTTCGCCATTGAGAATGATGTTTGCTGTGGGTTTGTCGTATATGGCCTTTACTATGTTGAGGTAGGTTCCCTCTCTGCCCACATTCTGGAGAGTTTTATCATAAATGGGTGTTGAATTTTGTCAAAAGCTTTTTTTTTTGACATCTATTGAGCATGATCATATGGTTTTTATTCTTCCATTTGTTAATATGGTGTATCACATGGATTGATTTGTGTATATTGAAGAATCCTTGCATCCCTGGGATGAATCCCACTTGACCATAGTGTATGATGCTATTAATGTGTTGTTGGATTCTGTCTGCTAGGATTTTTGCATCTATATTCATTAGTGATATGGGTCTGTAATTTTCTTTTTTTGTAGGATCTGTCTGGTTTTGGTATCAGGGTGATGGTGGCCTCATAGAATGAGTTTGGGAGTGTTCCTTCCTCTGCAATTTTTTGGAAGAGTTGGTGAAGGAGATGGGTGTTAGCTCTTCCCTAAATGTTTGATAGAATTCACCTGTGAAGCCATCTGGTCCTGGACTTTTGTTTGTTGGAAGATTTTTAATCACAGTTTCAATTTCATTACTTGTGATTGGTCTGTTCATATTTTCTATTTCTTCCTGGTTTATTCTCAGAAGGTTATACCTTTCTAAGAATTTGTCCATTTCTTCCAGGTTGCCCATTTTATTGGCATAGAGTTGCTTGTAGTAGTCTCTTAGGATGCTTTGTATTTCTGCCATGTCTGTTGTAACTTCTCCTTTTTCATTTCTAATTTTATTGATTTGAGTCCTCTCCCTCTTTTTCTTGATGAGTCTGGCTAATGGTTTATCAATTTTGTTTATCTTCTCAAAGAACCAGCTTTTAGTTTTATTGATCTTTGTTATTGTTTTGTTTCTATTTCATTTACTTCTGCTCTGATCTTTATGATTTCTTTCCTTCTGCTAACTTTGGGTTTTGCTTGTTCTTCTTTCTCTAGTTCCTTTAGGTGTAAGGTTAGATTGTTTATTTGACATTTTTCTTGTTTCTTGAGGTAGGACCGTATCGCTATAAACTTCCCTCTTAGAACTGCTTTTGCTGCATCCCATAGGTTTTGGATCGTTGTGTTTTGTCATTTGTCTCTAGGTATTTTTTGATTTCCTGTTTCATTTCTTCAGTGATCTCTTGGTTATTTAGTAACATATTGTTTAGCCTCCATGTGTTTGTGTTTTTTACGTTTTTTTCCGTCATTGATTTCTAATCTCATAGCGTTGTGGTCAGAAAAGATGCGTGATATGATTTCAATTTTCTTAAATTTAGTGAGGCTTGATTTGTGACCCAAGATGTGATATATCCTGGAGAATGTTCCATGCACACTTGAGAAGAAAGTATAATCTGCTCTTTTTGGATGGAATGTCCTATAAATATCAATTAAATCTATCTGGTCTATTGTGTCATTTAAAGCTTCTGTTTCCATATTAATTTTCTGTTTGGATGATCTGTCCATTGGTGTAAGTGAGGTGTTAAAGTCCCCAACTATTATTGTGTTACTGTTGATTTCCTTTTATAGCTGTTAGCAGTTGCCTTATGTATTGAGGTGCCCCTATGCTGGGTGCGTATATATGTATAATTGTTATACCTTCTTCTTGGGTTGATCCCTTGATCATTATGTAGTGTCCTTCCTTGTCTCTTGTAACACGCTTTATTTTAAAGTATATTTTATCTGATATAAGTATTGCTATTCCAGCTTTCTTTTGATTTCCATTTGCATGGAATATCTTTTTCCATCCCCACACTTTCAGTCTGTATGTTTCCCTAGGTCTGAAGTGAGTCTCTTGTAGACAGCATATATATGGGTCTTGTTTTTGTATCCATTCAGCCAGTCTGTGTCTTTTGGTGGGAGCATTTAATCCATTTACATTTAAGGTAATTATCGATATGTATGTTCCTATTCCCATTTTCTTAATTGTTTTGGTTTTTTGTTGTTGTTGTTGTTGTTGTTTTGCAGTACACAGGCCTCTCACTGTTGTGGCCTCTCCCGTTGCGGAGCACAGGCTCCGGATGCGCAGGCTCAGCGGCCATGGCTCACAGACCCAGCCGCTCCGCAGCATGTGGGATCTTCCTGGACTGGGGCACAAACCCATGTCCCCTGCATCGGCAGGCGGACTCTCAACCACTGCGCCACCAGGGAAGCCCTGGGTTTGTTATTGCAGGTCTTTTCCTTCTCTTGTGTTTCTTGCCTAGAGAAGATCCTTTAGCATTTGTTGTAAAGCTGGTTTGGTGGTGCTGAACTCTCTCAGCTTTTGCTTGTCTGTAAAGCTTTTGATTTCTCCATCGAATCTGAATGAGATCCTTGCTGGGTAGAGTTCTCTTGGTTGTAGGTTCTTCCCTTTCATCACCTTAAATGTGTCATGCCACTCCCTTCTGGCTTGCAGAATTTTTGTTGAGAAAACAGCTGTTAACCTTATGGGAGTTCCCTTGTATGTTATTTGTCGTTTTTCCCTTGCTGCTTTCAATAATTTTTCTTTGTCTTTAATTTTTGCCAATTTGATTACTATGTGTCTCGGCGTGTTTCTCCTTGGGTTTATCCTGTATGGGACTCGCTGTGCTTCCTGGACTTGGGTGGCTACTTCCTTTCCCATGTTAGGGAAGTTTTCAACTATAATCTCTTCAGATATTTTCTCGGGTCCTTTCTCTCTCTCTTCTCCTTCTGGGACCCCTATAATGTGAATGTTGTTGCATTTAATGTTGTCCCAGAGGTCTCTTAGGCTGTCTTCATTTCTTCTCATTCTTTTTTCTTTATTCTGTTCTGCGGCAGTGAATTTCCACCATTCTGTCTTCCAGGTCACTTATCCATTCTTCTGATTCAGTTATTCTGCTATTGATTCCTTCTAGTGTAGTTTTCATTTCAGTTATTGTATTGTTCATCTCTGTTTGCTTGTTCTTTAATTCTTCTGGGTGTTTGTTAAACATTTCTTGCATCTTCTCCATCTTTGCCTCCATTCTTTTTCCGAGGTCCTAAATCATCTTCACTATCATTATGCTGAAATCTTTTTCTGGAAGGTTGCCTATCTCCACTTCATTTAGTTGTTTTTCTGGGGTTTTATCTTGTTCCTTCATCTGGTACATGGTCCTCTGCCTTTTCATCTTGTCTGTATTTCTGTGAATGTGATTTTCATTCCACAGGCTGCAGGATTGTAGTTCTTCTTGCTTCTGCTGTCTGCCCTCTGGTGGATGAGGCTATCTAAGAGGTTTGTGGAAGTTTCCTGATGGGAGGGATTGGTTGTGGGTAGAGCTGGGTGTTGCTCTGGTGGGCAGTGCTCAGTAAAACTTTAATCCACTTGTCTGCTGATGGGTGGGGCTAGGTTCCCTCCCTGTTGGTTGTTTGGTCTGAGGTGACCCAGCACTGGAGCCTACCCGGCTCTTTGGTGGGGCTAATGGACTCTGGGAGGGCTCACGCCATGGAGTACTTCCCAGAACTTCTGTTCCCAGTGTCCTTGTCCTCACAGTGAGCCACAGCCACCCCCTGCCTCTGCAAGAGACCCTCCAACACTAGCAGTTGTGTGTGGTTCAGTCTCCTATGGGGTCACTGCTCCTTCCCCTGGGTCCTGATGTGCACACTGCTTTGTGTGTGCCCTCCAAGAGTGGAGTCTCTGTTTCCCCTAGTTCTGTCAAAGTCCTGTAATCAAGTCCCGGTAGACTTCAAAGTCTGGTTCTCTAGGAATTCCTACTCCCGTTGCCGGACCCCCAGGTTATTAGGAAGCCTGACGTGGGGCTCAGAACCTTCATTCCAGTGGGTGGACTTCTGTGGTATAAGTGTTCTCCAGTTTGTGACTCACCCACCCAGCAGTTATGGGATTTGATTTTATTGTGATTGCGCCTCTCCTATTGTCTCATTGTGGCTTCTCCTTTGTCTTTGGATGTGGGCTATCTTTTTTGGTGAGTTCCAGTGTTCCTGTCGATGATCGTTCACCAGTTAGTTGTGATCCCAGTGTTCTCACAAGAGGGAGGGAGAGCACGTCCTTCTACTCTGCCATCTTGAACCAATCTCCTGGATTGCCTTTTGAGTTTTACTTTTGGGACGGGTTCTTCTCTGTTTGCAATCTCTGACCCCCCGGGGGCTTTTCAACGAGGGGTGAGGACACAGTCTCACCGGGTTTTTCTCCTTCCTTTGTTGGGTTTTCCGTGCCCCCTGGAGACTGCATCTGCACGTGGCTCAGCTCAGCTCTGGTCAGCGTGGCTGTGTAGCCTCACCGTGGCCGCCTCGCTGCCCTGGGGGCCCCACCCTCCCCACAGAAGGAGCGTCCCCGGTTGAGGGCCCAGCACGGCACCCTTCCTGCCATCTGCAGGAACCCCAGGGCATCTCAGGGGCCGGGTGAGGGCACCACTTACCTACATGTGCGTCTGCGTCTGCCCGGGACAGGCGTCCCTCACCCCAGGGCCTCTGGGCAGTTCCTGAACCCGCCTGCTCTCTGGTCAGGCTGCAGACTGTCCCCTCCATAGACCCGCCCACTTGGGCATCCCCGCACACCCGACCTTGGCCCATCCTTACACAGGGTACCAGGGAGGGCCCCGTGCATGAGCTTCGTGTTGAGTTTGGGGACTTGTGCTGCTGACAGTGATGCGGGGAGGGGTCTCCCCGTCCCTCGGGGTGGGCAACTGTCTGTCCTCTGTCTCATCTGAGCTGTCATGTTGTCATGACGACGTGCAAGGCGGCTGGTTTTCTGATTCTTCGTCTTCGTGGAAGAGTTGACCCTAGAATCGTGGAGTCCGGGGTGTGGCGAGTGGCTGTCTCACGCTGGGTTGTGTTTCCTCGTGTGTTTCCCACACCAGCACCCCTGCCTTCACATCGGGGGTTACTCACAAGTGTCGGCAGATTCTCTGAGGAGCCCGCCTTGAATCGGGGGCCAACCTGGTCTCGGTCCCGAAAGCATCTTGGAGGAGATGGTGCTGTTCTTCTCACCTTGTCCACTCGTCTGGGTTCGGCACCATGTCTGAGCCATGGTAGGGACAGCCTGCAGCCCCCGGGCCTCAGGCTTTCTTGCTGCTGCTGCAGATTCTCCCATCTCGGGGGTTGACCCCGTCCCTCGCGCACTGCAGCGGTTTCTCAGGAAGGGCCGGGACGGAGCCCCTCTCTTGAGCATGAGCACTGGGCGGGCGGGTCCTTCAGGATCCAGGGCTGTGCACAGGCCAGGTGCCCAGCTTTCCCTGGACAGCCGTCGGACGCCCTTTACCCTCCCCGTCCTGCAGCGACGTGGCGACCCGCCTCCCCATTTCTGCAGATTCTGAGATCTTCACACTCTGGTTTCACGTTAGGTTTCCTGCAGTTTGCTCCTGGGAGGCAACAGCCTGGTTTCTTTCTCGTTGTGGAGTAGCCTGAAACGTCCAGACGATCCCCAAATTCTAAGAACCGAGCATCGGCGTTGGTGGCCACGTCGGGCCCCACGCAGGCTCTTCTCTCTTGGTAATGAGTCGTGAGCGTCTCCCCTGGTCAGCGGGTTTCCATCCGGGTCGTTGTGTTGAAAGGCTGTGAGGGCGTCCGTGGATCGGAGGTGACATGGCCGGTGTGGGTGTAGCTGGATGTGGGCAGACTCTGCCCCCAGCATCTCGGCCGTGGATCAGTGGCCTCCATGTGTGTGTGTTGCTGTGGATCTGTGCCCCCACCCTGGCCCCGTGTCTCCAGCCTCAGGGGTCCCCGTTCACCTGCACAGCATCAGCCTGTGGGTCACCCTTCCCTTGACCACACACCTGTTTCCCAGGACCCTGTCATTACTTCGCCTCTGGGGGAGGCAGAGATGGGGAGGCTCCTCCGGATTCTTCTCTGGATTGTCTTGAACCTGGGTCACCTGGGAAGGGGGCTCTGCCCTGCTGTCTTGGTTGACAACCTGATCCAGACACCGGCCCACTCCCCTGAAGTATGGGGGCCAGGGGAGGCCCCAGGCAGGTCTGGGGTCCGAACCCCTGTGGCTCGGCTCAGACCTGGGTCACAGGCCTGTGGGTGTGGCCACGGTGCACAGAGGTTTTCCAGCCTCTGTTGGGGGTGAGCAGACCCACCCCCTTCCCCTGTAAGGAAAGGGGGTGTCAAGGTCGCGATGGCTTCTCTTGGTAGAACATGCAGATATGGATCCCCAGACCTGGGACACTGCCTCCTCCCACCCCTGCAGGTTCACCCGGACCCTGGCATATTGGGTGCCCCCAGACCGCCCACCCCTGCACATGGGAGGGCCCTGACACGCCTGCGCGTCCGTGGACACATACAGCCTGGGCAGCAACCCCACTGAGTTCATGTGCGTCCCCTGCCACTCCACGGGGCTGCTGGCTCACAGCCTGGTGCTCACGCCACCCACTGGGTGCACAGGTTAGCTTAGGTCCCGCCCCTCTGCCTGAGCCCCGCCCATTTCTCTGAGCTCCAGTTCCCTCCCATCAGAACTCTGCCGTCCTGAGCCCCGCCCACCTCTGGCCCCGCCCTAAGTCCTGCCCCTCCTCTGCACCCACCCTGGCTCTAAGCCTCACCCCTCCACCTGAGCCCCGCCCACTTCTCTGAGCTCTAAGTTCCGAGCCCCGCCCACACCTGGCCCCACCCACACTGGCCGCGCCCCTCCTCTGGGCCCATCCCTGTATAAGCCCTGCCCTCTCCCTGAGCCCCGCCCCCAGGGATGGGCAGGCCTTTGCCTTCCTGGAGGCCCGAGGCCCCGGAGCCCCAGGGGAAGGACAGAGGAGGACCACAGCCGCCAGCACGTCCCCAACCTCGGCGTCCTGCTCCTGCTCGGCCAGTTCTGCAGAATCCTGGCAGAGCGTGAGTGCCCAGGCGGCGCCGTAGTGAGGAGGGCCGGGGGGATTCCCAGGGGGCAGGGCGCTCCCCCGCCCCCGAGCCTCCATGTCCCCGCACGGCATTCTCGCCGTGAGCGTGGAGAGGGGGCACAGGTGGGCTCCTGGAGGGTCCCCTCCCCTCCCCTGTCCCCATCCAGGTACCCTGTTACTGCAGGCTCGCCCACCTGTGGGACTCCATCCCCGAGGGTGTGCAGGCCTTGGGGGAGGGGGACACGGAGCCTGTCGACAACACGTTGCCGCCCCCAAGGGGTCTGTGGGGAGGCGGGGGGTGAGAGGCCAGCGTCCTCAGAACAGGGAGCGGCCTCGGGAGGGAGCAGCGGCCCTGCTGGGCCACCGCGGCTGACCACTCCTGCCACTGCAGAGCTGCCCGCGGGGACGAGCTCCACCTGGACCCACTGGCCGACACCTCCGTGGTCGGCAGGGAACCCAGAACCGTCTGCAGGGTCCCCAGTCCAGCAGGTGAGGCGTCCCCTGCGTTGTGGGAACTTGGGGGGCAGCGAGGGAGCAGGTGGGACTTTGCAGCCACCGGGGTCTCCCAGCTGAGACCTGAGCCCAGCGTGGGGATGGGAGGGGCCGCTGTGCAGTCAGCACCAGGGATACAGGCCCTGGTCCCAGTGACCCAGGGCCACTGTGTACACCATCACCAGCGGCTGGCTGGTTGTCAGGTGGCCCAGGCCCCGCTGAGCTACCCCAGGTGCTCTGATACCCCAGGTGTGGACTGGGGCTTGCTTGGGAGCCTCAGGCGTGTGCCCAGGCCCACGTGGCTCAGACCACTGGGTTGGGGGCACCCTGGGGTTCTGACGTCCCTCCTGACTCCGGGCTGGGGCAGTGCTGCCAGGGCCCTGGGACGGCCCTTTAGGAGCAAAGGTGCCCCCCTCCGGGGCACCCTGTGCAGACCCCGCGTGGTCAGTGCACCAGCCCGGGGAGGGGGGGCTCCAGGCGGGAGTGCGGCTGGCCTTGCCCCCAGCCATCTTCATGGCCCCCACAGCCATGGCAGGTGAGGGTCCCCCGTCTGCCTTCTGGGGACTTGCCAAACTGTCCCTGAACTGACTGGGAACCACCCTGTGGGCGGCCAGGCCGACCTCTGGCCCCGTATTTGTTGGTCCCGGGCTCTAACGTTTGTGCATCTGTCCATGTGTCCTGAGCACCTGTCCTGTCTGTCAGCAGGGCGGGTCTGACTGAAAGCAAGCCACACTGCCGGAGCTCACATTGGCAGTTCCTCCTCCATCGCCAGGGGCCCAGGGGCCAGCGTGTGCCAATGACCCAGGCCTCGGGGCCCCCAGGCTGCGGGGCGGGTGACGGCAGCCCTTGCCCAGGACAGGGCTGTGTGACCATCAGCTGGGGACCCGCCTGCCCCCAGCCCACTCAGTGGCCAGTCGCCGTGCCCGGCTTGGAAGGCAGGTGCCAGAGCTGGCCCTGCTCCCATCCGTGGGGCTCGGTGCATGGTGCCTGCGGCCCTGTGTGGCCCCACGTGGTCTGGCTCCTCCTCTCGCTGCCGGCCCTGCCATGGGCGCGTCTTCTGTCCAGCGCCGCGGGCCCAGCTGCAGGGTGGACAGACTCATTCCCTGAGGTCTGCTTAGCACCCAGACCTTAGACGACCTGTCCCCGGCCTGGGCAGGGGGCTCGTCGGCCACCTCCCCTTCGACACGCGGGCTGCGCCCTCCCCGTAAGTCTCAGGTTGGTGCCGACTCAGCTGGGCGGACCCGGGAGTGGCCCGAGCGGCGTGGAGGGTGGGCGTCGGGACCTCCCCGTGGTGTCCGCACGGAAGGCTCGCACCCCGTCACGCACAGGTCAGAAGTGACCGCAGGTGAGAGTGGCCATCCAGATGGCGTCAGCCCCCGCACCGCGCCCAGAGGGTCAGGCTGCGAAAGCCCGGGGACCTGCGCCCCCGGCTCCCTGCCCTGAGGGCCGCCACACCCTGTGGTCTCCCTGCAGTGACACCACTGTCTGTCCCCACGTCCCTCTGTGACCTGAGTTCGAAATCCCTGGCCGCTGTGTCCGTTTTTGTCCCAAGGTGAGCCTGGGGCTCAAAATCTTTAACTTCTTTATTTGAAAATACAAACGTGATCTCATAAAACGTTTTTAAACTGCTCTGCACGGCAAATAAAACTCAACTTTACATATGCTGTACATTTACACAAAAACAGTTAAAGATATGCTGACGTGGGCACTCCCTCTGGGGGAGAAGCTGCGGCCGGGACAGTGGCCCCTGCGGGGGCGCCCACGGGATGGAGGCGCCGGGGCTCTGGAATGTTCCTGACGACCACACCCCGCCCCGAAGTCAGCGCACATCCACGACCGCGGGCAGATCTTCTGGGGCGGCGCCTGGTTGCCGCTCAGCCAGACGACGCGAGCCTGGAAACACCTACACTTGGAAGCTGGACAGCGGGGCCGAGGTCACCCTGCCCGCCGGGGACGCTGGGGCGTGTGCGTCCTCACCGCCAGGCCGGGCCTGGGGCCCTCGCACGCGCATCAGCTCCTCCGGGGTGGGTGGGGACCCACCTCAGTGACCATGACCGTCTCTGACCAGCTCCTGTGCTGAATAACTAAGAATGTCTCTCCATACAAACGCACTTCACTTCCTGTAAAAGGGCTCAACAAGCACACAGTTCTGTTCCTGAGGCAGAGGCTGCGCTCACGCCCCACGGAGGCCACAGGTCACGAGGGCGGCAGGTCGTCACCTCCGCGCTCGTACTCATATAGCTCGACGGCGCCCAGGCCGGTTGGCACCTCGAAGAAGGGCCTCTGGGCCAGCGGAGACCGCAGCGCACTCAGCTTCTGGTCCACGGGGCTGAGCTCCGCCTCGTACCTGTAGGGAGGGGCTTGGTGAGGACGCGGGCGGGCGCGCACCCCCCTGTGCTCCCCTACGGCCACAGGTGCTGCTGGCAGCCCCCTGGCGCGTGGGCGCAGGGCCGCCACACCGACGGCCTCCTTGCTGAGTCCTGCCCGTGGGGAAAACAGGCCCGTCTTCCACCCAAACTCCTCCAGAGGGTGGGCGGAGGCCCCCTCACTGTTGCAGGAGGCCGTGACCCCGATTCCAGGGTGGCTGCCAGGAGGCCAGCGTGAGCCCGGTGCCAAAGCAGGGCACAGTGTCACAAGGAAGTGCGAGTCACCTCTGCAGCACAGTCCAAGGACAAACGAGAAGGCCCACGTACTGTGACCAGGTTTGTCACGGGAAGGCAAGGCCGGTTCAAGCACGAGAACCTCGCCGTGTCTGTATCGGCAGACGACAGGCGAGCAGCCATCTGGCCAAAAAGGCACCTGACAAAGTGCAGGACTCAGAGCCTCCGCGGACGGCAGTGAAGCGCGGTGTCCGCAGGCTGGGGAAGCACGTGGGCTGAAACATCCCACAGCAGCGTCACGCTTTCCGGGCAGCGGGGGACTCCACACCTGACGTGGGATCAAGGCCACGCCGTCCCCCATCACCACTTTCATTCAGCATCGTGCCGGGTGGCGGAGGAACCACAACACGATGAATAAACCACATTTCTCTAGGTCACCAGTGAACTGCCGGGATGGAGACTTTAGCAGGACCTTTTCAACACTAAAAATGACGACGTACTCAAGTACAAATCTCACAAAATACGTGTAAGATCCACACACTGGAAACTACAAGACACTGGCAGGAGAAGTCAGAGACCTAAATAACCGGAAAGGGTGCTTTGTGGATCAGGAAACTCGATGTCACTAAGGTGTCACTGTTCCCAGAGCACGCGTTCCTTCCTCAGAGTCTCAGCTTAATATTGTGTAGAGACAAGCTTGTTTGTAAACATCCACGTCCAAACAAAGGAACCAGGACAGCCAACACCGCGCTGGAGGATGCAGGGTCTCACCACGCAGAGGCCGGGCTTCCTCGGAGCTGCAGGAAGCACAGCTGGTGGGGGGGGGGGGCGGTGCGGCAAGAGGCCAGCCACACCGGTCACGAGACAGACGGTCCCGAGACCAACTCACAGGTGGTCACCTGGTCACAGTGCCAAGTCTCACCATGTAGAGACCAGGCTCAGCCCAGTAAATGTCCCCCAGGCTCTTCCTGGACAGTCAGGCCGACTCTATATGATTCACACAGAAGCCAGAGCAACCGGAGTGACCAAGACGATTCTGAGCGAGACCAGAGTCAGAGGCCTTGCTACGTGAGTCCACTGCCCACACCCCGAGGCCACGGCAGGCGAGACGGCGTTGCACTGGTGGCTGGACAGAGATGAGCGTCAACAGAACCGAAGGAGCTCACAGACCCCACAGACACGGTCAATTGATTCTCAACAGAGATGCCGATTTGGTGGCCTTGCGTTAAACTGGACATCCACGTGCATAAAAAAGTAACCTGGACCAGACCCCATGCCCCCCAGAGGAGGTCACTCAGAGCAGATCACAGACCCAGCGTAAAATGAAAAACGCTGAAACTTCCAGAAGGGTCTCTGTGGCTTTGGATTAGGCAATCCTTTCTTACACATGACACCAAAGCCCAGTCCACGAAGACAAAGTGACAAATGGCAGTTCATCAAAGTTCAGAGCGTCTCCTCCGTGATACACAAGGTTAGGAGAAGGAAAAGATACACCACAAACCGCTAGGAAATACAAGTCCCCTCCCTCCTGAAGGACTTGTATCCAGAAGACGTAAAGAACCCCTGAGACTCCATCAGAAGGAAACAAGTAACCCACGATGGGGAACAGAAGACACAGCCCTTCACCAGAAAAGAGCAACAAGGACACGAACAGCTAAAGCCGGGATGCAATCCTGCTGCACACGTACGAGTGGCTACAATTTAAAAAACAAACCAACCGTAACCACGGCAGAGCCGGCGAGGATGTGGAGCCGCGGGAACTCACGCCCGACGCTTGCAGGGGCGCAAAGTGGCGCAGCCACGTGGGAAGATGGGTGGGCGGCTTGTGGAGGTAAAGGTGCATCTGTCTACCAGGCGACCCGGAACCCCCCGCCCAGGTTCTGAGCCAGGAGATGAGCGCTTACAGCCCCACAAATCCAGCTCGCGCAGCTCGACAGCAGCACTGGCCACGCGTTCCCAGGCCCGAAGCAACGGACACCAGCAAGCCAACGTCCCCTGCTGGTGAGGACGCAGCCAGGTGTGGAGGGGCCCCACCTCCTGACGCGCCCAGGGACCCGCGGGGCTCTCGGAGGCCTCGTGCTGAGAGCAAAGGCGGGCCTGGAGGGGGTCCACCTCCATGACCTTCTGGAGAAGGCCAAACCCCTGGACCAAAGACAGGGCCCGAGGGTGGGCGGGACCTCGGGTGACGGGCGTGCTCACCCTCCTGCCCACTCTGAGCCCCCTCGGGGTGGGAGTCTGAGGACCCCTGGGCAGGCAGCACTGCTGGCAGCAAACTGAAGCCCCCCCTCAGAGGCGGAGGGTGACCCTCGGGCCCCGGGCTCCACTGCCCCCCCGAGCACCACACGAGCAGCTGTGCCAACCCCGGCCCTGGTGCCGAGCAGCCACGCCAGGGGAAGAGGCAGGTCGGGAGGCTCTGGGCGGGACTGGCGGGGGTCCGAGCCCGCCAGGGACCCAGGCATGAACACTGGACCCCAACCCTCCTCTACCGCAAGGCTGCTTTTAAACCTGAGGACCAAGGCCCTGGGGGAGACGCCCAGTCCCCGGCCCCGCCCCCCTCACCTGTCCACACCCGTCAGCCACGGAGGAGGAGCATCGTCAGCAGACGTGCCCACTGAGCTACAGCCACGCTCCCCGATGGGAGACTCCACGAGGGGCCGCCCCTCCGCAGGGGTGGGGTCTGCGCCCCTCCAGCCGTCTGCCGGTCCCAGCCCCAGAGGGCGGAGGGAGCTCGGGAGACGGGGCCCTGGAGGAGCCCATGGGAGCCGGGGAAGGGACTGCCTCAGCAGGAAGCCCTCCCGGGCTCAGGGCGGCGTGAGGCCGGGCGGTGGGGCAGGGGGCGGGGGGCTGAGGGCCCGGCCTCCGTGGGTGCCTGCCCTCGGGGCGGGGAGGCGGCAGGTGGAGCGGAGCAGGCGTCTCTTGCCTGCGGCCTCAGGCCCTGGGCCGGCGGGCTCCTCGGGCTGTGACACGGGGCGAGCGTCCCCGCGTCCCGGGCCCCCGTCTCCGCCGCACCCTTACCCGTCCTCCCAGGGCTCCCCCACGGCCTCCTCAGCCACCAGGATGTCGTACTCCTCAGCGGCGTACCTCTCCCAGTCGGACAGCTCGGGGCCCTCGCTCTCGCTGTCCTGCGGGAAGCATGCGCGTCGTGTCACACGGTGGGGGGGACCCAGAGGTGCCCCCATGCGCCCCCCCCGCCCCACCGCGCCCCCCCTGCCCCCACGCCCCCACCATGCGCCCCGCGCCCCTCCACGCCCCACGCCCCACGCCCCCACCATGCGCCCCCCCGCGCCCCCCCTCACCCTGAACAGCGAGATCTGCTCCCTCTGCTCGTGGTCCAGGTACTTCTCGATGTTGAAGAAGGTGTCGAAGAAGACGCTGGCCAGCTTGCACCTCTTCAGGTCGTGAAGCGTGATCCTCCCTGCGGGCAAGGGCGGCACGTGAGCACACGCAGCTCCCACGCACGCCCAGGAACCACGTCCCCTCCGTGCGTGCGTGCGTAATGACACGCCTTAGGACACGGCACCCCCTGCCGCGAACCGGGCCACGGGTGTGGGCAGAGCCCGGGGGGTGGGAGGGGTCGGGAGGCAGGGCCCAACGCAGTGAGGGCCGCCCGCGAGTCACCTGAGGGGGGGACCCAAGCTGCCCTGGACCCGCGGACACGGGGCAGGAAGGCCCAGGCCACCATGGCCCCCGGTGACGACACCTGAGACCAGGGTCCAGGACATGGACGCACGACACCGACTGAGGCGGGTGGCTTCAGGCAGACCCTCCCTTTGACGCTGGAAGGTGTCCTGGGCGCCCCTGGACGGACGCACCTGGGGGGCTCCCGGCTCCCACACCCACGACACACACCCCGGGGGCCCCAGCACAGGGCCGGACGAGGGGGAGCCGAGGGCGGGGGGCCTCTGCAGTGCCCACACTGGGGTTCCCGGCTTGGCCTCCCCACGTGGGCCCTGAAGGAGCACAGGCACAGGGCCATGGGGTCGGGGGACCACCTTCCCAACCCCCAAGGACCCACTCCCCCTGGGGTGCCCCTGTCTCACTGGGGGACCCCACCCCCAGGCACCACCTTCGCTCTGGGGCTTCACAAGGTCCAGCATCTGGCACAGGCAGTCCTCAAAGGGCAGGGCCTCGATGGCCATGCTGTCCAGCCGGCGGCACTGCTCCTCATAGAAGTATTCCAGCTCGAACATGGACAGCACCCCGTCCCCATCCAGGTCCATGCAGCGGAACCAGTACTCAATGCTGTGACACCGGGCCACGGTCAGCATGGACGCCCAGGACGGACCCCACCACCTGGGGACGCCTCCCCCAGTGCGAGCCCTGCGTGGGACAGACGCCACCACCCGGGGACGCCTCCCCCAGTGGGACCCCGCCTGGGACAGGCGCCACCACCCGGGGACCCCCCCCCCAGTGCGAGCCCCTCCTGGGACAGGCGCCACCAGCCGGGGACCCCCCCCAAGCGCGAGCCCAGGTGGATCATGGGGCGGGGGCGCCTTGGCTCAGGGGTGAGCTCTAGCCCCTGCTTCTAAGGGTTCCAGCAAGTGGAGCGGAGGGCAGCTGCCAGACACTCACCTGGTCGGGGTTTTCTTGTCTTCCTCAGAGATCAGGAACCAGACAAAGTCAGCGTAGCTTATTTTTCCTTCTTTCTGCACTTTTTTCCCTCTGGATTCAGGGCCGGAATCGAGAGACAAAGACTGCGTCAGGGAGAAGCAGCCTGAGGCGGGGACCCGCCCACCTTCCCCGGGGCGCAGGGAACCCTGCGTCTGGCCCAGGCCTGTACCCTTGGCTCCTACTGGGGACAAGGCCTGAGAGAGACCACGTGACCCGGAGGAGGGTCCCTGGGGCCCAGCTCGGGCAGGAGCAGCCGCCACGGTCACAGCCACCTCACAGCCTCTGGTGCAGGGGCCTGTGTCCCCGGACTCACGACCTCGTGGCAGAGGCGTGTATGCGTCCCAAGTTACGACCCCGTGTGACGATGGCGTGCCCCTTACATGTGACCTCATGTGGCTGGCATGTGTCCCCCGACTCGTGACCTCGTGTGACAAAGGTGTGTACGTGTGTCCCTAACTCACGACCTCCTGTGACGATGGCACGCACTCCCAGAGCACGGCCACCTCACATCAGGAGCGAATGAGCCAGAGCCGGATGTGCGTGTGCAACGTCAGCCCAAACCCTGACGAGCCCCGCTGGGCGGCTGGGACGCACCGCGTCACGGCTCCGGAGAAGATCCTGTCGATCATCTTGGTGGATATGGCTGCAAAAGAGGACGCAGGCCGTGAGCCCCGCACGCTGCTCCTGGCCCAACGTTGCGGCCCTGCAGATGGCTGGGCGGGGCCCAAGCCCAGTCAGGGGAACCCTCGGGACCAAATCTCCTGCTCCAGGCCTCCCTCGGGCGCTGCCCGGCGCGTTCCAGTCCAGGACCTGAGCCCAGAGCAAAGCCGGAGTGAAGAGCTGGCCCAGGGGCCCCAAGACAGAGCGGCCGGTAAAGGCAGGACGCGCACGTCCACCCTCTCAGAGGCTCTGCTTCCAAACACTGTTTGTTGTGATCAGCACACAAGTGCGTCCAACCCCCAGGCAACTAAGAGGATGAAAGAGTGAAAGACATCAAATTAGTCGGCTGGGGCTGCCATAACGAAGCACCGCAGACGGGGCGGCTTAAACAGCACATGTTATGTCTCCCCCATCCCGAAGGCTGGAGTCTGAGATCCCGGTGTGGGCAGGGCTGGTCCCTCCCGAGGCCTCTCTCCTGGGCGTGTAGACGGCCGTCTCCGCCCTGTGTCCTCCCAGGGTCGTCCCTCTGTGTGTGTCTGTGTCCTGATCTCCTCTTCTTATAAGGACACCAGTCCTCTGGGATCAGGACCCACCCTAGTGACCTCACTGTACCTTCGTCCCCTCTTTAAAGGCCCCATCTCCAAATACAGTCACATCCTGAGGTCCCGGGGGTCAGGGCTTCATCGTGTAAATTTTGGGGACACTTTGCAGCCCATATCCAAGATCTATAACCACGAAAATGGAGAAATAAAGACAAAGTGTCTTTTCCCCCAAGTCATCCTGCCTCAATGAAAGTCACCTCTAATGGGAAATGACTGGATGGTATCAGAGGCTGAACAGTGTTTCTCAGAAAGAGATGTCCACATCCTCACTCCTGGGCTGTGAACAGGACCTTATATGGAAACAGGGTCTCTGCAGATGTGATGCAGTGAAGGGTCTGAGATGAGGTCCTCCTGGAGGAGGGTGGCCCTACATCCAATGACAGGGTCCTTCTAAGACACGGAAGAGGAGAGACCCAGACACAGAGGAGAAGCCCCGTGAAGACAAGAGGCAGAGATGGGAGGGAGGCGGCCCCAAGCCCAGGGACGCCTGGAGCCCCCAGAAGCTGGAAGAGGCGGGAAGGACCCTGCCCTGGAGCCTCTGGAGGGACCACAGCCCTGGGACACCCTGACCTCAGACGTCTGGTCCCCAGGCTGGGGGAGGATGGATTTTAAGCCCCTGATTTGCGCTCATCCGATACAGCCGCCTCAGGAATCCCCTCCTGGAAGACAGTCCTTCATAAATGCGTTGATTTTGGACCTCTGGCCTCAGAACTGGGAGGATGATTTCCTGTTCTTTGAGGGTCCGCCCCCACCGCCCGCCATGACGACAGCCCCAGGGACCTGCACAGCTGACTCACTCACTGCCACGGCCGGCAATCTGGGAGCAGAGCCCGCTCGTCCGTGGGACCCGCGACAGGTCAGCCCTGCCTCTCCGCCCACCCCTCCCCATGACGTAAGGGGGAGCCCCGCCGCCTCTCACGCAGGACCTGGCAGGCCAGGAACCGGCAGGTGGAAGCGGGGGGACGCGTCACGGCGCTCACGTCCACAGCTGGGGGGCTGTGCCCGAAGCCACCCAGTGTCCTGTGCTGGCCGCAAGACCACGGTCCCCACAGTCGGTCGTGTCTCGAGGCCACAATGCCACCAGCCCTGGCTGGTGACAAAGCCCCGACACCGGTCCCACGAGATGCCCTGACGTGAGACCTCGACGGGGTGGACACAGGGACACGGGGATGTGGGCCCCAGGAGAGGGTTGTGGGGACGGGCGGGGACAGGTGACCCCCGATCTGGGGAACCACGTGCCGGCCACCACGGGTCTGTGCCTGGAGCTATTCCCGAGATCACAGAGGGAGTTGGAGTTGAGACCAGGCGTCGACTTTAGGGACCGAGTTGAGAGAGACCCATGTCCGCTCAGGCGTCCACAAGCCAGCGCTCACGGCACCCTCGCGAGGCCAGTCTGAGAGATACAGCAAGCAGACGGTGCCCTGGGGAGCTCACATCAGGGGACCATCCGGGCCCCATCGACCACAGATGAAACACACGCCCGGAGAATCAGAAATTCGGGCGTGTGTGTGGGTACGTGAAAAATCCGTTACATGAAAACGTGCAGTCTTAAGAAAACTGTTTCTAAAACTAAGAACCCACGGCGCACTTAAATTCTGGCCCACTCTGTGCACCCTGAGCATGTGACTTCTTGTCACAGGAGGTGGGAGGTGATCATTTTCTCTTATCACAGAAGCGTTTACACTGGATCCCCCCGCTGCTCCTGAGCTGTGCGCAGGCCACAGTTCACCTTCTCAAGCCTCTGTGATGAGAACGCACGGAAGCTCAGCCAAACCCAGAAGCCAGAAGTGAAACCTCTCAGGGAACCGCGTCTCTGCTCCGCCGTTCCGGGCCCTCAGAATGGCTCCTGGAGGCCGCCGCCGCCGTCCCACCCGCTGCAGCCCAAGTGGCCCCGAGCTGGAATTTGGCCTCGGGACGGTGCCCAGAGCCATCCACGCAGACAGGGCACCATCCACTCCGCGGACAGGCCGCTCGAGGCCCCAACACAGAGCAGGAAGCCGCGGGAGGAGGGAGGGAGGGAGGGGGGGAACGCTGCCCCACCTGCAGAACAGGTGTTTGCTCAGCTACAGGAACAGGTGCTGGGAGCTCAGGGCGACACCCAGACTGGCCCACGCCAGGGCTCATCAGGAGACCTGGCGTGAAATGACGGGTGAGGTGGCCCCCAAATACCTGAGGACAAATGGAGGGGAGGTGGGGCGGGGAGAGCCGGGGGATGGACGGATGCGGCCTGTGTGGGGCAGCCGCTACCTCTGCTCAGGACGGGGGCTCCACGCCCCCCAGAGAGCGCCTCCACCAACGGCAGGACCTGTGCGTCCCAGTCCCCGCAGGTCCTGTGCTGTGTCCCGTGCCCGCCCCGGTCCCTGTGGGTCCTGTGCTGTGTCCCGTGCCCGCCCCGTTCCCCATGTGTCCTGTGCTGCGTCCCGTGTCCGCCCCGGTCCCCATGTGTCCCGTGCTGTGTCCCATGTCTGCCCCATTCCCCATGCATCCTGTGCCGTGTCCGGTGTCCATCCCGGTCCCCGTGGGTCCTCTGCTGTGTCCCGTGTCCGCCCCGGTCCCCGTGGGTCTTGTGCTGTGTACCGTGTCCGCCCCGTTCCCCATGCATCCCGTGCTCTGTCCCGTGTCAGCCCCGTTCCACATGTGTCCTGTGCTGTGTCCGGTGTCCGTACCGGTCCCCATGCGTCCTGTGCCGTGTCCTGTGTCTGCCCCATGCCCCACGCGTCCTGTACTGTGTCCCGTGCTGTGTCCCGGTCCCCATGTGTCCCGTGCTGTGTCCCGTGTCTGCCCCATTCCCCATGCATCCTGTGCAGTGTCCAGTGTCCGTCCCAGTCCCCGTGGGTCTTCTGCTGTGTCCCGTGTCCGCCCCGGTCCCCACGTGTCCCGTGCTCTGTCCCGTCTCTGCTCCATTCCACGTGTCCTGTGCCGTGTCTGGTGTCCGTCCCGGTCCCCAGGGTCCTGTGCTGTGTCCCATGTCCGCCCCAGTCCCCATGCGTCCTGTGGCGTTTCCCGTGTCCGCCCCGGTCCCCAGGGTTCTGTGCCGTGTCCTGTGTCCGCCCCGGTCCCCAGGGTCCTGTGCTGTGTCCCTGTCTCCCGTGTGTCCTGCAGGAGGACACCAGAGGCAGTACAAGGTTCAGGCCTCGAGGGTCAGGGAAGGCAGCCATGCTGGTCTCCCTGGAGACGCAGGAGCCCAAGGGCAGCGCCCGCCCCAGTGCTGTGTCCCTGCTGCCCGCAGGCCACGTCCTCACCGTGGTCATTGTGCCGGGCCAGGTCCTGCGCGTCAATGAGCAGGTCGTGGTCCGTGTCCAGCTCCCAGAACTTGCAGTAGATGACGTAGAAGTGCTCGTAGGAGAAGAACTCCGTCAGCTGGTTGATGTCCACCTCATCTTCCAGGAGCGCCACGTTCTGCCACGACAAACCCAGAAAACCACTGCCAGGCACCCCCGGCTGCAGCGTGGGGACGGGCCTCCCGCAGGTGGGAGCCCCCCCAGGAGTCTCACGTCATGAGGGCGGAGGGTCAGAGCTGGTGGAGACCTGCTTGAGGGCTGGGAGCCCAGCACCCAGGTCGGGGTGCACCTGGTCAGGGCCGCGAGACTGCAGCACGGAGCAGCCCAGGCACGTTTGCTCCCGTGGCCGGGGGCTCCCGAGGCGAGCGGGTCGGCCCCGCCCTTGCTGTCATGCAAGGTCCACAGAACCCGGGTGCACCCGCTCCCCAGAGGGCGGGGCCGTGCCTCCGGGACGGACGAGGGCAAAGGAAGGGCACACGACGAACGGAAGAAGAAAAAGCGTGGGCGGGTGGATAAGTGAGAGGCAGGACAATGAACGGATGACGGACGAGTCAGGGGGTGAGGGGTGGATGACGGTGGAGGGCTGGAAGGTGGGTGGGGTGACGACGACAGGTGGGCAGGTGAACGGGGTGACCGCTGGGAAGCTGGGTGCTGGGTGGGTGGAGGGAGGGGGAGGGAGGCTGGGAGGGCGGACAGACGGATGACCCGGGGTTGGTGTAGCGATGGGTTATGGTGGTGGGGGACGGATGCAGGGACAGGCGATAGGGTCGGGGAGGAGTGGGTAATGGCCGGGCGGGGGGACAAGAAAGAAGGTGGACGACGGGTGGGTGGACTGCATGGGAGGAATAGGTGATGCGTCAGTCGATGGAGGGACGGGTGACAGGCTGGTGGGTGCAGGGAGACACGACGGGTGGGCGGACCGACGGACGACGTGTATGTGGGTAAAGAATGCGCTGCTGGCGTGTGGGTGGAGAAATGGATGGCGCTAGGGAAGGGAGGGAGGGGGTCCGGGTGGGGTAATGAGGACAGCTGGGTAGACGAGTGGGGTGACCGCTGCCAGGCTGGGGGAGGGATGGGGCATTGATGGGGGGCGGGTGCGGGGGGGTGGATGGGTCGCGGTGGAAACTGGGGAGGATGAGTGGGCGGCGCATGCAGGAGGCCCCGTGTCCCCTCGGCCAGCCGCCACACACCTGCAGGAACGTGCTCCTCCGGAGCTCTGCGCACGTGATCCTCCCGGACCAAGACCTGTTGACCGTGTAGAAGATCCTCTGTATGACCTGTAGGAGGAGGCCCGTCGGCTAAGCACTGGGACGTTGGGCGCTGGGGGCCCCGCACGTGACTGTGCAGCAACCCCACGTGTGGTCCTGCAGGTACCCGGCCTGGGACCTCGCCTACGAACTCCTGCCTGGCCTCACCAGGAGCTCCGCACCCTGGACCGCAGGGCCCCGTGTCGCCGGCAGAGGGCGACCGCCCCGCACATCATCAGACGGGGGTGGTGGGGGGAGCAGTCCCGCCTCCAGCTGCAGGGAGGACACAGGTGGCAGGAGAAGCGGACCCGCTGCCACGTGCGGGGGGACGTCCGGGTGAGACGGCCGCCCCTGAGCTGGGACGGCGTGGGCACGGAGTTCCTGCGTGGCTGGGAGCCCGTCTTACACTGCAGGTGGTTTGAGAGACTGCCCCCAACGCTTCCACGGACACTCAACTGACCACTGAGTGAAAAACGTTAACTTAAGGCCAGAGAGTGCCCCTGCCCCCTGCACAGTGAGGCCCACCTTGGCCACGGGGCTCAGCTCCGCTCCCAGGTGGGGATGTCCCCACCTGTGATACCCCTCGCCTGTCCCTGTCACGGGCCGTCCCCTCACCTGCCCTCCTCCCGGGGCATCCCCGCCAACCTGTCCTCGTCCGAGACATCCCCTCCCCCCCTCCCTGCTGGAGGCTGTCCCCTCCCCCCGGACGTGCCCTGCCTTCTTGTCCTGTCTGCACAGGGAGGTCGGGGCATGGGAACGGAGCACCTGGAGCACAGCCCCGTTCCCACGCTGCGCTCCCTGCCGCCGCTGGAATGAGGCACGGCTCCGGGGACCGCTCCTCGGCCACGAGCCCTCAGGGCGACGCGGACCGGTGAGGGGGCGGAGGGAGGCCTGGGGAGCCGCGGGCACGCGGACTGCCACGAGCGTCCGCTCCGCGCCGCACGACAAGCGCGCCCCCGGCCGGCGTGCCATGGGGCCGCCGCGCCGCCCGCCTCCACCTACAGCCGGAGGGCGTCCTCCCCCCGTGACCTCAGACCGGGGCGGGGGCTGGGCCACGGGGTCCTCGTGTCCCCGAGCCAGGCCGGCACCCCGCCTGCAGCGCTCAGAGCGCCGCGCTCCAACTCGCTGGGAGTGCTTGCCTGGACCCGAGGAGACCGGGCCCTCAGGAGGAGGGTCCCGGGCGTCCTCTGAGGCCCCTCCTGCCCAGAGAGGGAGACCGCTGGGTCTCTGGACGTCCCCTCGCCTGCCCCGCCCTGTCTGACCCCGGGGCACGCGGCCAGGACCACCCAGGCTCTCGCTGAGTGCGCCCAGCTGGGGACCCAGGGGGGATACACAACCCGCCCGCGCCCGAGGCCCACACCCGCTTCCTGGTGAGAAAGCGGGCCGTAAAGGGCCATGGGTCCAGGAGCTGGGTGTCCATTCCCTCACGGTGGGCCTGGAGCCCGGGCCTCAGGCGCCCACGGAAGCCACAGGGGCAGCGGACGTGCTCGTACTCACTGTGGTGATGTAGCGGGAGTGGAACTCTGACGCTTCCTTCAGGAATGCCAAGCCCGGGTGGGTGTTCACCACGTCCTGCACATGGGGGACAGGACACGGCCCTGGGATGTGCTGCCAGGCCCAGGGATAAGAACGCACGTGTCCACCACCAACATCCAGCTTCACACATCCAGCCACAGAGCCGCTCACGCGTCACCCCAAACACACGGTTACATGAAATCACATCAAATTAACGGATCACACAGAATCATCTGGGCCACGAGCTAAGGAAGCACGTCACCTCTCGCGGCCAAGGGTAATAATCTGACACGTGGAAATGTATAAAAGACCACTGTGGAAGTCCATCCCGGATTCTGAGAAAGAAACCTTGCGATATCCTCACTCAACAGACCACTGCAGTCCCAGGAACCCTTTAAGTCTCTTCCATTCAAATGGTTTTGGTAACTTTGGTTACTCCGTGTTCACGGGAAACACGCGGGTAACCAGGGACCGCCTTCGATTCTCCTCTACAGGATGTAACACAGAGCGCTAAATAAAACCGTGTTTACAGGAACCAGAACGGCATTTGGAAACAAGCGTTCTGCAAACCGCGACCGGCCGGGGTGCCCGGCGCCCCGAAGGTGCTAAGCCCTGTCCAGCTCCACGCTCCGCAGGCTCAGGTGTGGAGCTGTCCACGCCGTCCTGCCTCTCACGTGGGTTTGGAGGGGCTGCATGGAGCCAGCTTCGGAGGAGCCCGCCCGCCCGCCCCTGGGGTGCAGACACTGGGGCGCTCCTGCGAGGAGGGGGCAAGGGCGTGTGCGGCGGGGAGGCGGGGCCGCACCTGCAAGAAGGGGACGAAGTCCTCCTGCGCCAGGGAGTTGCCGCCGGGGCTCGTGAGCAGGTGGACGAACTTGGCCGCGTCATCGTGACAGCTCTGGAGCATCCTGGGCGACAGAGAGCACCCTGGCTGCACCCCGCGCGCGCGTCCACAGGCCCCTCCCCAGACTCCGGGGTCGGGTGCTCCGTGAGGACGGGCACAGACGGATGGGGCCCCGCAAGGGACACGACGGCCGTGCCGGGCACCCCTGGACATCCGTCTCATTCCCTTACTGTCCCGGCCGCAGGAGCACCGGCCAGTGGAGGCAGAGGCACGGCCGGGCCACCATCCCGCCCCGGGACTCACTTTCTCCACATGGCGACGAACTTGTGCACGGAGACGGAGCCCGTGCGCTCTCCCCCGGCGCCGCAGAAGAGCGGCCCCTTCCAGTAGAGCGGGCAGCCGCAGGCCTGCGGGGGGAAGGGGGGACGACACAGGGTTAGCGCGCGCTGGGACCCCGGCTGCCCGAGCCCCCGAGGCGGCCGGGCGCGCACCGCGTGCAGACAGCCCTACCGCGCAGCCCAGCGCCTGCGCCAGCCGCAGGGGCCTCGGGGGGAGGAGCAGCCTCTCCCAGTGGACACTCCGGAGACGCTGACGGAAACGGCGCTCCCGAGTACGGGGCACAAACCACCCGCCCCAACTGGTGGCGGCTCATAAGCAGCTGTACAGAGGCAACGAGCACGTCCCCAGCCCTGAACGTGCAGCACCTCCGATGATGCGTCAGGACGGCGTAAACGACAGAGCAGGTCAGGAGATGCTCGGGGTACGACAAGGCCGAGGCTGCGGCCCGGGCACATCTCCGGGGTCGGGGCGACCGCAGGGCCGTCAGCGCAGGTGCTGACCGGGAAGCAGGCGGGAAACCTGCGCTCTGAGCTTCCCTCCCGAAGACGCAGAAGAAGGGCGGAAACAACGAAGGCTGAGAGAAGAGACAGAGAGGGCGGATCCGCGACAGAGAAAAGCCAGCACGGCCGAGCCAGCTCTGCGGAAAGCCTCTACGCTGGCAACAGCCCTCAGCGACACTCCTGCAGGAGCAGAAAAAGGAGGCGCGCGCTCCGCACATCAGCGGTCACTGCAGAGCCCACCAGCGCCGCGCAGACAGGCAGTGGACACTCCCAGCAGTGGAGGCCGGGCAACGCGACAACTGCAGGCGAACGGGCGGACTCCTGACTAGTGAACGTGTCTAACCAGAACTGACAACGGACATCAGACGGTTCTACATTTCAAGAGAGCGAACCCGTGGCTTAAAACCTTCCCACTGAGAAAATCCCGGGCCCAGCTTTAGGGAAGAAATCACGTGGATGTACCCACACTCTTCCAGAGAATGGAAACAAGGGACGTCTCCCAACTCCTGTTACGAGGCTGCACGTCCTGGACCCGGACACCTGTGAAGGGAGATCAGGCGCCCTCAGCTCCCAGGAACAGAGACGCCAACATCCCCCACAAATCCAGGCCGCCAAATCAAATCCAGCAGTAAAAAAAAAAAAAAAGAAAAATTACAGTGAAACAAACAACAGGCCAGGAAACTTAAGAACAGGAGGGAACACAGCACTGTAATTGGGGGTGTACACAGGAGCCCATGGCTCGCATCTGCACGTGGGGAAGCGCGCAGGCCAGCTCTGCCCTGAGCTGGAACGGGACAGGCTCCACCAGCAGAGATGGAGGAGGGGACGCTCGGGGCAGAGACAAAGGCGAAACTGGTCATTCAAAAATACGTGACGGTAGGGAGAATTCCGAAAGGGTTACGAAATACCAGAATGACACTAAGTCCCCTACACATGAACGAGTTCCATCCCGAGAGCACGTTCCGAAGTCCAGTTTGTCCGTAAGTCCAACAAAGTCAGCCTAGGTACCCAACTAACACAATCGGCTGCATAGTACTGAACTGTAACAGGTTTCTAATGCTTTCCATGCAAATGATACATTAAAAACAAACACAAAAGATGAAAAAAACATTTTTACAGTCCCTTGAAAAGTACAGTAGTGCAGTACAACAGCTGGCACATGGGGGCTGGCATCGAGGGAAAAGGCCAGAAGGGTTACTGCCTGGAGGAGGGGGAGGAGGTGGGAGATGGTAGAGCTGAAGGGTCGCCAGCAGTACCCGGCGGAGGGCCAGCTGCAGTGCCACTCGCACTCGTGCCTGACGCTGACAGGAAGCCCGTTTGCATCTCGAAACGTTCCCAACTTGAAGGTTGTGTACGTAGGGGACTCACGTGTAACAGAAAACCAGCAAAGCTGCGGGATCCCAGGACAATGTACAAAAATCAATTATATTTCCACACACTGGCAACAAGCAATTAGAAAATAAAAAATGTTAACAGTGCTGTCCATGAAAAGCATAAAAAACATCAACCTACAGGTAAACGTAACTGAAAGTGCGAGATCTCTACAAAGGGAACGAGAAAGCGTGGCTGGGAGAGATCAAAGACCCCCCAAATGGAGGGACAGACCATACAGATTCCTGGACTGGACACTTAATGCTGCTGACACATTTTGGACCGGAGACGTTATTACAGGAACAGGCGTTAGTTTCTGCAAAAATCCCCCGGTCAATAATGTGTTAAAATGTCAACTGTTCCCCAGATGACCCACAGATTCAACGCAAAGCCAATGCACACCCAGCAAGGTGTGTTTTGCAGAAATCAAGCAGCTCATTCAAAGCCCACATGCAAACGCACACGACTGTCAAGCCTTCCGTGCAGTCACAGCAGTGAGGCTGTGCATCAGGGCAAAGAGGAAGTGGCCAGTTTAGGGTCAGACCCCCCACGTGCCACCCACCAACTCAGCACACAGACAAAGCTGGCGGCAGCTCAGAGGGAACGAGTGTCTCTAGTGAGAGCCCAGCTGGTCAGCGGGGCAACTCTACAAAACCATGAGGGAGGGATCCCAGCCCCAAGCGTGGACGGTGAAACTCCAGAAGGAAATGTAGGAGATCGTCCCGATGCTGGAGAAGCAAAGGTTCCCTAAACGTGACTCAAACACCAAAACTCTGAAAGAGAAGGTGGGTGAGCTGAACCGCTTCCCCACCAGAACTCCGGGGCAGAGGTCACCGAGAGCATAAAAACAAGCCGCAGACCAGGAAAACGTTCGCAGGGCATTATCCTGACAAAGAGGTCACACACAGACTTTAAAGCAAAGGTACAGGAAAAAAGGCAAAGGGCCCAAGAGAGCGACAGGCCCTGCAGGGAAAAGGGTGTGAACACGGCCAGGACTCCGGAGGGAGAGGCAGAGGAAAGGCGCAAACCGGGTCCCCACAGAAGCCCACACGGGCGATGGCGCTCACAGGACCCGGGTCACGGGCATCGCCCGCAGGTCGGGGAGCTGCCGGCAGATAGTCTGGCAGGACGCACCGCCCGACCCGAGCACCGGCCATGCACGCCCGTGGCCAGGGGCCGCCCTGGGGGAGACCACCGGAGTCCGCTCCTGCCCACTGCGCCAGGCCCAGAACGTACCGGCGCCTTATCCTCGGAGCCCCAGGAGGGAGCAGCCCAGCTGCGCGGGAGCCGTGCGTGTGGACGCTCTGTGGCTTCGCGCACACGCTGGGGTGGGGACCACGGGGCGAGGTTCGGGCACAGTGTGGGCTGAAAGGCCTCTGCTCCGTGCAGGTGAGCGCGCGTCCTGGGGCGACAGGCAGCAGAGGCCTCCTGCCAGGGATGCTGGCGCCAGGGCCCCAAGGGGGCTGCGTGAGCCGGGGCGTGGAGGACACTGGCTGCTCCCCGGGGCGGGAGGCCGCAGGCGGCAGGGACAGGGGAGCCAGGGGCCTCGGGCATCTCGCCTGGGGTGCTCGTGCGGACACGTGAGAGCTCGCTGGGCGGACTTGGGCGACGGCACCGTCCCGTCCCACGGCCGTGCGTCCGTCCACCGCACGGCAGTGGTGTGCCCTTGCCCGTGGGGTGACGCCTGCATTCCCGTCCCCAGACGAGCGGCGCCTGCACTTCCAGGGCCACCGCCCCCCCCACAGGCAGCTGCAGAGTCCATCCTAACGCTGTCACTGTGACCTCTGTCCGCTACCTCTCAGGACCGTCTACAAACATTCTAAGGGAACGGGAAACACCAACTCTGAAATCCAGAGGTACGAAGAAACGCGTTTAAAAATACGGTAAAATGTCACCCTGAAAGGAAAAACACACGACATGGTAAGGTTTTACAGGTTTGTAACGTCTATCTAGTGTACGTGATGGGAGACCCGGGCAAACGTCGAGGCCCGTGTCACCCCGTCAGGAGCAGTCCTGCGGTGACCCCGATCCCCGCCCTCACGCCCTTTATGGCACCCCCCGACGCCTGCGCACACACAGAGCTCTCCATCCGTCCATACAGCCTGTCCCGAACACGGCAGCATCTGGCTGGGGCCTGGGGTCTGGCTCTTCTCACGTGGCACAGGGCATCTGACGTCCACCCGTGCAGGACTCTGCATGTGGACCATGAG
Source organism: Mesoplodon bidens (assembly GCF_964165515.1). Classification (NCBI taxonomy): domain Eukaryota; kingdom Metazoa; phylum Chordata; class Mammalia; order Artiodactyla; family Ziphiidae; genus Mesoplodon; species Mesoplodon bidens. Next base: position 53,881,784 of record NC_138180.1, on the reverse strand, counting down.
CAGGTGCACGCTCGTCTTTGCCCGGTTCCCCCTACGGGGCCCCTGACCGCGTGGGATCCCCTCAGAGAGGGAGTCCCAGAGCAGCTGTGCTCCCGCCACGAACACCTGGTGCCGGGAGCGTCTTCTGCTCTGATATTTGGCCTCTGCCCCCGGCTCCTGACACGGAGCCCCCAAGTCCCTTGGAATCTCCTGGGGGGACGGGAGCCTGTTTGGTCGTGGGTGGGGCTGTCCTTACAGAGCTCACGCCATGGTTCCTGAGCCAGAACTGTCAGCCCCCGGCATTCTCTGCAGAGGGCGAGGGCAGAGGCGGAGGGAAGCCTCGATCATGCGCACGGGATGAAGCCTCTGAAACACCCCCTAAGGGAGCGGGTGCGGGGGCCTTCTAAGTTAGGGAACGAATCCACCGCACCAGGACAGAGGTGCATCCCAACTCCACCAGGACAGACTGCTGCACTGGGGACCCCCGACGCCCCACCGCGACGCCTCTTCACCAGGCCGCTCACCTGCACCCCTCATCATACCCTTTATAAGGATCCCTTTATAGTGAACTGGTGTTTCCCTGAGTCCTGTGGGCTGCTGAGCAAACTGCGGAACTCAAGGGGGGGTTGTGGGAACCCCCGGAATCCAGAGCCGGTCAGATGGACACACAGGTGACAGCCTCGGAGTCGGGCCTGGCGTGTGCAATGAGGGCGGCCCTGTGGGTTCAGCAACCCCCGTGCTAACTCCAGGCCGAAGGGCTCAGAACTGGACGGACTGCAGGATGCCCAGATCAAAGCCCACGCGTGTGCTGACAGAGGCCTCCGTGCGCAGGGAAAGGAAGCGGAGACTGTCCTTCTCACGGATCAGCCGTTTGCCCCTCTCTGTGTTCAGAGAAGCGGGTCCACTGATCGCGGGCGCGCAGGCTCCCGAGAAACATGTCTCAGCAAGAACAAGAGTCGTGTCGCGATGACGGGAGAGAAGACGGGGTGTGAGGATGGAGCTGATCTGGGGACAAGAGGTCCTCACACGACACAGCCGCCCACAGAGGCACAAAGGCCACGGCCCCCAGCCCACAGCTCCCCGGGGAGACCCAGCAGCCACTCAGCATCAGGAGCAGCACCCTCTCCCGTAAGCGACGGAACAGGCAGAAGCTGCCGAAACGCCGGGACCTGGACACGCTCGGAACCCAGGGAGCAAACCGACACTCAAGGGCTGGAGGACCTTCAAGTGCACGTCTACCAAGACGACCACCCTCAGCCCAGAAAACACGTCTCAGTACATCTGGAAGCCCTGAGACCAGAGCACCCCTGCCCACGACAGAACGAAACTGGAAATCAGTAACCAAAACATGTCTAAACAAGCTGCAGGAGTTGAAAATCAAAACAACGAAATTCTAAACAACACATCGGCCAAAGGAGAAGTTACAAGACAAACACAAATGTAGTTTGCACTGAATGAGAAGGAAAAAAAAAAAACACGAACAAACCCCAAAACCAACACATCAACCGCGTGTGGGATGTCGGTCAAGCAGCACCGGAAGGAAGTCCACAGCACTGAGTGCTTGCGTGAGCAAAGCAGAAAGGCTGAGTGGACAAAGCTGCCTCATAAGAAACCGCAAGGAGACCACTTAGCCCTACTGTGAGCAGAAGCGAGGAAACAATGAGGACGGGAAATCGATGCAATAGGACATCATTACAAAAACGTCAGCGAAACCAAAAGCTAGTTCTCAGGAAAGGCCAGGAGGATGAAGAGCTCGGGGCCCAGCTGACTGAGGGTACAGACAGAGAACACCAGTGCCAACATCGCAAGGGGCAGAGGGAGGTCAGTACCGGCCCTAAACGTGCGGAATCTCATCAGCGACGTGCGCCGATAAGCTCCCCAAGTCATGGGAGCCGGGCACACACTTGAAAGACGGGGACGACCCCATCAAGTGCAGCGTCCACAACCTTCCCAGGGAGAGGATGTCCAGCCCCGATGCCGCACTGTGAATTCTGCCAACGTTTAACGTAGAACACCAGCCCACTTCCAAACACGCGGCTCCAGAAAAGAGGGCAATAGCCCAACCAAGTCTGTGAGGCCAGGCCACCCTGCTACCGAGCCAGAGAACTCACTAGACAAGGCATCTCCAGATGGGAGTTTCTCCTGAGCCGGGATTTACACCCTAACAAGACACAAGCAATCAGAATCCAAAAGCACGTAAGGAGGAAGAGACAGGATTTATGATGAAATGGGATTCATCCAAAGGCGCAAGGCAGCTTGAGGGAAGAAGAAAAACCACAGGAGCACTCAATACGTGCAGAAAAGCACTGGGCAAATTTCAACACGCCTTCAAGATTTTACACAGTAAAAGGGCTCTCAGCAAACTAGGTTCCTCAACCTGATACAGGACACAGGAGCAGCTGCAGCTCCCACGCTGCGTCTGCGGGGAGCGACACGCCCTGAGGCCGGGGGTTGAGGGCTATGCTGCTCCCACACCCCGAGTCAACGTCCTCACGGAGGCCCAGCCAGCACAGTGAACAAGGCAAGAAAGAGGATACAAGACACGCAGATTACAGAGGAAACGGGGACACTCTCTTGATCTGTAGAGCACCTGATCCTCTATTAGAAACTCCTAAGGAACCTGGAGAAACTGACCTGATGAGTATGTTTCGTCCAAAGTCAACACACAAAAACCAACGGTAGTTCTGTACCCTTCCAGGAACAGCCATAAACTGAAGTAAAATAAGGCTACTGACAGGATCATCAGATATGAAACACGGGCTTGTGCCCAAGTATTCATACATTTGATGAAAGATGAACATGACAAAACGGTACTGAGAGAAATTAAGGATGACTTAAAGTCTGAGAAATGTCGGGGTCATAACCCAGCAGACGCGATGTTGGAAAGGCGTGGATTGTCCCCAAATTCACCCACACACTCAAACGATCACAACCCGAATCCCAGCAGGCTTCTTTCGCAGACGTGGGAAAGGTGATTCTGAAGTTCATGTGGGAATGCAGAGACACCAGAACAGTCTCAGCACTTGAGAATCAGAGAGAAGCAGGAAAATCAGCACTGCCTGAAATGAACACAGCAGTGAAGCTACAGCAGCGGGGCCAGTGCTGTCCTGCTGTGACAGACAACCCGTCACCGACACCCAAGAGCGTCCAGGACAGACTCACGTGCAGCGGTTCCTGTCGGAAGGAGGTGCCGAGGCAAGTCAGCAGGAGGACGAGGTGCCCAACGAGCGGGTCTGGGGCCACTGGACTCCGTGTGCACAGATGCACCTTCCCTCCTACCCCACGTGTGCCAGTACCCAGCTCAGAGTGGAGCAGAGACCTGAAGCGAAGAGGCACCCGAATCGGCCTTGAGAAGAAAACACAAGAGAAAAATCCTACTGGCCTTGGATTTGCCAACACTTCCCATCAAGGATACAAATGCATAAACCAAGTAGGGAAAAAATCTGAAAACTGGACACAATCAAAATGCAAAACGTTTGCAATTCCAAAGACTGTTACGACATCAGAAAGACAAGTGAACATGGGGAGAAAACGTCTGCTACACAGCACCTCTGACGAGGGCTTGTATCCAGAATGCATGCAAAGCACATATAACTCAATAGTAAGAAAACGCCAGATTTTTAAATGGGCAAATCATCTGAACAGGCGTGTCATCAAAGAAGACATTCAATGATAAATGGGCACATTTAAAAGATGCTCACCCAGTACTGTCAGTCATTAGAAATGTGCAAATTACAAGTTATCTCCATATACCCAAGAGGATAGAGCTGTGGTCTGAATGTTTGTGTCCGCCCCCCACGGCCCGTGCAAAGTTCTTATGTTGAAACTTAATCCCCGAGGTGATGGTGTCAGGAGGTGGAGGCTTTGGGAGGTGAGGAGGTCATGAGGGTGGTGCCCTATGAACGGGATTAGTGTCCTTAGCAAAGGGACTCCAGAGAGCTCCCTCACCGCTTCCTCCATGCGAGGGCACAGCGAGAAACTTCTGTACCCCAGAGGACAGCCCTCACCAGAACCAGCCCTGCTGACACCTTGATCTCAGACGTCCAGCCTCCAGAACTATGAGGAGTAAACTTCTGTTGTTTATAAGCCACCCGGTCTGCAGGATTTGGTACATCAGCCTGAACCAAGACAAATGGCTACAATTAAAGAGAGAGAAAAGCAAGCGTGCTGAGGATGTGGAGCGACGGGAACCCACACGTGCTGCTGGGGATGCAAGACGGCGCAGCTGCCGTGGAAATCAGCTGGGTTGTCCCTCGGTAAGTCAAACACAGAATTACCATATGACCCAGCAATTCCACTCCTAGGTATGTGTACACACACACACACACCACTGCCCACCCCCTCCCCATAGCCAAAAGAACTGAAAACGGGACCTCACACAAACACTCATACTCAAAAGTTCACAGTAGCACTGCTCACAGCAGCCAAAAGGTGAAAACCACCAAACGCCCATCTATGGATGGTGGAATAAGCAGAATGGGGTCCAAGCACCTAATGGAATATGACCCAGCCATGAAAAGGAGTGAAGCTCTGACACAGGCTACCACACGGATGGACCTTGAGGACATGATGCCAAGTAAAGGAAGGAAGTCAGACACAGGACAATTAGTGTATGGCTCCATCAATATGAAATATTTAGAATAGGCAAATCCACCGAGACAAGAAGCAGATGAGTGGTGTCAGGGGCTGGGGGAGGGGGAAGGCCGTGACTGCCAAGGGGCCCAGAGCTTCTTTTGGGGTGATGAGAGTGTTCTGGAACTAGACAGTGGTAAGGGTCATGCAACACTGTGTATGTAATAAGGGGCTCTAAATTTTAGATTTTAGAATGGCTAACATGCCGATAGATTTTTATGTGAATTTTACCACAATTAAAAAAAATAAGTACCTACTCTGTGATTCTGTTTACATGAAGTTCTAGGAAACTCCACTCCACAGTGACAGAAAGTAGACCAGTGGGGGCCTGGGGCTGGGCCAGGATGGACTGGAAAGAAGCCAAGTTTGGGGGATGCTGGAAATGCTTCTCATCTCAATTGTCTGCCTAGCTTCATGGGGATTCACACACATCAAAGCTCACTAAATGGTACACAGTAAACATCTACTGTTTACCTCACATCAGTTATACCTCAAGAGAGCTGCCAAAAAAAGAAAAAGATGCTGATGAGAAACAAACACATAACCAGGGATTGAACATAATCATTAGGGAAATGAGACACGAAGCCACAGTAAGTGACCTCTGCACAGGCACCAGCTCGGCTAAAGTTAAAAAGCGTCAACACCAAGTGCTGACAGCTTACAGAGCAACTGGCGTCTCACACACTGCTGGCTGGACACACATAACGGACAGTCACACTGGAAGACAGTTTTACAGTTTCTTATAAAATTAAAGATATAGTCACCAGATGACCAAGCAATTCAACTCTGTAGCATTTCTTACCTCAGAGAACTTGCAAAGGTGTTGCACAAATCCTGTGTACAGACATACACAACAGCTTTATTCATGAGACAAAACTGGGAACAACCTTTCATCCACCAGTAAACAGATACACCAAGGGACATGCGTGCACAGAATGCTACTCAGCAGTAAATGCTAAGGACAAACATTGACGATTAGGCTGGGTGAAAGAGGCCAGAAAAACCCAAGACAACCCACCACATGATCCCATTCATGTGAAATTCTAGAAGAGGCAAAACAACAGCACCATAGGGCCAGGGAGTGAGGGTGAGGTAGGCCAGGACCTGGGACCCTTTGCTGCAGGGCTTGCACATGGACAAATGTCTCCTCCAGCAACAGATAAAATAAACTACAAGGGACTAAAAATAACTGCACACACGTGCAGCTGGGGCAAATTATGAACAAGACACAAGAAAGTCAGAACCTAACTGTCACTTCTGCGGTGCCAGGAGCAAAAGCAGGGTCCTGCACCCATGATCCCTGTACACGGCACCACCAAAGGGGTGGGCAGATGCCCAAGCCACTCCCTCTGGCCCAACCCACTGATCAAGGAGTCCAAGGGACGTCCCTGGGAATTAGTGTTCCCTACCTTGCCGGTGATGTGGATCCACAGGGGTGAACATTTATCAAATTCCGTCAAACTGTATACTTAGAACTGGGGAGTCTAACTCTGTGTCAATTATATCTCAATAAAGCTGACTGAAAAATAACTGTTCAAGAAGCTGGAAAAAAGTGACAATAGAAAAAATGTAAGAAAGTAACAAAAATGAAAGCAGAGGTTCATGAAGGAGATGAACAAAAAATTATTCAATGAAGCTGACAGATTCTTATCTGAAAAAATATAAATTAACCTCTAGCATGACTAGTCAAAAGGAATCAGAGATAAATAACCCTACAAAGACAAAGGGTCAAATGTTCAGATTTGATGTTCTTGGATTGAAAGAATCGATGCTGCCAAAATGAATATACTACCCAAGGCAATCTACAGATTCAATGCAAACCCTATCAATTTACCAATGGCATTTTTCGTAGAACTAGAAGAAAAAATTTTTAAATTTATATGGAAACACAAAGACCCCCAAATAACCAAAGCAATCTTGAGAAAGAAAAACAGAGCTGGAGGAATCAGGCTCCCTGGCTTTGGACTACACTACAAAGCTACAGTAATCATAACAGTATGGTCCTGGCATAAAAACAGACACACGATTCAATGGAACAGAATAGAAAGCCCAGAGACAAACCCATGCACCTATGGTCAATTAACCTATGACAAAGGAGGCAAGAATATACAATGGAGAAAAGACAGTCTCTTCAATAAGTGGTGCTGGGAAAGCTGGACAGCTACATGTAAAAGAAATAAATTAGAACACTGTGTAATACCATACACAAAAAAAGCTCAAAATGGATTAAAGACCTAAATGTAAGACCGGATATTATAAAACTCTTAGAGGAAAACAAAGACAGCCACTCTGGCATAAATCACAGCAGTATCTTTTTGGACCTAGCTCCCAGAGTAATGAAAATAAAAACAAAAATAAACAAATGGGACCTAATTAAACTTACAAGCTCTTGCATAGCAAAGGAAACCATCAAAACAAAACAAAAAGACAACACACAGAGTGGGAGAAAACATTTGCAAACGAAGCAACTGACAAAGGATTTATCTCCAAAATATACAAACAGCTCATGCAGCTCAGTATGAAAGAAAACAACGCAATTGAAAACTGGGCAGAAGACCTAAATAGACACTTCTCCGTAGAAGACATACAAATGGACAAAAAGCACATGAAAAGATGCTCAACATCGATAACTATCAGAGAAATGTAAATCAAAACTACAACGAGGTATCACCTCACACTGGTCAGAATGGCAATTGTTAAAAAATGTACAAACAATAAATGCTGGAGAGGGTGTGGAGGAAAGGGAACCCTCCTACACTACCAGTGGGAATGAAAGTTGGTGCAGCCACTGTGGAGAACAGTGTGGAGGTTCCTCAGAAACCTAAAAACAGAGTTGCCATGTGATCCAGCCAACCCACTCCAGGGCATATATCCAAAGAAAACCACAATTTGAAAAGATAAACGCACCCCAATGTTCATTACAGCACTATTTACAATAGCCAAGATATGGAAGCAACCTAAACATCCATCAACAGGTGAACGGATAAAGATGTGGTACATACGTACAATGGAATATGACTCAGCCATCAAAGAGAATGAAATAATGCCATTTGCAGCAACATGGATGGACCTAGAAATGATCATACTAAGTGAAGTAAGTGAGACAGAGAAAGACAAATACCATATGATATCACTTATATGTGGAATCTAAAAAATGATACAAATGAACTTATTAACAAAACAGAAACAGACTCACAGACTTAGAAAACAAACTTATGGCTACCAAAGGGGAAAGGCAACGGGGAGGGATAAATTAGGGGTTTGGAGTTAACCTATACACCCTACTACATACAAGACAGATAATCAACAAGGACATACTGTATAGCACAGGGAACTCTACTGAATATTGTGTAATAACCTAAGTGGGAAAAAAATTCTGAAAAACAAATAGGTATATGTATAAGTGAATCACTTTGTTGTACACCTGAAACTAACACAACATTGTATATCAACTATACTCCAAAAGAAAACAAAAATTGTAAAAGAATCATACAAGAAGATAAGGAAAAGCTTTAGAATAATACATTTATAATCATGCCAAGGATTGTTTTAGAAAAAAACATAAATAACCAAAATCGACCCCAGAAAGTAAAACCCTTAATAAAGCAGTAACGTTAAAGGAAATTAAAACTCAAAGAGGAAAATGTGGAGGAAAGAGATCACGGTGGAGGAGGAGAAGGACGAGAAGGACGTGGAACTCACGTCCTCCCACAAATACATGAAAAATCCACCTGCGTGTGGAACAGCTCTCACCGAACACCTACTGCACGCTGGCAGAAGACCTCAGACTTCAGAAAGGGCAAGAAAATCTCCATGGAACCAGGCAGGGCAAAACAAAGAAGAAGAGAAAAAGAGAGAGAGAGAAAGGAATGGGGACAGGACCTGGGCCCCAGGGAGGGAGCTGTGGAAGAGGAAAGGTTCCTGCACCCTGGACAGTGCCCTCGCTGGCAGGGAGATCAGCGTGGACAAAGAAGGAGCTTCAGGGCCTCAGAGAGAGCACAACAGCAGGTCTGCAAAAGGCAACACAGACAGTGACCTGCACATACGGTGCTCACTGCTGCCCTGTGCTCCCCAGACTGAGACACCCGTCCACTGGGGCGGGCGGGGGCTGGGTGCTGAAGCTTGGGCTTCAGAGGTCAGACCCAGGGAGAGGATGGGGGTTGGCCTGCCGATGCAGGGGACACGGGTTTGTGCCCCGGTCCAGGAGGATCCCACATGCCGCTGAGCGGCTGCGCCCGCGAGCCATGGCCGCTGAGCCTGCGCGTCCGGAGCCTGTGCTCCGCAACGGGAGAGGCCACAACAGTGAGAGGCCCATGTACCACACACACACACAAAAAAAACCTAGGAAAAAATCAATAAGACCAAAAGCTTGTTCTTTGAAAGGGTAACAAACCCAACAAAAATTGACAAACCTCTGGCCAGGCTCACCAAAAAAAGAGAGAAGACTCAAACAAAATAAGAAATGAAAAAGGAGAAATATCAACCAATACCACAGAAATACAAAAAACCGTAACAGAATACTATGAACAACTATATGCCAACACATTCGACAACTTAGAAGAGATGGACAACTTTCTAGAAACATAAAACCCACCAAAATTGAATCACAAGAAATAAGATACTTTGAAAGCCTGAAAACTGGAAGTGAAATAGAATCTGTAATAAAAAAAACTCCATACAAACAAAAGTCCAGGACCAGATGGCTTCACAGGCAAATTCTACCAAACATACAAAGAACTTTTACCAATCCTTCTCAAACTCTTTCAAAAGACTGAAGAGGAGGGAATACCCCAAAGACATTCTATGAAGCCACCATCGACCCAATACCAAAACCAGACACTACCAAAAAAGAAAATTACAGGCTAATATCTTTGATGAACATAGATGTAAAAATTCTCAACAAAATACTAGCAAACTGAATCCAACAACACATAAAAAAGATCATACAACATGACCCAGTGGAGCTCATCCCAAGTTCACAAAGATGGTTCAACATATACAAATCAATGTGAAACACCACATCAACAAAAGAAAAGACAAAAACCAAATGATCATCTCAATAGATTCAGAAAAAGCACTTGACAAAATTCAACATCCATTCATGATAAAAACTCCTACCAGAATGGGTATAGAGGAAACATATCTATAAACATAATAGAAGTTATTTATGACAAACCCACAGCCGATATACACTCAACGGGGAAAAGTTAAAAGCCTTCCTGCTAAAATCTGGAACAAGGATGCCCCCTCTCACCACTTCTATTCAACATAGTATTGGAAGTCTTAGCCACAGCAATCAGACAAGAAAGAGAAACAGGTATCCAAATTGGAAGGGAAGAGGTAAACTTGTCACTATGTGCAGATGACATGATACTATATATAGAAAACCCTAAAGACGCCACACAAAAACTACTAGAACTGATAAACGAATTCAGCAAGGTACCAGGATACAAGATTAACATACAGAAATCAGTTGCATTTCTTTACACTTTAACATACAGAAATCGGATGCATTTCTTTACACTAAAAATGAAAGAGCAGAAAGTGAATGTAAAAAAAAACAAAAAAACACCAAACCCCCCCCCAAAAACTAAGGAATAAACCTGACCAAGGAGGTGAAAGACTTACATGCTGAGAACTACAAAACATTAACAGAGGAAGTTAAAGATGATTCAAAGAAATGGAAAGATATCTCATGCTCCTGGACTGGAAAAATGAGTATTGTTAAAATGGCCATACTGCCCAAAGCAATCTACAGATTTAATGCAGTTCCTATCAAATTACCCATGACATTTTTCACAGAACTAGAACAAATAATCCTAAAATTGATATGGAACCATGAAAGACCCAGAATTGCCAAAGCAATCCTGAGGGAAAAAAACAAAGCAGGAGTCATAACCCTCCCAGACTTGACAAAATACTACAAAGCTACAGTAATCAAAATACTGTGGTACTGGCACACAAACAGACATGTAGATCAGTGGAACAGAATAGAGAGCCCAGAAATAAACCCACGCACCTATGGTCAATTAATCTTCGACAAAGGAGGCAAGAATATACAATGGAAATAAAACACTTTCTTCAACTGGTGGTGGGAAAGTTGGACAGATGCACGTAAATCAACGAAGTTAGAACACACCCTCACACCATACACAAAAATAAACTAAAAATGGCTCAAAGACTTAAATACAAGACATGACACCATAAAACTCCCAGAAGAGACATAGGCAAAACATTCTCTGACATAAACCGTACCAATGTTTTCTTAGACCAGTCTCCCGAGGCAACAGAAATAAAAACAAAAACAAATGGGACCTAATCACACTTTACAAGCTTATTTTTGCACAGCAAAGGAAACCATGAACAAAACGAAGACAACCTATGGAAGGGGAGAAAATGTTTGCAGAGGATGCAACCGACAGGGAACTGATTTCCAAAATATCCAGCCAGCTCAGCTACTCAACAACAAAAAAACACCCAATCAAAAAATGGGCGGAGAACGTAAATCGACATTTCTCCAAAGAAGACAGATGGCCAACAGGCACATGAAAAGATGCTGAACATCGCTAGTTATCAGAGAAATACAAATCAAAACTACAATGAGATACCACCTCACACTGGTCAGAAGAGCCATCATTAAAAAGCCTACAAATAACAAAGTGCTGGAGAAGGTGTGGAGAAAAGGGAAACCTCCTACACTGTTGGTGGGAACGTAAAGCTGGTGCAGCCACTACGGAAAACAGTGTGGAGGTTCCTCAGAAAACTAAAAATAGAGTTACCATATGTTCCAGCAACCCCACTCCTGGGCATATATCTGGAGAAAACTACAATTCAAAAAGATATATGCATCCCTATATTCACAGCAGCACTATTCACAACAGCCAAGACATGGAAGCAACCTAAATGTCCAGAGACAGAGGAATGGATAAAGAAGATGTGGTACATATATACACTGGAACATTACTCAGCCATAAAAAAAGAATGAAATAATGCCATTTGCAGCAACATGCATGGACCTGGAGATGATCATACTAAGTGAAGTATGTCAGACAGAGAAAAACAAGTATCATATGATAACGTAAATATATGTGGACTCTCAAAAATGATACAAATGAACTTATTTACAAAACAGAAACAGACTCACAGACATAGAGAACAGACTTTGGTTGCCAAGGGGAAGAGGGGTGGGGGAGGGATGGATTGAGAGCTTGGGATTAGCAGACGCAAACTAGTATCAGGTTGGCCAAAAGGTTTATTTGGTTTTTCTTTGTAAGATGGCTCTAGTAGCACTTAGATGTCTTTAACTTCATTCAAAACAATTTTGTTAGACTGTATGTGGCAGCTGTCATACCAGCATGCATTTAAAAAAAGACTTATCAAAATTGGTTAAATTTTTGTGTAGCCATTTTAATATTGAAGATGGGAGAAAAAAAGCAACATTTTCAGTATATTATGCTTTATTATTCCAAGAAAGGTAAAAATGCAACCGAAACGCAAAAAAACGATTTGTGCAGTGTATGGAGAAGGTGCCATGACTGATCGAACGTGTCAATAGTGGTCTGCGAAGTGTCGTGCTGGAGATTTCTCGCCGGACGATGCTCCACGCTAGGGTAGACCAGTTGAAGTTGGTAACAATCAAATCCAGACGTTAACTGAGAACAGTCAATGTTACACCACGCGGGAGACAGCCGACATACTCACAATATCCAGATCAAGTGCTGGAAATCATGTGCACCAGCTTGGTGATGTGAACCGCTTTGATGTTTGGGTTCCACTTAAGCGAAAAAAACCTTCTTGGCCATATTGCTGCATGAGACTCTCCATTGAAACATCATGAAAACGTTCCATTTTTAAAACAAATTGTGAAGGGTGATGAAAAGTGGATACTGTACAATAATGTGGAACGGAAGAGATTGTGGAGCAAGCGAAATGAACCACCACCAACCACACCAAAGGCCGGTCTTCATCCAAAGAAGGTGATGCTGTGTATATGGTGGGGTTGGAAGGGAGTCCTCTATTGTGAGCTCCTTCTGGAAAACCAAACGATTAATTCCAACAAGTGCTGCTCCCAATGAGACCAACTGAAAGTGGCACTCGATGAAAAGCGTCCAGAATCAGTCAACAGAAAACGCATAATCTTCCATCAGGATAACACAAGACCGCATGTTTCTTTGATGACCAGGCAGAAACTGTTAGAGCTTGGCTGAGAAGTTCTGATTCATCCACCGTATTCACCAGACATCACACCTTTGGATTTACATTTATTTAGGCCTTCACAAAATTCTCTTAATGGAAACAATTTCAATTCCCTGGAAGACAGTAAAAGGCACCTGGAACAGTTCTTTGCTCAAAAACATAAAAGGGGGCTTCCCTGGTGGCGCAGTGGTTGAGAGTCCGCCTGCCGATGCAGGGGACACGGGTTCGTGCCCCGGTCCGGGAAGACCCCACATGCCACGGAGCGGCTGGGCCCGTGAGCCATGGCTGCTGAGACTGCGCGTCCGGAGCCTGTGCTCCGCAACGGGAAAGGCCACAACAGTGAGAGGCCCGCATACCACACACACAAAAATAAATAAATAAATAAAATAAAAGGTTTTGGGAAGATGGAATTATGAAGTTGCCCGAAAAATGGCAAATGGTAGTGGAGCAAAAGGGTGACTACGTTGTTCAATAAAGTTCTTGGTGAAAATGAAAAATGTGTCTTTTATTTTTTACTTAAAAACCGAAGGCACATATATATACAATGGAATATTACTCAGCCATAAAAAGGAACGAAAATGGGTCATTTGTAGAGACAGGGATGGACCTAGAGACTGTCATAAAGACCGAAGTCAGAAAAAGAAAAACAAATATCGTATATTAAGGCATATTTGTGGAATCTAGAAAAACGGTACAGATAAACTGGTTTGTAAGGCAGAAATAAGAGACACAGATGTAGAGAACAAACATATGGACACCACGGTGGGGAAGCAGGCGTGAGATGAACTGGGAGATTGGGATTAACATATATACACTAAGCTGTATAAGACAGATGACTAATAAGAACCTGCTGTATAGCACAGGGAACTCCATTTCAGTGTACGGTAGACACTAACAGAACACTGTAAAACAACTCTACCCCAATTAAAAATAAGTTGTAAGTATGTGAGGTTATGGATGTGCTAACTAACATTACTGTGGTAATCATTTTGCAATAAATACATCTATCGAATCACTATGCTGTACACCTTACACTTACACAATGTTGTACGTCAATAAACTCAATAAAGCTTACACAATGTTGTATGTCAATAATCTCAATAAAGCTAGAAATAAATAAATAAGTACAAAACCCAAAACCGAAGTCACTTTTTGGCCAACCCAATATATATAGAATGGATAAACAACAAGGTCTTACTGTATAACACAGGGAACTATATTCAATATCCTGTAATAAAGCATAATGAAAAAGAATATACAAAAGAATGTGTGTACCTGTATAACTGAATCACTCTGCTGTACAGCAAAAATTAACGCAACAATGTAAAACAACTTTACTTTAATATTAAAAAAGTGGAAAAAAAAGTGAAAAAAATCACCCAGATAATGGGAGAAAATATTTGCACACTATATATACCCGATAAGGGATTCTATCTAGACCGTATAAAGAACTCTTACAATTCAACAATAAAATGACAAATACCTCAACTGAAAAAATAGTCAAAGGATCTGAAGAGACGTTTTTCCAAAGAAGACATAGAAATAGCCAATAAGCACATGAACAGAGGCTTAACATTAATCATGAAGGAAATGCAACTCCAAACCACAAGGAGGCACCGCTTCACACACACTAGGATAGGATGGTCTACAATCAAAAAGGCCACAAGTGCTGGCGAGGATGTGAATACACGGGGGCCCACACACGGCGCTGGTGGGTGGGAAAGTAAAGCGGGGCCGCTGCTTCAGAAAACAGTCTCCTAGTTCCTCAGACAGTTAAATAGTGTTACCGTCCAACCCAGCAATTCACTCCTAAGTATCTACCCAAGAGAAACGCAAACATGTCCGTCTACACAAAAACTTGTAGCACCTGAATGTTCACAGCAGCACCACTCACAAGAGCCAAAAGGTGGAACAACCCAAGTGTCCACGAAAGGATGAATGGATAAATATGTAAAGGAATATTAAAAGGAGTGAAGGGACTTCCCTGGTGGCGCAGTGGTTAAGAATCCGTCTGCCAGTGCAGGAGACGTGGGTTCGAGCCCTGGTCCGGGAAGATCCCACATGCCGCGGAGCAACGAAGCCAGTGTGCCACAACTACTGAGCCTGCAAACCTAGGGCCTGTGCTCTGCAACAACAGAAGCCGCAAGGAAGAGTAGTCCCCGCTCGCCGCAAGTAGAGAAAGCCCGCGTGCAGCAACGAATACCTAACACGGCCAAAAATAAATAAATTTATCAAAAAGGAGTGAAGCACGGGCTACAGCGTGGACGAACCTTGAACACATGATGCTCAGTGAGAGAAGCCAGACAAAGGACACACAGTGTGTGATTCCACTTAGAGGAAACGTCCAGAACAGGCAAATCCACAGAGACAGAAGGTAGATTAGTGGCTCCCTAGGGATGGGGGGAAGGGGATGGGGGGAAGGGGATGGGGGGATGACAGCCAAAGGGTATAAGGTTTCTTTCTGCGGTGATAAGAATTAACTGTAGTGATGGTTGCACAACTCTGTGAATACACTAAAAACTACTGAGTTGTATACTTTAAATGGGTGAATTGTGTGGCATGTGAATTACATCTCAAAAAAAGCTGTTAGAAAAAGAAGAGAAGGCAACTGCTGAAAACTGAAAGCAAAAGGGAGTACATGAATTTATTCAGCAAACAGAACAGGAGAACTTTTCAGAATGCACATAACGGACAGAGGATCAGCCACCAGGACTTAGAAATTTTACAGGCGGAGAGGGAGAATGAAAAAAGAGAACTCACCCCAGCAGCACCAGGGGCAAAGGAGAGGCACAAGCAACCCACTGAAGAAACCTAATGATGAATTCAGAAGCACTTTGTAAAAGCAGCCTGACCCACGGGGGACCAGGAGGTACAAACTCAAACACCCAGGAAATGCCTGCGCGCAGCTGCCAACGACACAGAGAGCTGGGGGGCTGGGTGCGCGGGAACCTCCCACGGGGGCACAACTCTGCTAGGCAACCTGGGGCATCTCATGGAGGTGAGGGTGAGGACTGTCCTCTGTCCAGCAAGCCCGCCCCCAGGGTGAGACACCAGAGGGACCACGTGGAACCCAGGTCCCTCGCCACAGGCAGACAGCCAGCCATCGGGGATGGACGAATACACCGTGGTGTGTTCCCACAACAGAGGGTGCAGCAACCAAACTTACTGGGCGTCCACACGCGGGACCCTGACACACACTGTTGGAAGGAAACACCGATATTGATCAGGGATGCGCACGGCGTGAGAACACCTGGGTTAAGTTTAAAACCCCACACACGGTGTTGCTCCATGTGGACTATGGGTCCACATGCGTCCGCCCAGAACACCACCACCCTGCACAGCAGAGACACAGAGCCCCTGGGCAGGGTCCCTCCAAGCTGCCCACACCTGGGAGGACGGCACACAGACACGCCCGAGGACAAAGCGTAGCACGAACCCCTCTGTGCCTCAGGTCGCTAAGGACCGAAGTAAGCGGGACGCAGGCGAGGTGAGCTCACGCGTGGCCACGACGCAGGGGGGCCGCGGGCCACGGCTCCGTGCGCGGACACCCACCTTGGCCACTCTGCCCATGTCCCCCATGGTGGCCCTCTCGTGCGGGAACTGGGCGAAAGTCCTCTCGATCTTGGCGATGCTGGCGTCTACGTTGACGGTGTCCTGCGGGCGGCCTCGGGGGAAGTAGAACGTGGGGATACTCAGGCTGGCGGCGGGTGGCAGGGGCTGCTCCTTCCTCGTCTGCACCTGAGAGAGAGAGCGGTGAGAGCACCTGCTGCCCGCCGGTGCGCACTGAGCAGGCGCGGGCTGGACCAGAGCGGCTGCCCCGAGCCCAGCGAACCCGACTGTGGACAGAACGCCCAGACCATCGCCGGACTGACTGCAGACACGGGAGGTGATGCGGCCCGTGGCGGAGCGCCACACACACAGCCCTGCTTCGCCCGATCCTGCCTCGGGCATGACCCCTCAGGACAAGGACAGCTGCTGAGAGAACCTGCCCTCCTGCCTCCCGGGAGGTCAAGGTCGGCACAGGCGGGCTGTCCCCTCGTTTGCATCTCGCGCCTGGAACCGCCTGTCCCCACACCGTCCTTCCCTGTGGATGGGATGTGAGGCAAGCGCCGTGGCCGGGCATGGCCCTCAGAAAGCACCGCAGCCCCGAGGGCTCGGCGTCCTGGCACAGGGAGCAGCCGGGAGCCATCCTGGAGCGCACACCGCGCCTTCCAGACGGCAGCGTCAGGATGTCTGCCTGGTGGCCGGCGGGGTGACCTGTGAGCTCAGTGCAGTCACAGGTCAGAAGCGTGCACCACGCACGCAGAGGAGGGCTGCGTTCGCCAACACCCCTGAGTAGACGGAACCAGCCAGTGGAACCACTCAGGAAGCACCTGCCGGGAGTGGATGCGCTGGGACTGGGCAGGTCTGGGGAGGCCCGGAGGGTGGCCGCACTCGGTGAGGCGTGCTGTCCCTGGACTGTGGGACACTGTCCCCCTGCATGATGTGCAGTGTCCCTCTGCACTGACCCGGGAAGGCCTCCTGGGTGCCAGAAAGAGCTGCCCCGAATCACGGCCCGTAATGCCCACGGAGACTCACGCATCCAGGCGTCCCTGACGGGCAGGGACGGGGAAGCACGGCCCGCCTCCTAGACACACCCCAGGTTCCCTGGGGACACGAGGACACACCCCGGATTCCCTGGGGACACGAGGACGCACCCCCGGGTTCCCTGCGGCTGGGGACACGAGGACGCACCCCCGGGTTCCCTGCGGCTGGGGACACGAGGACACACCCCGGGTTCCCTGCGGCTGGGGACACGAGGACACACCGTGACGCAACAGGAAGAGCCCAGGGTCCTGGTGGGAAGCGCTGGAGCAAGGGAGGAGCACCCAAGGCCTCAGGCCACGGGACCGGTGGAGGATGGGGAGTGACCAGGTGTTCCAGAGAGGGGACGGCGAGGGGTACGCCTGCCAGCGAGGTCTGGGAAACTCAGAGCACACAGGGCACTACGGACACACGGAGCCCACGGCCCCTGGGCATCCAGAGACACACGCGGAAAAGCAGATGGAAGGCAAACGCAGGAGAGGGGGCTCACAGGCAGCACTGCCCGGCCAGGGGTGGTTACATCCAGGGGGTTGGAGCGGGCAGCCAGGCCCGCACAGCCAAGAACAGGGCGCGGTGGCGGTCTGCTCACGGCGGGGTGCCCCCATCCCAGCTGCCCCGACCAGGCACACACAGCACAGCTCCACGCCCACAAGTGCCAGGGGCCCCGCCACCGGCCTGCAGCCGAGGCGCAGCACACGGCCTTCAGGAGTCACGCCGTGCACTGATGCTAACGTTGTGAGTGGACGTCACCCCTACAGCCTACGACCCAGACTGCTTCTCCACCCGCGACACAGCAGGAGACGGCAGGCACCCGCCTCGGTCACACCTCGAGACCTCCAGCAACCCCTCGGTCACATCAGGGACCTCCTGCGACCCCTCGATCACACCTCGGGACGTCCCGCGACCCCTCGGTCACACCTCGGGACCTCCTGCGACCCCTCGGTCACATCAGCGACCTCCTGCGTCCCCTAGGTCACACCTCGGGACGTTCTGCGACCCCTCGGTCACATCAGGGACCTCCCGCGTCCCCTGGGTCACACCTCGGGATGTCCCGCGACCCCTCGGTCACATTAGCAACCTCCCGCGTCCCCTGGGTCACACCTCGGCACGTCCCGTGACCCCTCGGTCACATCAGGGACCTCCCGCGTTCCCTGGGTCACACCTCGGGACGTCCCGCGATCCCTCAGTCACATCAGTGACCTCCCGCGTCCCCTGGGTCACACCTCGGGACGTCCCGCGACCCCTCGGTCACATCAGCGACCTCCCGTGTCCCCTGGGTCACACCTCGGGACGTCCCGCGACCCCTCGGTCACATCAGGGACATCTCGCGTCCCCTCGGTCACACCTCGGGACGTCCCATGTCCCGTCAGCCACATAGGGGATGTCCCGCGTCCCCTTCCGTCACATCGCGGATGCCCCATGTCTCCTGTGTTTCCTAAGGCCCCAGCTGACGAGGCAGCTGTTCGGTGCTCCATGACCTTGCACGGGGCAGTGACCTTGCACAGGGCGGTGACCTTGCACGGGGCGGTGACCATACCGAGAAGAGGTGGAGCCCTCATGAGTCAGCCGTACCAGGTCCGTGTGGCAGCCTGGGGACACTGGGCGACGAGCTCTGTGATCACCACGGGGCCAACGTAATCCTGAGGGACTGCGTGCAGACTTGGCTCAGTCCTGAGAGACGAGGGGAGAGCTGGGAGGCGCACGGAGAGGAAGGAGAGGAACAGCAGGCGGCCCTGAGGGCCGGCACGGCCACGGGCTGGGGCAGCGACAGCACGGGCATGGGGTGGGGGGACAGCAGGAAGCGGGAGGACAGGCCCCAGGGGAGCCCCTGCCCCGGGAGGGGCCGCGGGACGCCTCGGCCCACGTTCCATTCAGACTCGGCCCTGTCGGCGCCCAGGGACAGAGGCTGACCCCCTCCTCCCAGCCCTAGGACGTCCTGGCTCCGGGATTTGGTTTCGCGGCAGAGCTGCTGGGCTGTGATGCCCGCCTACGGTGGCAAAGAACAGCCGCGGGGGAAGCGAGACCCAGCGCCGGCCCTGCGGACGGAGAGATTCGAGGGTTCACGCGTCTCCTGGGGATGCCAGGCTTCACCTGGGGAAGGTTTCCCCCGGGTTCACTCCTCTGGGCGGGTTCAGTTTTCCCCAGTTTGCCTCGCCTCTGTGTGGAGGGCAGGATGGAGCGCAGGCCCCACGTCCTGGCTGTCACCTGTAGCAGCTCATGGCTCACGCCAGCGGAAAGGGCTGCTGGCTTGCACGGACGCCTCTGGCATCCTCCCCGGCACGGCGGCACTCAGCGCCGGGTGCCACCATCGCCCATCCCCGAAGCAGCCGGGCCGGCTGGTCCCAGGGCAGGTATCCCCACCTGCCAGGCCACGGCCGCAGACACACACAGACGAGGTGCCGCTCAACATGCGCTCTTTTCTCCGCTGTCAGGACGGGGATGCCGCCCTCCCCAGCCACCCGGGAAGCGGAGGGAAAGGCAGCCGCCAGGGACACGGCGGAGCCGAGCGGAGCCTCCTGAGAGCAGTGAGCTCCCCCCACGTCCCCAGCTCCACGGCGCCTGCCCCTCGGTCAGCTTGTCGACACCTCCTGGGAGAACTGGGCTCGGGCAGGAAGCGACACGCTCCCAAATGGAAGGTCTGAAGTGCAGGACGGAACGAAGGGAAAGGAACGTGGTGCCGACCTGGGTACGTCCACGCACGCGCCCTTCCCACACGTCGGTGAGAAGAATATTGTTTTACCTCCTCTTTAAAGACTCTCGGGACCACAACGTGAAACGGGAGGGGGCCGGCGGTGAAGGGCTTGAAGGTTCTGAGTTCGAGGGTGAAGATGCTGACTCTGTACCTAGAGAAACGAAGTCACTGCCTTGTAAGACGAGCAGTAAGCTAGTATTAACTACTCCGGCGAGGAAAAGATAAAAAAGAGGGAAAGGAGAGCATGAACAGAAACATAAATAAGATGTGAAAATAAATCAGAACGGATTCATAGTCCTTATAAATGAAAATGGGTGAAATGTTCCAATTAAAAAACAAAGATCAGATGGAAAAAAGAAAGAGTGACTTACAGGAAACACATGTAAGATGTAAGGACACAGAGGCTGAAAACTTTTAACAAGTGGAAAAAGATACAGCAGCCAAGAGTGACAAAAAGAAGGCTGGCATCGCCATATTCACGCCCAGATGGGGCTGAAGGTCCGGATGTGACAGAGAGAGATGGTCAGGACACCACGCTGGGCGTCCATCACGGGAAGCTCTGCCGACCCGGAGCTGACCGGTGCCCCAGCACAGCCTCGGCGCCGACCAAGCCAAGGTGCTGGGGAAATGCAGGGACGCGGCACAGAGGCAGGCCAGGCCTGCTCCCCCGGCACCCCTGACGGACCACCGGATGACGGAAAAACAAACAGCTGGGCACGGACACGGGAGATTTTTCAGTGTAATCTCTGGGCCATAAATAGAGCGCGGCCGGCACAGCTGCAGGACACGCGTTCTTTTCCAGCACACATGGCGCTGTTGGGAGCCGGCCACCTCCAGGCCCCAAACAGGCCTTAGCAGAGCCTGAGGGGACCACGGGGGCTGTTTCCTGAGCTACCGGCGGCCAGGCTGGACGTCCACAATGAAAGCAGACGTGGCACAAATACGTGTGTGTGTGTGTGTGTGTGTGTGTGTGTGAGACAGACAGACAGACAGGGAGGATTCTCAAGCAGGGCTGACGCCTCTCAGAAGCCAACACAGCAGGTGGGGCACTCGGCTCCCAGAGCAGGGCAGCTTCCCTCCCAGCGACACGCCTGACACCCGCCTCCCGGCTGTCACCCGGGCACCGGTCAAGATGACACCTGCTCGCAAAAGCTATTTCTGTCGCCGGCACGGCCACCAGCGCAGCCTGACTCATCACGATTCCAGGCAGCACGGAGACGCCCGGGGCCCCCAGAACACAGGAGGGCTGAAAACTCGGCCTCATGGGAAAGCACGGCCATCCCTGCGCAGCAGCAGGGGCCCCGGGAGGTGGGCCCGCACAAGTGCGCGCCCAGGCCAGCCTTCTCTAAACGCAGCCTCGCATGGCCAGCGCCCCCTCGGGCAGACGCACTAGCTGGGGCGGCGGAAACGACCGCGGCTCCGACTCTGCCAGGGCAGGACGCAGGGCGAGCGTGGCACAGCCCGGGGGCAGCAGCCAGCGGGCCGCCCCATCGGAGCCGAGACCCAGGGGCAGCGGCCGAGTCCGGCGGGCGGCGCAGGGACAAGGGCGGGCACAGCACCCATCAGAGTCCACCACCGGGCTGGGAGGCCGTGCAGGCCAGAGCTGCTTCTCTTCCGACCCCAGGGCCCCTCTCCACCGGCTGGCGGCA
Source organism: Mesoplodon bidens (assembly GCF_964165515.1). Taxonomy (NCBI): domain Eukaryota; kingdom Metazoa; phylum Chordata; class Mammalia; order Artiodactyla; family Ziphiidae; genus Mesoplodon; species Mesoplodon bidens. The sequence continues at coordinate 53,860,052 of NC_138180.1, read as the reverse complement.
GGCTCCCCAGCTAGACCTGCCAACGGCCCGCTGGACGGACAGCAAGAGTCCAGCTGTGAAAGTTTAAAGCAGAGGCGCCAACCAAAACAAAGATGAGAACGGCTGGCCCTGCGCGTGGGTTTGTTCAAAAGTCCTCTAGCCACCACAGGAGAGGGACCGGCGTCGAGGGGCCACATGAGCCACGGAGGTTTCCAGGGGAGAAAAGGCGGCTGGAGAGCAAACTCTCAGACCCACGAAGCGATGGGCCGAGCAGGGCGGCTGCCGTGAGGGGACAGGCTGGGGCTCCACGTCCACGAGGCAGGGGCCTGAGACGTCGGCTGGGTCTGCACCCCCAGCCAGAGGACGCTGGGGCCCACAGGGCCGGAAGGCAGGGCTGGGGGCATGGATGGGACGGGGGGCAGCGTGAGGGGTCACATCTGTGGGCTCAGGGACCTGGGGGCCCACGTCCGACCCCTGGGTACTGGGAGCATGGATCAAGGGGGTACTCAGGGCCCACCCTGCGCAGCGCCGTGACCCCGTGCGGTGTCCGGAAACGGTCAGAGTCCCCAGACCAGGCTGTCACCGTGTGGAGGAGAGGTCAGGTCAACACCCAGCACTGTCCTCCAGGGGCGGCTGCGCTGTGTTCTCGGTGCCCCATGGGGCCCGTGCATCCACCTGAAGGACCCCACGGGGAAGCTGGACGGGCGTGAGCGGGACCAGGGCACAGTGACAGCGGAGGAGAGTGTGTGCAGAGCCCGAGAGTCAGTCGCCGGGGGACGGAGGGTCGGGACCCGGCTTGGACAGGGCGGGCAGCACGGCCATAGCAGGCCCGCGAGGGCTTGGGACAAGGTCTGAGGGACGTCGCGGGGCTGCTCAGAGCGCGCAAGGCGCGGGCGCCACAGGCGGGGCAGGCGGGCGGACACGGGCCGCAGGGGCAGGACAGCCTCCCACGCACGACACAGCCTCGCTGCACACCTTCCCTTGGCCCCGAGTCCAGCGCGGATGCCTCACGCTGGCAGCAGGGCCGGCACGTACGAAGCATCCCCCCAATCCCTTCACAGTCCCCCTCTGCCCACAAGGCCAACCCCACCTCCCTCAGGCCATCCTCTCCGGCCACACCCCCATCTCCACACCTTCCCCAGCTGCCCTCCGCCCCCATCATCTCCCCACGCCCCCCCAACTCCCCACGCCCTGAGGTCTGCCGACCACCCACGGCTCTGCACCGAGTCCACGCTCAAACACCAAGGGGTGAAGGAAGCCAGGAAAACTCGCCTCCCCGACACTCCCCCGATGCCCGCCCCTGAGAAGCACTCACTCCACGCAGCACGTGCAGACGTTCGTGGGAAACGTCATTGGAACACATCTGCCATAACGTGAAACTTCTTCCTCTTAAAGGCAACCGCGAATCGCGTATCCCAAAAAGTGATTCTGTAAGACGAACAGGCGTCCTGGAACAACCGGGCTTCCATGAACAGTTCTGCGTGGAGCCAGGACCCCCCATACACCAAGATCAAGTCACAGCCGCCGTGGGGGGAGGAGGAGGGCTCCCCAATCCAGGGAACACCCCGGCGCACCCTGTGTGCACCATGTGTGCGCCACACACACAAACGGTAACCAGCAAACATCACACCTCCTCTCTAGAAGATCACCCTTAGCTGATTCCACTTTAAGGTCTCCACGTTCAGATTCTAAATAGACTTTCCTTCTCCACAAGCAACAAACATACAAGCATCAGCCACTTGCAGACAGAATTTCACAAGTTGAAGGAGAGAAGTCAGACAAAAAAGTACCAGAAGCCCTGTAAAATTTGAGACATGTTCCCAGGAAAAACATCCAATTACACTACCAGCAGAAAGCAGGTCTTTTTTCCCACCCCAAACAGCCTGGTTTGATTCGATGTGATTTTTTTTTTGGCCACGCGATGACCTTTAACTCCTCGCCTGGGCGAAAATACAAGTGATGAACGTGCCAAATATCCGTAAGGCAGCAGAACCTCCAGTTGCCAAAAGATCCCAGGTGGCCATGACTTTTAAATTCCATAGTCCCCTTACACGAATTTACAAAGCACACACGAGGCACAGACACGGGGTTTGCTTCTGTGCGCGCTGAGGAGAAGCGCCGTGATGTTTACAAGCCGAGTCGTCACTGAAGCCGCGGAGAAGGCGCTCCGGCTGGTACGTGCCTGCGATAAAGCCCTTAAAACATCGCAGGCGCTCCGGCTGGTACGTGCCTGCGATAAAGCCCTTAAAACAACGCAGGCGCTCGCGGCAAGCCGCGCTCTCCTTTCCAACAGCGCTGCGCTGTTATTACCCAGGGCTCCACACGCTCCAACGACACTGGGAGGCTCGCTGCGCACCTGCGGAGGGTCAAGTCCCCAAGCCTCCTACTGCCCGAGGTCGACACCTCCCCGCCTCGCGCAAGACCCACCACGACGTTGCCCCGCGCCGCGCCCGGGGTATCCGCTGCTAGAACTCCAGGAAAGGAGATGCCGGCGGCTCCCTTCACAGCGCTTTCCCTGACAAACCGCACGGGCACACCTGCTCTCTGCGCGCACGGGCGCTATTCCAGGGGAGCCGCGCACGGGCGCAGGTGGAGCCCCCCGAGCCCAGGCAGCCCCCCACCCCAACCTCGCCAGAGCGGCGAGGAGCCCGCGGACGCAGCGGACCCGTCCGCCCGCCTGCCGCACCTGCTGGAAGGCCTTGAGCCTCTTCTTGAAGCGGGAGGGCAGCACGAAGTCGCAGCCGCGGGCCAGCGAGGCCAGCTCCTGCCGCAGGTCGGGGTCCTGGCGCAGGGACAGGTCCCGGAGCCGCATGTCGGCTCGCATGGGCCGCCGGGGCCCGGGCCGGGCGCGCTCGCGGGGCTGGAGCTGCGGCTGGCCGGGGCCGGCGGGGTCGGGGCGGTCCAGACGGCCGGGCTCAGCGCGCTCCATGCATCGCCGGCCGGCGCTCTGGGGGCCGGGCCTCGGGCGCGCGCATTCCTCAGGCGGGGCCGGGCGGGCGCACGCGGCGGCGGCGGGGACAGGGGAGGCGTGGCGGACGCGCGGCCCCTCCCGCGGCCCGGGCTGTGCTCCGCGGTGCAAGACGGAGCGCCGGACGCCGGCCCCGAGCTGGCCTGCTGCGCGCGGAGGCGGCTCTCCCGCCGAGAGCCTCCCTCAGCTCAGCCAGTAGGCAGGCCGGCAAGGGCAGCGGACCTGGAGACGCCGCCTGCCGGCTCCTGGGAGGGTGGGCCTTCTCTCCGGACAAGGGCAGCCTGTCCAGGACTAAGAGGAACCTGCTACAGAGCCCGCGGCCGGCGCCCCGGCCACGCCCGCCCGACAGCCCACGTGCGGCCCAAGAGCTGGTACTTCGGGAAAACGGCCCCAAACGAAGGGGCCACCCACCAGCCCTTCAGGAGTTGAGAAGATACACTTAACCGGCAGAGGACGCTCTGACGGCCTTTGTGTAAAACTCGGGGTTGGGGTGGAACTCGGGGTCTTATAGCTTTCGCCATGGCGTACACGGCTGTGTAGAGTATAGTGGGACGCAGACGACATAGATGGTGTGCGTGGTGTGGAATACGACACCGATGACGCATACTATCGTGTCACGTGAGCCATGAGAGCACGCGACTCAGCCCCTAACACGAGGATGAAGCAGCAGCAGAGCCAGGCCCCACCTCTGGGCGGTCTTTCCCCCCACATACCGTCTAGATCAGGCCTGCATGTCCCACCCCTGAAATCCCAGGACCCCAGGAATGCCTGTTCCGGCCAAAGCTGACCTTCCCTGCTCCCTTCCCTCTGCCCCCAGACAAAGATGTTGGGGAAATGACCCCGGGGGGTCGGAAGGCACTTCACCCACCCACCCTCCTCCTTGTCTCTCTAATGGACTTTTTTGGGTGGGCGGGAAGTTTTTGTTTTACAGAGACGCTGGGCAGAAAGTAGAGCTCCCGTGGGCTTCCCCTGCGGAGCGCAGGTTCCCTGTCACAAACACCCCGCACTGGGCGCTGCATCTGTTACAGCGATGAGCACACAGATGACCCCATACTGATGCTGCTGTGAACAGAAGTCCGCGGTCCCCCCTAGCGCGCGTCGTGGTGGTGCACGTTCCGTGGGTCTGGACAAACGCACAGAGACGTGTGTCCACCATTACAGCATCACGCAGCGCGGGGTCGCTGCCCTGGAGCCCCGGGGCCCGGCCTGTTCACATCCCTCCCCAGCACTGACTTCTTACTGTGTCCGTATCCTGTCCCAACCCTAGCTGGGGTCTGCCCGTCCCGGCGTGTCCCCTAGCCGGGATCGCAGGGGTCTGCCCGTCCCGGCGTGTCCCCTAGCCGGGACCGCAGGGCTGCAGCCTCTCAGACCCGCTTCCTCTTCCACCTGCACCATCACCCTGCCCCAAACTCCTGTTCAGGGGGCCGCCCTCTCTCCGTCCTTCCCCTCTGCCTCTTTCCCATCTCTTTACCCTATTCCGTCCTTCTCCCCATTCCTGGAACATCCTCAAAGTTTCAGAGGTTGGCTGGCGACCCCTCTGGCTCTCCGGACACACAGACAAGGGCAGTGTATGCACCACACCGTGGCCACAGAACCAGCCTAGCTGGTGTGAGACCACAGGGCCTAAGCTCTGCCCCGTCCAGACCCGGACACAACACGCAGGAAGGCCCCCAATACCACGCTCCGGGCAGGGACCAGGCTCAGGACAAACTTCTGATTTCAGGGTGTCGGCAGCGGGTCATCAGTGGCTCAGGGAGACTTCCGGGCCCAGGCGCAGCCCTGTCACTCTGCGCTACGCCTCTGCCACGAACGGCCGCACCTGCAGGTTCACTCTTGTTCCCCCTTCCCCTGCAAACCCCAGGGCAGAGGTGCTCCTCCTGTAGCTTGAAAAACTGTCCAGGTCCTCCACTGCTGGCCCCTGCTATGCAGCTCCTCCCAGGGGAAGGCAGAGCATGTGTCCTGCCCCACACCTGGGCTTGTCCCTGGGCCTGGCCCTGGCCCTGGCCAACCAGCCCACGGGATGGCCGCAGGTCCCGTGCCGGCACAGACTGGGGAACACAGACTGCCGAGAACACAGGGGCTGCTAAGCCCAGGGGTGAGTTTTCACAGCAAAGCTCGGTGCTGCTGCACTGAGCAAGAGAGACGAGCACAGGGGCAGCTGGGGCAGCACAGGAGCTGCCCGCAGGGCCTCCCGGCCACACAGACGCTGCGTGTCCAAGTCAGCTCTCAACTTTCCTGCTTTAAGTTTCTGTAGCGATGCTGGTACGCGTGCGTCAACTGCAGTGCTGAGGGTGCGTGAAACCGACACGGAGAGAGTCCCCAAGACCCCTCGCTTGTAGCTTACAATTTGGCTACAAACCAGAAATTTAACCCAAGTAGAAAAAAGGAATCTTTTACTCATTTCTCCACTTCTAGGTAAACTGGGGAAAAATCCATAGCTCCTCCAATGCTCAAAGGTAGCTCAGGAGAGAGGGAGACCGAGACCCCCAGCAACCTTCAGTAACGTTTCTGCCCCAGAGCAAGGGCTCACCTGCAGGACCCCGGACGGAGGGAGGAGGTGAGGAAACAGGCCGCAGGCCACGGGGTGGAGTGGGCCCGGCTCAGGGAGGCAGCTGATCCTGCGCAGCACTGACGGCTCCAGGCCGCTCCACAGATGGGGAACATCTGCCCCCCGTGGCCACTGCTCTGAGAGCAGCACACCCACCGAGGCAGCGTCTAGAACCACGCGGGCGCTCGGCACGTGCAGACACAGCATCACCGGCTCTCTTTCCCCTCCTTCAGCCCAGGCCTTGGTGCTCCGGAACCTGAGCCACTAGCCAGGCTGCAGACCCTGTCACGAGGAACAGAAAGAGCCACGGGGGCCAGGGGGCGGCCCCTCGCTGGCAAAACACCCGTGAAAACTCCTCTTAGCCACGCCCGGTATGGACGGCGCCCAACTCCGGCGGTGCAGACCCTGGGGCTGGCAGCAGGCCACGGGCACCCCTGAGGCCCCGGGTCTCCATGGAGGCCTGAAGTCCCCGGGACAGCAGAGAACAGCCCACCCCTGCCAACAGCACCCGCTCCGCATGTTGCTCATCCCATGATTCTCTGAGCTTGGAGCCAAATGCTGGCCAGAAAAACTAACACGTGATGGACTGTCCACAATTTAGCGTCGATTCAGATAAAATAACGATTCCCGACGATTAGCTCTGCAGCCCAGCTACAGAGTCACCTGGGCCCTGGCCCATCTCCTGCCCCAGCTCCTAAATGGCCCAGAGGCAGCCAGGCCACGTGCACACGAGATCCCCAGACGGAGGCGGCCAGAGACAAGGAAGTGCCAGCCTCCTCGTGTGGTCTGAGCGATCTCAGAAGGCTCACGGCGCTTCCCCTCTGGCGAAGGAGTTTTCTGGAAGTCTGTTCTTAAGTTTCTGGACTTATCTGACAGCGCTGACCTCTACGCTGCTCTGTGACGACAGCGTGTTGTCTGTAGGACGGAAAGGATCTGACGTTTGTTCAAACGGGCTCTGTGGTCTGGGACTCGACACCCAGGGAGGTATCTTTCAACAGTGACGGTGAAACTTCTGCTTCCAGACAAAAGAGGAACGGAAACCAGATTCACCCCCTGCCTAGATTCTATAGAGCATTTTAAGGAAAAAATGATACCGACATTGAACACTCTTACAGAAAACAGAGCAAGGAGTAACCATTCCCAGCTCCTCTTGGGAGGCCAGCATCCCCCTGACACCACGGCCAAGGACATCACACAGAAGGTGGGAGACGGGTGTCCCCCGACCACAGACACACTGATCTCACAACACGGGAGCCCTCAGAGCCCAGCAGCGTGCGAGATCATCAGCTGGGATCAGTGGATTCATCCAAGGAAGCAAGGTTGGTTAACACCCACAGATCAAGTGAGAAAACATCACGTGATCATAAAGAACTGGACAAGATTCAACACCCATTCATGTTAACAGTTCCCAACCAACTAAATATACAGGGTAGCTTCCTCAACCTGCGGAGGGCGTTATGAAAACACCTGTATCTATGTCATCCTGAGGAAGACGGGATGCTTTCTGGCTGAGCCGGGACAAATCGAGCACCTCCCCTCTCAGCGCTGCCCCCTGACCAGGCCCCGAGACCTCAGCTGAAGTGTCGGGCAGGAAGGAGAGTCCCAGGCACGCCGGCCGGGAGCGGTGACGCGGGACAGCTGTCCCTCACGCCGGCACGTCCCTGGTGCAGAGTCCTCGAGCACCTACCGACCACAGAACTGATCAGCGGGTCAGCGACTTCACAGGGTGGGGACTCAAGTGCACGGCTGTCGGAAGTCAGCACGCGGAGGTGCCGGGAAGACAGTTCCACTCCCAGCAGCAGCACAAGGAGCAAACGCCCCAGCAACTCGTCTAGGGGAGGCACCGTAAGACCTGTCCACCCAGCCAGAAACCCCGCGGACAAGGACGGGAGCCTCCATGACGGGTGACCCGCACTGCCGGGCGGCCACTGCCCCACAGGGTCTGCAGACAACGTGGCCTTGATCTAAACCTCAGCCGCCTTTTTGTGTAGAACTTGACACCATGATTCTAAACATCTACGGCAGCAAAAAGCACCCAGAAAAGCCATCCCAACAGCCGTGCACCGGGGTGGGCAGGGTGCTGGTTTCAGCTCACCAGAACGCGGGGCGGCCTGCACAGCGACCTGCAGCGCACGCACAGGTGCTCACAGGCGCAGGACAGAAGGTCCAGGAACCATCCAGACACCTGCGGACACGGGACTTCCGGCAAAGGCGCCGGCACAATTCAATGGGAAGTCATTTCAGAAAGCGACGCTGCAGCAATTGAGTAATCACGTACAAAAAAGCACGCTTCGAAACTTACCTCAGACTACACACAGAAATTAACCTGAACGAGACCATAAGTCTAAGCATAAAAGCGAAATTTGGAAAAGTTCTAGAGGAGACACAGGAGAAAACCTATCTACCCTAGGGTATGACAAAGATTGTTTAGATTATGGACTATACTTTTGGGAACATCAAATAAGCAATAAATTGGACGTCATCAAAATTAAAAACTTTTCTGCTTCAGGAAACACTAATAAGAATATAAGAGAAGGTGAAGGAGACTGAGATACAGACTTCCAGTTGCAAAATAAATGAGTCAAGGGTATAAATGTACAGTGTGGGAAACAGTAATTATGTAACATCTTTGTAGGGTGACATATCATTACTAGATTCATTGAAATGTATAGAAATGCCAAATCACTATCTTGTAGAACAAGAACATAGTTTTATAGGTCAATTATACTTCAAAACAAACACTCATAGCAAAAGAGATCAGATTCCTTACTAGAGGAAGTGCAGGTGTGAGGAGGGAATTGGATGAGGAGGTCAAAAGATACAAACTTCCAGTTAAGGGATACCTGTGTACTAGGGATGTAATGCACAACATGGTAAAAATAATTAGCACCGCTATATATGGAAGTTGTTAAGAGTAAATCCTAGGAGTTCTCATCACAGCAAAAGAAAAGGTATCTTTTTTTTATATATCTTTAATGTTGTATCTATATGAGATAACGAACTATACTTATCCTGGTCAGCATTTCACCATTACGCGAGTCTAATCATTACGCTGTACACCTTAAACTTAGGAAGTGCTGCGTGTCAACTATATCTTGATAAAAGAGGTAGAAGAAATGGAACATAAGAGAAGTCATTCACTAGGAAGACAATTTGCAGATCCTGTACGTGATAAAGGAGTTGTATCCAGCATACACACAGGACTTACCAAGTGAATAAGAAAACCAACGACCCAGTGGGGAAAATGGTAGAGGATCTGAACGGACACTTCAGCAAAAAAGCCCAACATCACCGTCACCAGGGAAACGCAGATAAAGCCGCAGAGGTGCCCCCAGAGGCCCACATTCCAGAACGGGGCAGGTCAGAGGCCTGGCGATACCCAGGGCTGGTCAGGATGGGGCAGGAACACCAACCGCGCAGCCCTTTGGAAGGCAATCTGACAGTCTCTTCAACAGCAAAATGCACATGTGCCATAAAACTCAGCGATTCCTCCTTAGGCCCGTCCCTAAGGTGAGTGCAGACATGGTCCTCACGAGGACTCACGGGCGAATGTGCTCAGCACGATACCCGTGAGCTCAAAGCCCAGGACAGGCCCAGGGTCCAGCAGACACAATGCGAGGCAGCCCCGCTCAGGGAGCAGTGCTCAGCAAGGAGATGGGGTGCAGAAGCACACGCTTGAACTCGGTGAGCTTTATGGGATGAAGGACACGAGAACGCAGCTGGTAAAAGTCCGCCTGCAGTTGCAGAGGAGACCTCGGACTGCTATGGACGTTGTTGAGAGCCCTGGCTGCCTCGGGGTGGCTAAGGCGGGAGAGGGTTTGTGCACAACTATTAACGTCCCTGGAACCCTAAATGGAAGGGCACCGCATCTCCAAAACTAAGCCATCCACTCTCAGCCAGCCAGAGGGACACTACAGCTCTGCCCTGGATGGTCTGCCGCAGCTCTGCACAGCCCGGTGACCTGCAGCACCCTCCAGCACACGACGCTACCGACACCAGGCCACCCCACTTCAAAGCGGAGACGCGGCTGACACACTGGGAACAGCACTTGCCAGCCACTCTGTGGCAGTTGGAGAAGCCCAGGTCACAGTCAGCCAGGACCTCCACCCAGGGAGGCAACAGAGCCCTGCAGCTGCAGGCCTGAGAGGACCCCATCAGCCACAGGCAGCCCTGCAAGTCCAAGGACCAGCAGCTGCCCCCCACCTCCTCATGGAGACCACGGCACCCACGTCCTCCTGGAGACCCTGCACCCACCTCCTCGTGCAGCCCCCCAACCCTCCCCTCAGCCCCTGGCCTCTGTATCCTGAGGAGCCCCGTTCCGTTGCCTCTGACCCCCTCCTGGGTGCCCAGCTAGGTGCTGGTGCCACCCCCAGAGCTCCGCCATCCTCCCCAGCAAGCGTCCTCCAGGACCCCCCTGCGTCCCTTCTCCTGGGGCCCCGGGGATCCTCAGGGACCCGTGCACCACGCGTCCTCACTCTCCCTTCCAGCACAGCCTTGCAAAGGTGCTTCCTTCTTCCAGGACCACTGATGGGGCACCTGCAAGAGGCAAGGAGCAGGGAAGGCCCAGCCCCACCTCCCTGGGGCTGCAAAGCAGACAGACGCGAAGCAGGTGGCTCCAGGGGATGAAGAGGTGCACGGTGGGTGGTCAGGCTGGCAGGACACGCAGCACAGCCCGGGAGCCGTTCCCAGGCCCAAATGCTGCCCCCGACCCCCCACATGCGAGACAACCACCACTCTGGCCCCGGCGGGTGCAGGGGGAGCATCCACGGGGACCCTGCCGCCTTCCCCCGGTGGGGACCCAGAACGGTCGCACCCGGCCCCTGAAACGCGAACTCTGCCCAGAAGACTCTGATCCAGGGCGCTCCGGAAACCTCCTCCTTTCGTCCCGGTCTAATTACACACGCGTCCGTACCAACAGCCCGTGTCGGGACACGAAGTGCTCTTCAGCACGCAAACGTACTCTTGGAACACGTCTGCGTGGACAGGCTTCCTGTGGGACCGCGCCTTCCTGGACACCCGAGCCTAACCACGCTGTTAAGAGCAGGCAAACAAGGAGCCGTGACAGCGGGGTCTGACCTCTGACCCACCACAGGCTCTGCTGGCTCTGTGCTCGTCAGGACACTGCAGCCCGGGGCAAGGAGGTGACATCGTGAAGGGACCGGCCAGCCGGCCTCCCGAGCAGACCTCGGCCTCGGCGCTGTGCGCACGGTGGGTGGACGACTGTCTGCGGGGCGGGGGGTGGGTCGGGGGCAGCCCTGGTCTCCACCCCAGATGCCGGGGCCCCTCCCCCAACCGCAACAACCAGAAACGTGGCGCACGCGGCCGCCGGGTGAGCAGTGGTGCTGTGGCCGCAGACCGACACACTCACTGGCCCCCCGGGCTCTGTGCTGGCAGCTGGTCTCGGGGCACCGGCAGCTCAACTTCCACCTAATCCTGAAAAGCACAGACTCCAGAAACGGCACAGCGTCACTCGGACAGACACGTTCCAACGTGGGAGCACCATGGGCCTACTTCCGAAAGCACGGACGCCTCCGCCGTGGCCCCCCCGCAGGCCCGCTCGTGGCGTGAGCACAGCGGCTCCGAGCGCCCAGGGCCCCTGCTCCACAGCTTCCCCGCAGGGAGCTGACGGTCCCGTCCTAACCGCGCGGACCAGAGGCGGCGCACGCGCGCGCGTCGGCCCAGCTCCCGCCGCAGTCACGCGCGCCGGCCCCTCCAGCCGCGCCTCCTGCGGCGACGCCACTTCCCAGCCAAGGTGAAGACTGTGTAGACGGCAGGGCCCCGGTCCTCCTGCGGGGTCCGAAGTGCCTCCCCAGAGCCCCCCCCCCCCGTCCCCTGCACTGACTGACTGTCCCCACTGCTCCGAGCACGGGTCCTCCCAGGGGTTCCCAGCAGCAGACCCTGGAACGGGGCAGAGACGCAAATTCCACCACCACCGCAGCCCCCGAAACTGGAATTCTGGAAAGGGGCTCAGCAGCTGTTTTCACGGGCCTCCCTTGCACCTGTCCACCTGTCCCCAGGACACCCACGCATCCGTCCAGCCTCAGGACTCTCCCGTCCACGGCCCACCTGTCCCCAGGACACCCACGCATCCGTCCAGCCTCAGGACTCTCCCGTCCACGGCCCACCTGTCCGCAGGACACCCACGCATCCGTCCAGCCTCAGGACTCTCCCGTCCACGACCCACCTGTCCGCAGGACACCCACGCATCCGTCCAGCCTCAGGACTCTCCCGTCCACGGCCCACCTGTCCGCAGGACACCCACGCATCCGTCCAGCCTCAGGACTCTCCCGTCCACGGCCCACCTGTCCCGAAGACCGTCTCATCTGTCCCTGCATCCGTCTGTCCCCAGGGCCCTCCTGAAGGATGTCATCAGCTCCGCCAAGCAGGTCACCAGGTCACAACACTCACAGAGGATCCCATAGCGCTCTCTGCTCTGGACCTGTTCCCAGATTGCCCTTCAAGGCTCTGAAAGACCCCCTGAGTCTGACGCTGACCTGAGACCCGCACAGTACTGCCTAGAGTGCTGAGAAAATGAATGCTCCAAAGAAACAAGTGTAAATCCTAGGCAATTCTGTCACAAACAGGGCTGAGGGGTGGTACACAGCTCTGCTCTAGACAGTCACTAACCCAGCTCCTGAGGCCCTGGGCTCTGAGGCGCCGCCATGAGGACTCCCCCTGGAGGCACACACCACCGGCGACTGTGCAGGTGAGTCCTCCGGGGTGGGGAGGGCCCTGATGCTGCCCCCTACAAGCCCCACTCAAAGGTCCCATCCCACGTGGGGCAACATGATGGGCGCGTTCTGCCTTGGTGGGGCCCTGGGGATAACAGAGGCCCAGGCTGAAGGCGCCTGCTCTACGGGGAACCCATGGAGACGCCCCCCGGCTTCAGCTCCAGCACCCTCCTGAACCAGAACTAAACCAGGGCTGAGCCAGGACCACTGAAGCAGGGCCCTAAACCAGGACTGAACCAGAGCCCTGAACCAGGTCTCGTGAACCAGGGCTCCTAAACCAAGACTGATCCAAGACTCCTGAACCAGGTCTGAACCAGGACTGGATCAGGGCCCCTGAACCAAGACTAAGCCAGAGCCTCTGAACCGGGACTGGACCAGGTCTCCTGAACCAGGACTGGACACGGGCCATGAACCAATGCTCCTGAGCCAAGCTAAACCAGGACTGAACCAGGACTCCTGAACCCGACCAGACAAGGGCCCTGAACCAGGACTGAACCAGATTGAACCAGGACCCCAGAGCAAGGAGTCAAACACAGCTCCTGAACCAGGGCCCCTGAACCAGGACTGAACCAGGACTGAACCAGGGCCCCTGAATCAGGACTGAACCAGGACTGAACCAGGGCCCCTGAACCACATCCTCTGAACCAGGCTCCCCTGGACTGGGTTCTGCCATGTAGTGTTCCCCCACCCAGGCCTCAGTGGCCATCCAGTGGCCGAGCCTCAAGTCGGCCCCTTTCGACCCAGCAGCCTGGACAAGGCCTGGGGAAGCTGGTCCACGGGGGGCCCACAGGCAGCTTTGGGGGAGCTGAGGGCTTGGGGGCGAGGCGATACCCACCATCGCTGGGGAGTGGGCTGTGGCCAATCTGCATCTCAGGCCCCTCAGGCTCCTCATGGAGCCCTCTCTGTGGCCAGTCAGGAACAGGAGTGGCGGCCCAGGCAGCAGCCAGGTGGACGCCGGGTACCAAATGAGGTGCCCTTGGCGGGCACATGCAGGCTGCAGGTGCCGGGCCCTGTTTGGGAGGCCTGAGAAGACAGGACAAGATCACGCACACCCCCCCACCACGTGATCGCGAGAAACCTCCAGGTTCCACTCGTCAGGAAGAGAACGGAGGGCGTCTAGGTTCGCACCGCTTCAATGTGGCAAACTCCTGACCAGTGATTAAAAGTTCTCAATATTTCCCCTCCTTCCTGCACAAAGATTCTCGTTGATGCCAACTACGAAAACCAGAAATCGTTCTTCACTAAGAGATCCACAGAATGCAACGTGGCCAAGCTCAGCCCCTCTGTGAAGTCACGGTCACCGGGCAAACTCAAGGCTCCCGTCAGACATGCTCTCAGGATCCTGACCTTCTGCTCTGAGGACTTCCAGGTCCTTTCTGTCTCCAACACATCTGCTGGAAAATCTAAGGACGCGTCAAAGTAAACACACGTGCCTGCTGTGTGTACACGCATCTGCACGTACCCACGAGCGTGTCTCCAAGGAACGCACTTCTAACCTAGAACATGGTCACATGTCCTGAGGGAATCAATGGTTAACTGGATACCCCCAAAACTACAAAACGGCTGCAGAGAAAGATCTAAATAGATGGATAATAAATTTAACCAAGGAGGTGCGACACCTGTATGCACACAACATTGCTGAGAGAAATTATGGGACACGTAAGTAAATGGAAAAACATCCAGAGCTCATGGGCTGGAAAACTCAACTGTTTTGGGGTATCAGTTACACCCAATTGTTCTACAGATTCACTGCAATCCCAATCAAAATGCCAATAGGCCTTTTTTGTACAAGTTCATAAGCTGATTCTCAATGTTAGGTGGAAATGCGAATGTCAGCATAGCCAGAGCTGTTTCAAAAGAACAGAGTTGGCTGTACACCACCCACTTTCCACATGTTAGTCTACAAAGCACCCCAGAGTGAGAACACAAACACAGATCAGTGGGTTAGGGATGAGAAAATAGACCCAGACGCATACGGTCAATTGATTTCAGACAATGCAACTCAATGGGAAAATGATAGATTTCAAAACTGCTGTGTACCTGGATATCTTACACCACATGCAGAAACTTACATGAAATGGATCAGAAGTTTAAATGCAAAAGTGAAAACCAGGAAGCTTTTAGAAGGAAGAGAGCAGATAATCCTGAGAGCTTGGGATAGGCACATATTTCGTAGATCGGATGTAATAAATAAGAACCATAAAAGAATAAAATTGAAAGAATCAAAAAACTAACAGCTTTTGCTTTCAAAACACATGTTAAACAAATGACAAAACGGGCCAAAGACTGAGGAGAAATATGTGAAAACATGTGTCTCATAAAGGAGCCGCACCCAGATTCTACATAAAGAGCCCTTACAACTCAATGACAGAGAAATACCCCGTTTTCAAAAGGGGCAGCAGATTTGGACAGACGGTGCACAATGGCTGATACGCGATGAAAAGATGCTCGCCGTCACCAGAAAACAGGGAAATGCAGATAAAACCATGACACACAACACGCCCGCCGGGACGGCTGAAGTAGAAGTCTAAGGACAGCCAGTGCCGGGGAGGCGTGGACGAGGACCCGCACGCACGGCTGGGGAAACGGGACGTGACACCTGCCTCAGAACAGTGTACGGGCTTTGGAGGCTTTTCAGGTTTTTTTGTTTTTTAAGTTAAACACACACACAGCGCACAGCCCAGCAATTCCACTCCGAGGTCATTCATCCAAGAGAGATGCAAACACCCGTCCACACGAGGTTCTCAGCAGCTTCATTCATGAGAAGCACACGCAGAAACAGCTCGAGTGGCCTCCAGTGCTAAAGTGACAATCAGGCTGTGGTCCATCCACGCAACGGGACCCTACTCGGCAGGGAGAGGGAAGCAGGGCCCGCCGCACGGCGGCAAGCACCTCAGACAGATCCTGGGAGCCGGAGTGGCTGCCTGGGGCGAGGCGCGCGCGGGGCCCTGGGGGCGGGAAGCGCTCTGCTCCGTGGTGTGTCCACATGTGTGACGACCGGCCCACACACCTATAGGCACCATTCACTGTACGTGAACTAACCCCCCACAAACTGGACTCTTCAAAAATCAAGGGTTAAGAACAAGCCCCCACCCCCACCCCCACCCCCGTCCCTAACACCTCTGGGAAACCAGCAGACTAAGTGACGGGGGAAGTCCCTCCTCCTGATATGCTCAGCGCTGCTGATGGGATGGATGCGGGCTCAACCGAAAAAACTTAAATGTCATCAGCAAGTCCCAGTGGAACAGTCACACTCCTTCAGGCTTAGGCGTATGCTAGGGGTACGATATGCAGCAACCATACGTTTTTCCGTAACACCTGGAGACGCTTTATTACTTTTAACCGACACAGTATTAAATATCAAAAAGCACCTTTTTAAAAAAATTAAATATACTGCTGTCCAGCTGTCCTTATTGTAGATAAATGGAGCATAAAACCTCTAGGTTCAGAAGCTAGGCAGAATAGAAGAAGCTGAGCCATGGATAACTAAAACCAACCGGAAACAAACTCCAGAATGACGACCAACTTGGGAATCTGTCAAAGACAACATTTTTCTGTGTGCGAGACTTTCTTGGCAGCGGGAAGAGACTAGACGTGCAAGCGCTTTCACGCCTGACATTCCTCCAGCATCTTCGACCACCCTCAGCTACACGTCGGTAGGCGACCCGAGTTACCTCCGCAGGCGTTAGAAGGAAGAGTAACTTACTACTCTCGTCCCTGCGGATCGACGAGGCCCTCGAACAGGTGGTCCACTCCGGGCACTAGAGGCGGCTCCCAGGGGGAGAGCGGTGGACGCGGGGGACGGGCTGGGCGCCACTGGGCTATCCAACCCGCGCGGCCTGCAGGCGAGGGCCGGGGCTGCGAACGGGGGCCCGGGCTGTCCTGAGTCTCCCCCGACCCCCTCGGGCCCCCCGGGCATCTTGATCCTCTGCAAGCAGTCTTGGAGTACTGCCTGCGTGCTGGACTCGCTGAGCCAGCACAGGAAGAGCTCGTCCACCTTCATCTTCAGGACGGGCTGCAGGACTTTGCCGGGCGGCATCTCCGGGGCTCGGCCCCTCCTTCCAGGGGGACTCCTTCCTCCTGCACAGGTGCCTGGAGCCGGGACCGAAGTCCGGCCTGAATGGATCTCCGCGTAGTAGGCGATGGCCGCCGGAGGGGACGAGCCCCACGGGGGTCCCGGACCCGTGGTCCCGGGTGAAGTCGCCCGGCCCGGCGGGCGTGGCGCGCCCGGGGCCCGGTGAGGAGGCAGCGGCCCGGCGGGCGTGGCGGGCCCGGGGTCTGGTGTGGCATCAACTGCCCGGCGGGCGTCGAGGCCCGGGGTCATCGGTCAGGGGTCAAGGGGTACGGCGGCGCCCCGCCCAGGGGCTGCGCGGACTCGGGAGCCCGGCGGAGGCGGAAGGCCGGACCGCGGCGGGGCCCGCCCAACTCAGGGCAGCTTCAAAACGGGCGCGCCAGCTACGCTCCCAAAGAAGGTCGCTTATGTTGTGCGTCACCGTGACGCGCGGCATCATCACGGCGCCGCCCATCGGCGCCTACGACTCCAGCCGCGGCTGTGCTGGGGCGCTTCGGTGGGCTGGAGGGCGCTCAGGAGCTGGAGCGGGGGCGGGGGATGGCGGGCACCCCACCCCATGTCTTTCAGCTTTTAGGTTTTCTTGGGGTGGGGCCCGCACCAGCCACGTGCCCTTATGTCCGCGGAAGTGCAAGCATGGGCGGTGCGATCTCGCCGGGATGGGCGGGGTTAGTTGGCTGGTCTGTTGGGCACTACAGTGCATGCCTGTGGTGGCGGCGCTCGGGAGGCCCGTCGGTCGAGCATGAGCAGTGCGTGCTCGCCGGGAGCTAGTCGGAGACCGGGCATTGTGCGCGGACAGGGCGCGGTACAACGGAGGAGCATGCGCAGTGCGTGCCCGCCGACGGCGGCAGCGAGCACGCGCGCTGCGGGAGCGAGCGGGAGGTGGGCGTGCCGGCGGTTGCGGGGAAATGTAGTTTTTAGATAAAACGGGCCCCTTCGGACCGCAATGGTCACGGTTACGTTAAGTTTGTTAAATGATAGTGACGGGTTGGAGGCGTGCAGCTGCTTTAAAGCTGGCCTTTCAGGCTGAGAATGAACTGCTTTTGTAATTGCAAAAATAATAAATTAATTTTGATGGAAGTGGAAGTAATTACTTAAGTGACTTTGGCCCCATGACTAGCTTATTTCAGTTTATCCTTTTAATAGTGTCTATAAATAATCCACACAGCACACATGCACCTCTTTTTTTTTTAATGCCTTGATTTTTTTTTTCTTTTCTAAGTTTTTTTTTTTTCCTCTCTTAACATTATTTTAGAGTTTTCACTTGGGTTTGCTCTTTTTTAGGAGGGAATTTCGAGGTCTTATGAGCTGGGCTCTCCTATTTCTCAGGAGTATAAATATAACTAGACTCACTAAATAACTCTTAAACTATGGTTTTATTTTGTGCCTACAATGATTTCAAACTTCGTTTGTGTTTGTTGACTGAAGAAAAATGCACAGCCTAAGAATTGAGAATTATGTTTTATTCCGTGGACTTGCTGAGGACTTAAGCCAGGGAGGTGGCCTCTCAGATGGCTCTGACGGGCTTCTTCCAAGAGGTCAGGGAGGAGCCAGGGTACAGAGGCCTTTTTTTGCAACAAAAAATAAGATAGTTGGAAGGTTACTGTTAATGAAAGAAAAACAGACATCTCAAGTTAATGAATTTAGCACTTTTCTATGGATGGGAAGATGCTAAAGATAGGAAATCACTTTTTTGATAGGCACCGTAGCTATCTGGGACCAGTATCCTGCTTTTCTCCATCCTGAGTCCCCCCAGGGTGTACAGTCCAGGGTGCCTGCAGTGGCTGAGGGCTTGATGGATGCAATAAACTTCGTTTACTGATATGGCTTGAAGATAAAAATTCGACTATCCTGGGTCAGGACAGGGCCATAACGCAGGAATTCTGTGTGGTTGTTTCTGTTCATTGGGAAGCTAATGCTTGTGTGCGCAGGCTGTCACTTCTGGAGAGAGGTAGATATTAATACACGTCTCTGAGTTTATCACATACAGACATCTTGTCCAAGAACAAATGTGCTTTTCACTCGGGGTCTGTAAGCGAGCTGCCATTCATCCACGTGGTTTTGGGGGGAAATGGTCTTTCTGAGTCCCTGCACAAGACGGCTTTATACCCTGGGGCTCGGCGGGGCCTAAGGAAAGGTCTGTGCGTCTGCCAACGGGACAGCAACAAACTCCGGGAAGGAAACAGAACCTCCTTCAGTCTGTGCGGTGGATCCTGCCGCAAAGGACAGAGAGGTGCTGTGTGGCCCGAGGACGGCGGGGCAGAGGCCGGAGGGGCCTGGGATGTGCACCGCCCACCCCTGAACAGAGGCAGGACTCTGCTGATGGCAGGAATGGAAGCACAGCTGGCTGCATCCGCCTTCCAGGGGTGGCGGAGGTCTCAGGGCGGTGTGTGTGTGGGAGGGGGGCGGTGGACAGCGTGCACGTGGAGAGGAAGATCCCAGAGGGCCCCCTGCGGGAGGGCATGCACTGCGCATGCTCCCCATGTGGGAGGGCGGAGCTTATCCAGGGGAGTGGGAGGGAGGGCAGTCCTTCCTTCGTCCATGGGAGCCCAGGTCCCTTCTGTGGCCGTCAACTCAAAGCCGGTGGGACGCACCAGCTTCAGCCCCATGGGCAGGCGCTCCAAACATCCTGTGGCTCTGAGTCACACCCGCCTGTCACCAGAGCCCAGGTCGGGTGGTTGATTGCACACTCAGGCGTGAGGCATGAAGACGCCCTGGACAGAGTGTGCTATGTGGTCAGTCTCACTGGTCCTGGGCTGACCCTGAGCTCCAAATATACGTGTTCTGTGCAGCTAGAGGTCAGAGTGATCAAGTTTATATCTGCCACGGCTATCCCACCTGAGTTTCTTCTTTCTTCCCTCCTTCCTTTCTTCCTTTCTCTCCTTCCCTCTTCCTCCCTCCCTCCCTCTCTCCCTCTCTTTCTTTCTTTCTTTTTTTTTTGGTGTTTGTCTTTCTTGTGAAAACGGACTCCTGAACAGCCACGGGGGTGCATGTGTTTGATTTCAAGTGACTTCCTCTCAAAGTACTTAATGGGGAGTTCCATCAAGTACAGTGTGGAGGCTCTTTTCTGACTGGCGTGTCTTTTCCATCTCTGTCTTCTCCCTTCCTTGTCTTTATTTGCTTTGCTTTATTCCCGACTGATTTCCTTTTCAGCCTTGGTTTCTTGCTGGATAAGACTTCCTTTCAGACCATGCGAAAGTGGAGGAAGTGGCTGGTGCATCCCATCACTGTGGGGCAGCCCCGGCAGACACATCCCCTTACGGGAATACTGCACATTCCCTGATTGTCGAGGAACCATTTCCTTCCTGTGAACCTCGCTCACCCCTGCACCCTCTAACTTGGGGGACTCAGACAAACCCCGGACCCAGTGCCCCCGAGTTTCCCTCCATTGAAAGCAAAGTGGTTTTGGGGAAAGGTTTCCAGACACAGAACCAGGGATCAAATGGCCTTTGAACATTTTTTCAGCATTCATTATGTGCTAAGGTTTTCCTGCAGCCAGGACAAAAAGGAGGGGGAAATCCATTGAACTTTTGCTATATAAGTAGTAGCATTTTAGGTAAAATGCGATATGGACCTGATAATTAAAAACAAAAATTTTTTTTGTTAGCACCCATTTTGATAAGCTTTCAAAGAATAAGAATGTTGAACAAAAGAGGAAAAATGAAACGAATTCATAGCAGTTCTAACCAAACTAAAGAGAACTGAAAAGTCTCAAATGCTAAAAATAAAAAAAATAATAATAATTTTAAAGATTGGAGGGGGGAGGGATAAATTGGGAGACTGGGATTGACATATACACACAACTATATATAAAATAGATAACTAATAAGAACCTACTGTACAGCACAGGGAACTCTACTCAATTCTCTGTCATGGCCTATATGGGAAAAGAATATGAAAAAAAAAGAGTGTGTATATATAACTGATTCACTTTGCTATACACCTGAAACTAACACAACATTGTAAATCAACTATACTCCAATAAAAACAAAACCAAAAAAAAGATGGGGAGTGTGCATATAATCTGCCTTTTTATCCACAAGAAAGGGTTTTACAGAAGTTGTGTATGTGCATGGTTTTGTACTATTTATAACGAAACTTTCCAGACATCCACTGATGGTCTTGATTCAACATCCCAGCTCTAAATGCTGGCTCAGGACCCCATCCTCTAAATGACCTTTGACTCTGCCCCATTTTTTGTTGTATTTGTCCAGCTGTCAGCTGTAATGGTTGTGATCCGCTGTAACTTCATGACATCAGCTCGCCCGCCTCTATCAGTCCCTTGTCTTTTAATTTACTAACAATTTATTTGTTATGCTGGGACGCAGCATAATTAAATGGGTTAGTATTGGGTCGTCTGAGTGTGTGCAACACGCCTGAGGACATAGATAAATAAAACAACTCATGATCTCAGAGATCCGGTAGTGGAATGGGGTGGGAGAGGGGAATTATTTAATTAGATAATTCAATGTTCAATTATACGGTATGATGCAGAAGGATGATAGAAAAGTGAAAGTGGGGAGACAGGACAGGCTTGCGGGGGGTCGGGGGGAGCGCTATTTAAGCAGAGTTGTTAAGGATGATTAATAGTGGAAAGCAGGCTGTGTGGAAAGAACACACAAGAATTGAAGCTAGAACCATTGTTTGAGGGTCTGTCGTGAGGGGCTTCTGTGCCAGGCAGAGACTTCGGACATTCTCTTGTACAAATACCTTAAATTAGGAGGCTGGAAAAATAGTGATCATGTTAAGTTATGGTGGGATAGTTGGTAAAACCATGACTTGCATTAACCTGGGAGGCAAAACATGTGCCTTGTACACCAGCAGCTCTGGGAAACCATCTAAAAACAAGACTGCAGGCTGGTTGTGACCAACTGCATTCCATCAGTTTCTACATGAAAGAAAAGTAAAGAATGGGCCAGTTTGCCACCGGAATTTTACAGAGAATAAGGCCAAGCCCCCAAACTGCAGGGTTAGAAATTGAATCCATTTTCTTTCATCCAATCAGAAGTGTGTCCACATAACACAACCTTGGAGAAAAGACCTAATGCGGGTTTGATTCCCTTTGTGAAGACCTCTGAAAGAACTAGAGTGGGCAAATTGGGGTTGGGGGACTCTGAAAAACAACCCAGAATCCTTGTCACTGAGTTTAGAGAGAAGGGCCAGCCCATGTCAGCCAACTCTGAGCCGTGGATACAGATGCGCAAGGGAGAAGAAATGATTGTTATTGTAACCACAGAGTTTGGGGATGGTTATTACACACCACTAACTGCCTGATACACAAAAGGCAGACTGTTGAAATGCAAAAGGCAGGGATTGAAATGATCCAGTATGTCTGAGGCCTTTAACTCTGACAGTGAGGAGGAAGATGAGTTACAGGCATGGGAATCTAGACAACGATTCCAAGGCTGTAAGGGATTTTAGCGGGTGCATTAGTTGCCTAGGTCGGCTGTAACAAAAAGCCACAAACTCAGTGGCTAAAAACAACCCAAATGTCCTCTCTCACGGTTGTGGAGGTCAGAAGTCCAAAATCAGTCTCACTGGCCTTCAGTCAAGGGCTGGTTCCTTCTGGGGTCTCCAGGGGAGAATCTGTGCGGTGGCTTTTCCAGCTTCTGGAGACAGCTGCCTTCCTGGGCCCGTGGCCCCTTGCTCCATCCTCAAAGTTCATCACTCCAATCTCTGTTGCTGTAGTCGCACAGCCTTCACCTCTTCTGCCTTCAAATTTCCCGCTGCCTCCTCCAAAAAGGACCCTTGTGGTGACATTGGGGCCACCCAGATAATCCAGAATCACCTCCCATCTCAACACCGTTGATTTCATGACATCTGCGAAGTCCCTATTACCACTGGTGTTAATTTCCTGGAGCTGCCATAAGGAAGTAGCACAGCTGGGGGCTTAAACAACAGACATGTATTTCCCAGTCCTGGAGGCTGGAATCTGAGATACAGGTGTGGGCAGGGCTGGTCCCTCCCGAGGCCTCTCTCCTGGGTGTGTAGACGGCCTCTCCTCCCTGTGTCCTCATGTGGTCGTCCCTCTGTGTGTGTCTGGGTCCTGATCTCCTCTTCTTATAAGGACAGAAGTCCTATGGGATCAGGACCCACCCTAGAGACTTCATTTTACCTTAATCACGTCTTTAAAGACCGTATCTCCAAATACAGCCCCATTCTGAGGTCCTGGGGGTCAAGACTTCAACACAGGAATTTCGACAACACGGTTCAGCCCGTAACAGGTGAAAGGGTGGGCTGGGGAGGGGTCTTGGGAACATGAGACATCGTGAACGGTAGCCATGACTATTGCCTGGAAACCTCACCTGTCGAAAAAGCAGCAAAGAACTCAGAAGCAGAGAAAAGACTGCTTCTTCTTGCTTCCTCTTTATAATTTCTGTCTCTTTATTGAAATTCTCTTGGTCTCCTTTAGCTCTTTGAGGTTATTTTAAGCATCCATTTAAAGCCTGTTGGGGACTTCCCTGGCGGTCCAGTGGTTAGGACTCCGTGCTTCCACTACAGGGTTCAATCCCTGGTTGGGGAACTAAGATCCAGCAAACCATGCGCCATGGCCAACAACAAGCAAACAAACAAAACAACAACAGAATAAAGTCTGTTGAGTGAGTGCAATGTCTGGGCACATACTGTGTGATTCCTTTTATGTGAGATGTCCAGAACGGGCAAATCCATGGAGACAGAAGGCAGATCAGTGGTTGCCAGAGGCTGGTGGAGGGGGATGGAGAGTGACAGCTCATGGGGACGGGGTCTCCTTTCGGCATGGTAGAATGTTCCGGAACAAGACAGAAATGGTGGTTGCACGATATTGTGAATGCGCTTAATGTCACCGAGTTGTCCAGTTTAAATGCTTATTTTTATATCATGTGAATTTCACCTTAATTTAAAAAATAAAAAAAGAAAAGAAAGCACACAGGTAGAGAAAAAACGAGAAACAGCCAAGAAAGGGACCCTAGGTCAGGAGCTGGAAGACTAGATGTGGTGGAGTGTTTCCTCTGCCGTCCCCTGAATATTTGAGGCTTCCGAGCAGACTCAGCACTAAGGCGAGTGCTGCTTCTTGTTTTGCCTTAAAAGCGCCTGGTGACGTAGGTCTGATTAGCCACCCGTGTGTAACTGATGGGGGCATTTGAAGCAAGTTGACAAGTGGCTGGGAAAGTTCGGAGAACGAAAACCCAGCCAAGTCATCCCAAGCTTCGTGTGGCCTCTGAAAAGGGAAACACTGTTCTGATGGAGATGACTATTCCCTCATCACCCCGGTGTAAGGGATTCAACGGGGCCCCCAAAAGTTATGCCCTCATCTTGACCCCAGAACCTGTGGATGAGACCTCATTAGGAAACAGGGTCTTTGCAGGTGTGATGAAGTGAAGGGTCTGAGATGAGGTCCTCCTGGAGGAGGGTGGCCCTACATCCAATGACAGGGTCCTTCTAAGACACAGAAGAGCAGAGACACAGACACAGAGGAGAAGCCACATGAAGATGGAGGCAGAGATGGGAGGGAGGCGGCCACAAGCCCAGGGACACCTGGAGCCCCCAGAAGCTGGAAGAGGCAGGAAGGGTCCTCTCCTGGAGCCTCCGGAGGGAGCTCAGCCCTGGGACACCTTGACCTCAGACGTCTGGTCTCCAGGACTGGGGGAGGATGAATTCCCGTGGTTTTAAGGCCCCCATTTTTTGGGTGATGTGTTACGGCAGCCCTGGGACATTCACACTCTGGGTCCTTGTGAAAATGGGGTCGTCCTGGAGGGAAAGTCCAGAAATCTGAGCTTTAATCCAGCCCCATTGTCCGAGATGCTCTGTGAAACTCTAATAAGTACACTGTGTCAATTTTGCGTGTCTCAAGTCGGAGGAGAGGAAACAGAAGAAGCAGAAGAAGCCAAGAATGGCTGGCGCCCCATCTCACAAGAGAGCACGGAGGTTGCTTCTCCCTCCCCTATAACTCCTCAGGCCTGCATCCTGATCCATCGGAAGGAGACCCTGACAAACACCTCTTTGTCCTGGACCCTCTCACGGCCACTTGTTTGGCAACATAAAGGGTCCGTTGAAAAATGCTCCTTTTCCACTTTCACGTCTAATTGAATTCTCTCCCTGACGCGCCCCCCCCAGTTCCCCACGGCGCTATTTCAAGGTTTTGATGATAAGGAAAAGAATCTCGTATTTGGATAATAAAATTTTCTGACTTGCCTTCTGCCACCTTCAACTCAATTTCCCGTCCCCGGAGACGATGTGTATGATAGAATAGAATCAAATTCCTTATTCATGGGGAAAAAGCTCCAGTTTAATCTGAATATGCAGCACTCTGCACGGGTCAGGGTGATGGATGGCATGTGGAAATGCTTCTGGGGCAGGTAATCAAATGGGAGAAGGCACGGCGGGAGAGCTGGAAATAATGAAGTCGATTGAATATCCCTGCAAAGTGCAAAAATGCACATTACACCGCGAGACCCCGCATCCTCCTATTACTGTACCAATAGCAGCTCTGTCGCAGTGGAAAAAATGATAGGTCACAAATTAGGACTTAATGTATGGGAGCACATGGAAATGCATCCGCTGGGCTGGGCAAGGTGGCAGCCACCTGCCACCGCGGTCATGGAGAAGGACAGATGTCCTCGCAGGAAATGAACAGAAGCTGTGGGTCTCGCCAGACCTTGACGTGTGTCCGAAGGATTCAAAGGAGAAGATGAATCTGCGGGAGCCGCAGAGAATTGGAAACACCTTGTTAGAGACAAGCATGGGAATTCACAGCATGGACAGCCTGGAAGGTTGAACCCTGGCCCATCCCAACACCAGAGGCAGGACTGGGGTTCTCGGGCATAGAGGTGCATCGGGGTGGAGAAATCAGGCTGAAAAGGCAGAGATTTGGAGCTTGGAAGGAGCAGCCCAGGTCCTAGGCTGCTGGGCCCTGCGCTTTCACTGTTCTGGAGAAGCACACACGGGAATGTTCCTTGCTGTCTCAGGTGCCCCGTCCCTCAGCCTGCTTTGGTGGGGAGTGATGAGAGTCACCGTGGTCCAATGAAACCTGCCCACAAGGAGCGCGTGGGGAATGTGTGTTCCGTTGTCTATTTATGCTGCGAACGCTGGGTGTTTAGTTTGTTTCTTCCTTGGTCATCAAGGCAGGGACGTTGTAGAGGGAGACTCGGGGGCCTTAGTGTGGCGACACGTCTTTCTGGAAAGTATTTAGGGGAGGAAGACTCTGACTTCCCATCAAAGTCCCCTTGAGACACGTGCGATTTCCACAGGGTCCCAGATACAAGAAGGGGCTCAGCACCGTCCTTGTGTGGACTGGACGGTGAAGCCGATCATTAGATCCCCAGACACAGGGCTGGACCAGCAGGGCATAGGGGACTGAGATGTCAGACTGACCTCCATGACCCCAAAATCATCCCCTGGGTGACCTCTGAGACCCCACCATCCCTGATCTGTCACAGACATGGCCTCACAGTGCCCTGGACTCCCTGATCTGTCACAGACATGACCTCACAGTGCCCTGGACATAGACATCATCCTAGGTGACCTCTGTGACCTCACCATCACCCAGGTGACCTCTATGACCTCTGTGACCTCACCATCCTCTGGGTGACCTCTGAGATCTCTGTGACCTCGCCATCCTCTGGGTGACCTTGACGTCGCCATCCCCCAGGTGATCTCTGTAACTGAGCCATCCCCTGGTCTGCTCTCAGGCATGACCTGGATGTGGGTGGGCCCTGTCCTTGGATGACCCCAGTGACCCCAGCTACGCCCACTTTTTTTCTCTCAGGTCACAGCTTTTCCAGCCCTTCCTCGCCTGGGCACAGGTGGGAATCCAGGTGGCCCCGCCCCGCCCATCACACTGATCTCCTGGGCTTGACTCATGGGCAGTAGAGCAGGGAGCAGGGCTGTGCAGAGGGCCCTGCTGTAGGAGGCTCTGTCCAGCCCCTGGCCGCACCCCCAGCCCCGCTGCTGGGGGAACCAGGTGGTCTCCGGATGGTCACCTGGCAGAACCGCTCTGTCGCTATGGTGGTTCCCAGAGCTACCGGAACCCCTTCCTTTTGTCTATGACCCAGAATGTCACATGCTGGCACACAACTGTTCCGTTTTATAAAATTTAGTTTTTAATTTATTCAGGTGAAATAACATAAAATTAACCATTTGAAAGTGGGTAAGTCGGTGGCATTGAGCACATTCACAGTGTTGTACAACCACCACCTCTATCTTCTTCTCATCCCCCCAGGGAGTCCCCGTCCCCATCAGCTGTCACTGCCCATGCCCCTCCCCCAGCCCCTGGTAACCATGAACCCACTTTCCATCTGTGGATTTTCCTGTTCTGGACGTTTCCTATCAATGGAATCACACTGTGTGTCCTTCTGCGTCAGCTTCTCTCACTGAGCATCCTGTGTTCAAGGTCCAAACGCGTTATAGCCTGTGTCAGAGCTTCACTTCTTTTCATGGCTGAGTCATATTCCACTGTGTGGATGGACCCCATTCTGTGTATCCATCCATCTATCCATCCATCCATGGACACTTGGGTGGTTTCTGCTTCGTGCCTGCTCTCAATCGTAATGCTACGAAAGCCTTCATGTTTTAAGGGAAAATGGTTATCATTCGCTGTGTCACTGAGGTCTACTCGGGGACCAGAGCTTTGACTCAGCCACTCTGACCCTCAGTTGCCTCCTTGGCAATGTTGCCTTCATCACAGCCCTCACCTGGCAGATTCTGACACACATTAGATGAGCTGACATGGGCAAGGCACTCACAACCATTCTGGAACCTTGCAATGAGGGCTCGGGATGTAGTGTGGGCCCCTCGCTGGGGTCACGTGAGCCCTGCTCACTTTCAAACACCCACACAGACCCTGCCCTGCCCCCACCGGGCACAGACCATGGTTATGGGCTGGACGGTGGCCCCAAAAAGCTACGTGCATGTCCTGACCCCCAAAATATGGGAATGAGGCCTTATTTAGAAACAGAAGCTGGAAGAGGTGGGAAGGGCCCTCCCCTGGAGCCTCTGGAGGGAGCAAGGCCCTGGGACACTTTGACCTCAGACATCTGGTCTCTAGGACTGGGGGAGGATGAATGTCTGTGCTTTTAAACCCCCGCCTTTGCAGTCATCGGCCACCTTGAGGAACCCACAGAGTGGGAGACATCAGAAACTGAACACAGCCTGTCAGCCTGGTGCCTGGGTGTGGGCACAAGTCCCAATGACCGTCTTAAACAGTGCAGGGTGGCGTCTTGTGACAAACCATTCAAACGAGGCTGCCCCGACCCCGTGCTCTGTCTGCCCCCAAGGTTGAAGAGGCCACACGCTCAGCTGCTCTGGCCGTGTGCCGTGTCCCCCCAGGAGTCTCGGGAAAGGCATTTCCTCGTGGGGACAGCTGAGCACAGGCTTGTGCTGGCAGCACATAACTCGGGTTATTTTAAGGGCTCTCGTTAATGCCCCAGGGGTTACGTACCAGCAAATTTCAGGAAATCACAGCCACGCATGGCATTAAAGCTGCATTACTGCCGGGCTCTGGAATCTGAAGAATGTCATTAGCTCCTAATCCTCACCGGTGACCTCGGTCGGGCTCTTCAAGGAGAGAGAGGCACTGAGCAGTGGGCTTTCGCTGGAGGGAGGGGATGCAGAACCCGTGTGGGTTCAGCGGGCATGGTAGTTGGTGCTGCGTGCGTGGGGCTGGGCACGGGCACGGGACAGGATGGTTCCGTAGCAGCAAGAAGCGCCTTCATCCACCTTCTGATGGGCTTTCCTGGTGACGTCACATGCACGCTCCCACAGGGCTGGTGGCAGTTCTTTGGTTTTTTTTAATTTTAAAAAAATATGTATTTACTTTATTTATTTTCCTTATTTTTTTCGGCTGTGTCAGGTCTTAGTTGCAGCATGCGGGCTCTTCGTTGAGGCACGTGGGATCCTTTGTTGCAGCACGCGGGCTTCGCTCTAGTTGTGGCGTGCGTGTTTTCTCTTCTCTAGTTGTGGCCTGCAGGCTCCAGGGCGCTCTGTAGTTTGCGGCACGCGGGCTCTCTAGTTGAGGCGCGCGAGCTCAGTAGTTGTGGCGTGCGGGCTTAGTTGCCCCGCGGCATGTGGGATCTTAGTTCCCTGACCAGGGATCGAACCCACGTCCCCTGCATTGGAAGGCGGAGTCTTTACCACTGGACCACCAGGGAAGTCCCAGGCTGGTGGCAGTTCTGATGTTCAAACAGAGCAAACGCCGTCAGTGGGAGCTGAAGAAAGTCCCCCACCACAGTCAGGAATGTGAAGGGTCAGACAGCTCTGGCTTCTGTGGTGTCTGAACTTCTCTGCTGAATTGCCGTGTTCTGGCCACAGGGGGCGTGGCAGAGTCAGAACTGGGTTTCAGGGAGGAAGTGGGTTATTCACTGGGGATTTGTTTCTGACCCACTTTAAAACCAAACCTCATCGTGTTGCCCAAACCAATTAAATTCTTTCTGTGCAAATGCACTGAGAGGGTGGACATTTGATGCTTTGAAAAGTAACTCATGTATTGAGCTTGAGTTTCCTTCCAGACATGGGATGAAAGGGAAATAGACAGTAGATAGATAGATAGATTAGATTAAACTAGATGGATATATAGATTAGATAGACAGACAGATGATAAATAGGTAAGTAGAAAAATGATAGCTAGATTAGATTAGGTTAGATTGATAGATAGATGCCAGATAGATAGATAGATAGGTGATATGTATTTCCTTTAAGATACATACACATATGCCACTTGGAAATAAAGAGTTTATGAGATACGTGAATATATATATAATGTGTATTAAAATTATATAATTATATATTATAGTTTATAGTATTCTATAACATGCATACAATGTGCATCATATAAAATTGTACAATACGTAGTTATATATTACATACATATAATACATATGTATACATCTTATGTAACATAACTTTAATATATATGTACATATCATATAACAATATAATATTAGATGCTTTGTATTATGATACTATATTATTACATAGTATATATGTTATATAATTAACATAGTACAATATAATAATACTATACACTATAAGTTTCATATGCACATGACACATGCATATATTATTATACAATACAGTAGTATGCTACATTATATATAATTTGACTTCTTTTTTTTTGCATCATTTTTACAATCCAACAAATTATTAAGATGGCTTTGAAGTTTTACACATGGATTCCAACCTTGTGCCCACCCCACGGAGTGAATTCTCTGGAGTCTTCCTGCCTGGAACCTCCCCAGGGCGGCCGTGCGGTGGGGTCTGTGGACAGGTGCTGCCTTCCCACTGGGGTCAGATCTGCGTCTGGCCAGAGAGGGATTCAGGACAGCCCCTGCCTGGGTGGCTTGGGCCCCAGAGGCTGCGGGTCCCCAGCTGCGCTTCTCACCTGCTGTCAGGCACGGCCCAGGTCCCCCCGCCTGGATGCCAGAGCAGCTTACCCACACTGGTGCGCCACGAGCACTGAGGTCCACAGAACGCACCTGTGGGCAGGTTTCCCATCTTTCTCTTTCCCCCTTGAGCCTGTAGACTTGAAATGCTGACTGTGCCCCATCTCTAGGTGTGGGAGAGGGGACCTGACTTTACAGCAGCTGATGGGAGGGATCACAGGCCTCAGCTGGGGGGATACCCACTGCAGAGGCCACGGGCTCAGGTCACGACCTGTCACCCCAAATGCCCAGGGAGGATCCCCATGACCTGTCACCCCATGACCTCAGGTAGTGTCCCTGAGAACTGCCACCCCATGCACCTGGAGAAGGTCCCCACAACCTCTCACCCTATGTGCCTGGGGAGGGTGCCTGGGTTCTTCCACCCCACAACCGGGGGCTGTGCAAGGCTGGGAGCCAGGCTCCTCTGTTAATAGGTTTGTGTGTCCACCTCTTTTATTAGCAGTTTTCTCATTAAAAGCTGAGAAACCCAATTAAAAGCTGGAATCCATCCCTTGTAAGCAGGAGCCATCATCGGCTCACGCTTTTAGAAGGCTGCACCCACAAGCCCTTGATGGACCCCGACCTGTAGGGTCTGCATGCACAGGGAAGACAGTGTGTCCCCCCCACCCATCCCCTGGGGGGGCATAGCCATGTCCCCTTGGATGTGATAAACGCTCCAATGGAGGCGTCAACCAAAAGCCCCCTGCAGCTCAGACCTGCTTGCCTGGCAGGGGCTGTAGGTCAATAACGCACAGTTATGGCGCCACTGAGGGCGCGATCCAAGCAGACTGTGTTGTTACAGCTCGGGGGAGGGACCCCCAGACTGATGCCAAGAGCCAGGAGGACGCCTGGGCTGGTACTTTAGCTCGTGAATAAGAGTGTGGTGGAGACACAGGTACACAACCAGAGTGAGGACCCGGAGAGGGAACACTGTGTATTCTAAGAAAGGGCAGCGCCAGCGTGAATCCTCGGGGTGAGCCAGCGAACGTCAAGGCGTGGACGGGAGTTCGCGGGACCAGGATGGCCTCTCCGGGCTCCGCCTGGGCCATCTCTGCAGAGCAGGGAAGTAGACCAGATGTCGTCAGGCCCGCGTCTCCCGGACGCCTGACCCGCCGGAGTGGGAGAGTTTATTTCTGGCCACAGCACAAGTGGACTAGATTCCGACACTCTAAAAACATCCCCGCGAGTGTGCAGGGGCCATCTGTCCGCATACCTCTGCACCCGACACCTGATACTGGGCGTCCTGGGCAGCTCTATTTTTGGAGGGCAGCTGCAGGAAGGATGAAACCGTGTGGTTTTGCTGTGTTGAGTGGGGGATGACGGAGGGATTCCCAGCCCGGCTAACATTTTTATTCTTCGGGCTTCCTCCACTCAGCTTATGAAAGAGGGGTTGAAACGTCCGAATGAAGGGCTTGGGTGCCACGAGGGAATGACAGCCTCACGGGGTGTCTGCGATGGGATGCTCTTTCTCGTGGCAGAGATTAGAGGCTTTCTCGCTCGGTTGCAAAGGCTGTGCTTTGCGGCGGTGGGTTCTCACGCTTTTCCTGCCAGGCCAGCTCGCTTTTGGGGGGGACCCTTTTGTCATTCAGTGCATCTCGTGGAGCCTGACCCTATGTTCGTAGTTAATTCCCCCACTCCCGTCTGCAAGCCTTTGGCTCTGCAGGAACTCATGGTCCAGGTTCTCTCCAGGTTGATAGCACAGAGCTGCTGCTTCTGATGGCCAAGAGTTCCCCACATGAGCTTCCCTTTTTGGGTCTAGATTCTCATCCTGGTCTCCCTGCAGCGCTGTGGTGGCCCCAACGGGCTTTCAGAGATGCACTTACATTCTGGCTGAACCCCCAGGAAAGCAAATTCAAGCAAAAGCAGCTAACAGCTTCCCCGGGACAAGCAGGGCAGTGAAGGGATTGTTGTACATATTTTTCTTTTCCTGCAGCAGTGTATGATTTTTATTTTTTTAATTAAAATTTTTTCTTATATTATTTTTTTTGGCCGTGCCCCGCGGCATGTGGAATCTTAGTTCTCCGACTGGGGATTGAACCCACGCCCCCCGCACTGGAAGCATGAAGTCTTAACCACTGGACCACCAGGGACGTCCCAAGTGTATGATTTTTAAATATGAAGCCTCAAGGATCCCACTAGTCCCTACCCTTCTTCCTTGTGTATTGAATCAATCCCCCCGACACCCCTAGGAGCTAGCCTCCTGGGTTCTCAGAGGCTGGCTTGTTTAAGGGAAGCATGCGTGAACTTTCTTCCTTGTCATAAAGGAATAAGATGACCCCATAGCTGGCCGTGGTCTCAAGGCATTTGGACACTCCCGTAGCTCGGGTGCTGTGTGCTGAGTCTTGAGGTGGCGGAAGCGGGTGAGATGTGCCTTCAAGGTGGGAGGCTGGAGAAGGTGGGCGGGGTGGCTGGGGGAGTGGGGAGCAGGGTGAGGGCCTCCCAGACAGAAGAGACGGCCGTGCAAAGGGAAGCAAGCAGGAAGCGGGAGACCGGTGTGGCTGACACCTGTGATGGGCTGAATTGTGTCCCCCAAACTCATCTGTGACCCCCAGGACCTCAAAGTCTGACTGTGTTTGGAGACAGGGGTCTTTATAGAGATAATCCAGTTAAGATGAGGCTGTTCGGGCGGGGCAGGGTCCGCTGTGCCAGAGGCCTGGATAAGAAGACCCTGGGGCCTGAGCAGCTTCTCGCTCAGAGCCCCTAGGAGGGGCTGCCCTGACTCCAGACTTCTGGTCTCCAGAACCGAGAGAGGATAGACTCCTGCTCTTTTAGCCCCTCGGCTGGCAGCCCTTTGTTAGACCAGCACCAGGACACTCATACAGAGCCACACGGGGCAGGGACACTGGATAAGCATCTGTGGGGACACCATGAAAGGACTAGGCAAACCCAGAAATGGCCAGTGACAGCCCCTTGCTGGGAGCACTCCAGGGAACACGTCCCGCTCCTGGCAAATCCACCGTGTATGTCATCCTGCTAACCAGGAATGAGTCGGCCCTGGCTCTTGTTTTATGCCTGACATTTGATTCTCACGTCTCGGACAGATTTGGGGGCTGTCTTACTGCTGCCTAACGACTTCAGTGGAAAGAGAGGTGCTGAGAAAAGTTCTTCTTTTGATCACTTATTTTTTCCCAGATTTGTTTTAAAGCCATTGTCGTAGTCTGCTGGGACTGCTGTAACAAAATACCCCAGGCTGGGGGCTTAAACAACAGACATTTATTTCTCACAGTCCTGGAGACTGGGAGTCCGAGATCACGGTGTGGGCAGATATAGTTCCTGGTTTGCAGACAACCACCTTCTTGCTGTGTCCTCACATGATAGAGAGAGAGCTCTGGTCTCTTCCTCTTCTTAAAAGGACACTAATCCCATCTTGAGAGCCCCACCCTCCATAACCTCATCTAACCCTAATCACCCCCAAAGGCCCTGCCTCCTAACACCATCCCACTGGGGGTTGAGGCTTCGACATATGAATTTGGGGGGGGATACACTCAGTCCATTACAGCTATGCTGGTGAAAGTTTTAAAGAGATTTAAATAATAAGGATGTAGGATATGTAATCACCCACATCACTGGCATTTCTGAAACTCTGAATTCCTTCGACTAGATCCTTATTTCCCCCTGATGCTGTTTTCCTTCTGCCTGAAGGAAGTCCTTTAATGTTTCTGGAATGTGGATGAGCTAGAGATAAATTCTTTCAGTGGTCCTGCCCCTGAAACATCTTTGGTTTTGCCTTCATGTTTCAAGTCCTGGGGGAAGATTTTATAGGGAAGGATGTTGATGCTGTGACATAAAATAAGGTGTTTTTGGACTGTCTGGATGTCACGTCCCCATTGGAGCACCCCCCCCGCCCCCATTAGAACATATACCCCTGAGGACAGGGAACAAGTCTGTTTCACCCACTGCTGGGACCCCCAGCTCCTAGATCTGGCCTGGCACTGGGTTGGCGTCTACATAAGTTTTGTGTGATGAGTACACGAGTGGATGAGCTGGTGAGGCAGCATGTTCTGTTGAGAGTGAGAAAAGATGAGCTTAGGTGGGTTTCTCTAGCAGACCCCCTCCCTGTCTCAGAAGAGCACGGACACCGTGCCCCATCGAAGCTGTCTGCACAGGGAATAGGCGTGCTTTTCAGTGTGAAAACCAGCACTGTGGATCCCACCTTTACTATTCCTTTACGCTACATCAATTTGGAGTAGAGGTGAGTTGGGAAAAAGGGAGGTTTGTTCATAAGTTAACGCAGTATTTTTTTTCGCCATGTCCTCGCCCGTGGATATTAAGGAAGGCTTCTATTACAGGACGTAGTTCTGAGCATTCTGGAACATTCCGATGCTAGGTGAAGCTGCCAGAACAGAGCCCTGCCCCCTTGGGCAGGAAAGGGGGGGGGGTGAGTCGTGGGCCTGATGTGTTGGGGTCAGTATTTTCCTAGTTGGGAAAATATCACCCCTGAATCTCATTGCTCAGCACTGCTGTGTGTCTGCAACCGCGATTTAGGAATAAAATATCTGTGGAGAGATGGGTGTGTGTGTGTGGTTGCCGAGGCTGGCAGGAACGGGCCGTGACACGGGGGTGGGGGGAGGGAACTTCCTTCCTGCCCCTCCTTCTCTCCCTCGATGCTCAGGAGGGGGCGTCAAGGGCAGGACGCGAGGGGGTCGGGCGGGAGGTAGTCGCAGGGTTTTCTCCACCTGGTGGATACCTGACACCTGAATGGACGATGCACCTCTTTGGGGCGGGGCGGTGTCATCCTTCTCCGTTTGAAGCAGAGGGACCTGGGACACCGCGGAGTTGGGGTACGCACGACGGAGCTGAGACGACTCGCAAGCAGCTGGACACTCTTGTAACTCCCAACGTGCACCCGCCGTGCACTCTGATCGCCCCGTGTGCACGGCAGGGCAGAACCACCTGAGGGCATCCTGATGCCGTCACACCAACAGGCCTCTGGCCACTTCAAAAAAAAAAAAAAAAAGCAAGATGAGCATATTCCAGTTGGGGGATCAGGGCTCAGTCCGGACCTCCTGTCCCAGAGGCTCCCAGCTCAGATATCGACTCCCTGTTATTAAAGCTCTTTGTTATTTTCCTCCAGGTTGGAAACAGAAACTGCCCTAAATCATAGCCATACGATTTCATTCCGGAAGCGACACGGTTTGGGGGACGCAGGACTCCGACTTCCGGCACCTGCACTTGCCCGTGTCAGAAACCCCTCCTCCCTGACCCCCATCCTTCATACACAGTAAGTGCTGATGGACTTAAGTCATCTCTGAGACAGCCCTGAGTCGTCAGAGTTTAAAGAGAAAAGCAGGAGGGTCACGCAGGACGCTGACCATTCTCTGAAGAGAAACGGCCCTAGATCCGCGGCAGCTGTTTCATGACTTCTCAAAAGGATGTGGACTTATTTTATAAATGGAAGAATTTTTTAATCAAGTCATAAGACGGGATGTATAAACTCCATTATTGATTACATGCTCGTAGGATTAGACTTCCTTCCTTCCCTCAGGTTTCTGTGGGGTAATTTAATCCGAACTCTTACTTTGTATTTTTTTTCTTTTATTACTTCATATGACAGTACATTGTTGGAGCCACAAGTTGAATAGCATAATTGTTTTTTCTTCCCAAGGCCAAAAAAAATGGGCTTTTTGTTCAAGCAGGTAATAATTCTGGACAAAACGTCATGGTTTTAATGCAAAAAAGTTCTACCAAAAAATAAGAAGAAAACCCCAAACCGCTCACTGACATTTATGCATGTATGTGCACCTTTGATCTCAAACGATGTGGCCGTGTAATCTCTTTTTCAAAGGAACAAAAGAGTGCTTGGTTGTAAATAGTCTGTTGGAACATTTGCTTTGTTACCTAGTTTTAAATAAACCTTTGTCACTGCCTGTGTCACCTCCTTTGTGGGCTGTGGGGACCCCAAAGTGTCCTCGTCTTTCTGGGCCACGCCAGGCTGGGTAGAGCGCCAGATTGGGGGTCCACTGCGACCCCTCCTATCCCGTCCCTGCTCTTTCCCTGGTGTTTGGTAAACTCAGACATTGAAGGTCTGTGTTTCCTTTGGCCTTGAGAGGGTTTTTTTTCCCAATCAAGCTTTTGTTTTCAAATTGAGGTAAAATTCACAGAAACGTTTTTCTGCCCTTAATCCGGTTAAGGGAGATCTTTCTGTTCCTCGTGTATTGAGTTTTTATCATGAAAGGTGTTGGATTTTTTTTTTTTTTCAAATGCTTTTCCTACATCCATTGCAATGATCGTGGGTTTTTTTTGTCCTTTATCTTATTCGTATAGAGGATGACATGGATTGATTTTGTAAAAAAGGGGCTTTATTGAGATATAGTTCACATAACACAATTGACCCATTTAAACTGTTCTATTCAGGGCTGTTTTAATGTGTTCAGAGTGGACAGTCATCACCCCAGTCAATTTTAGACCATTTTCGTCATCTTAGAAAGAAACTCCACATCCCTTTGCCACGAACCCCAAACCCTCCCCCAACCCCCCAGCCCCTGGCACTGTAAGAGGGACCAGCCAATCCTGACTCCACGTTGGATCTGTTTCTTTCACTTTAACCCTTGCTTCCCGCTGCTTTTGTTCACGAAAAGGATACTGTCTACACACAGTGGTCTGCCTCGGGGAACCCTGCCGCTCTGCCTGGATGTTAAACCAAAGTGTCTTTGTTCAGGGAAGCATCCGGACCCTGCCCACCTGCGGATGGCTGTGAGAAAGAAGAAATGAACACGTCCCCTCCCCGAGGCTGGCCATTCCAGGGGATATTTGCAAAGCTTACGGCCTTTTTACTTTACTTCCTCATGTCCTCCCCCTCTCTGTGCTATAAAAGAAACTGGCATCCAAACCCCGATAAGATGGTCTTTTTGAGGCACTTGTCTGCCATCTTCTCGGTCTGCCGGCTTTCCAAATACAGTCGTATCCCTGCCTCAGCACCTCATCTCTGATTTATTGGCCTGTCGTGCGGCAAGCAGAGTGAGCCTGGACTCTGTAACAGCACCACTAACCCACTTTCTGTGTCTCTGGATTTGCCTGTTCTGGACGTTTCCTATCAATGGAATCACACAGTGTATCTGCTTCTCTCACCCACTGAGCATCGTGTGTTCAAGGTCCATCCACGTTGTAGCCTGTGTCAGAGATTCACTCCCTTTCATGGCTGAGTCATATTCCGCTGTGTGGCTGGACCCCATGTTGTTTATCCATCATCTATCCATCCATCTGTGGACACTTGGGTTGTTTCCACCTTTTGCTGATTGTGACTTGTGCTGCTATGAACATGCATGTACAAATTTTTGTAAACCTGGTTTCGATTCTTTTGGGTACCAGCTAACTTGTATGCAGGGCTCTGAGTAGGGGTGTCCAGACTGCTGAGGACAAGGCACCTAGGTGTCCTTTATCCAAGAGTTGGCTTTGCTGTCGCTGCGGTGGCCTCAGGGACACATCCTGCCCTCTGCACCACGGCAGCTGGACGGATGGGCGAGGGTCCCCGAGGGTTTGCTGGGAAGAACCACGTGGGACAGACAAGATTGGTCCACCTGGAGAATCCACAGCCCTCGGGCCCAGGGCGCCGTCTTGGTCGTGGGTGTGAGTGTCTGGCAGACGGGAGGCTGCAGGCATCAGGACTGGCTCCATGTTGATCTCTGGAAAAGAGCCCCGGGCCCGAATTTTTTATCTGGAAATCTGCTGACTCAGTTGGCCAGGGAGCCTTCCATCCAGACACATAAATGTAACGTAAGGACACGTAAGGCAGTCGTACTAAGGCTTGTCATGGAGCCGCGTGTGGCGAGGTGTGAAAAGTAGGCAGCCTTGGTGTGAAGAGCGTAATTATGAGCCTTGGATATGGCAAACCCACCTCTTTGCTCCTCTGGGTCCCCGTATCAGCACCGTCATCTCAACACAAACGGAAGGACTCTTTCAGCTCCAGCTCCAGCGGATGAGGGTCCTGGTGTGGCCGAGTCCCGGGAGCGGCTCGTAGAAATGAACACGAGATGCCGAGGAAGAGGAAAGCTCCACATGGAACAAAGATGGACCAACGGTGAGCTGGCTGAAGAACACACAGCTGTCTTCCCGCTGATTCCAGAAGATTCCAGAAGGACCTTTTCTCAGCGAGGGTGGGCAGAAATAAAACAGAAAGGAGATAAAGGAAATGGCGGTGCTGTGACTTAGTCCTTTGGGGGGACATTGCCTAGGTACCAAATGCTTGTGAAAATTATGGAAAAGGGCATCTTCAGAAAAAGCCGTCTTGTCTCATTTGGATTCTAATGAATGACGCACCCCTCAGACAGGCCACGACTGTCAGGTCTGGGTGGGCGGTGGTTCGGAGTCCAGCCCATGGGCTGCACGGTGGAGGAGTATCTGCCTGGAAGCTCCCTGTCACAGAGAGCAGAGCCCTCATCCTCGACCTATGTGACCCACGCCGGCCAGGACGGAGGTGTCCCTCTTCCCTTGTCCTGTATTTCCTGGTCCCACCTTATTAACCGATGCTTGTCTTGTACTCGTTCAGGCCAGAACCGGCCCTGAGTTGGAATCTGGGGCTGAGGTTGGCATAGCTGCCATCTGCGTAACTGTGTGTTGTTTAGTTAATCCCTGAATAAATGGGATCAGAGCCGCTGCTGGACTCCACCTACTTGGCAAAACTATGGAACTCAGATGTACCTCTTGGGATTCTTAAAAGCTACCCCAGGGGGGCTTCCCTGGTGGTGCAGTGGTTGAGAGACCGCCTGCCAATGCAGGGGACACGGGTTCGTGCCCCGGTCCGCGAAGATCTCACGTGCCGCAGAGCGGCTGGGCCCGTGAGTCATGGCTGCTGAGCCTGCAAATCCTGAGCCTGTGCTCCACAACGGGAGAGGCCACAACAGTGAGAGGCCCGCGTAGTGCAAAAAAAAAAAAAGCTACCCCAGCAAACTCCCTGCTGGTCCAGTGCTTAAGACTTCCACTGCAGGGGGCATGGGTCCCATCCCTGGTTGGGGAACTAAGGTCCTGCATGCTGCGCGGTGCAGCCAAAAAAACAACGATACCCAAACCGTGGTCCGTGGTCATTCCTCCTAAGACTGTCCTGGACCCGGCCTCACACCGGTGGGCAGTTGTGCAGCTCTATTGAGTATAAATGTCCTTCAGAGATGACCCTCGGAGGTGAATCACCTTTTGGATTTTAGAGAATCTTCTCCAAAGGCTCGCTTCGGGGAGGCTTACAGAGAGGGTGGGAAACTTCAGGGCAGACCATCTTTGAGACCCTCCCTCACACACCCGCCGGTCTGTGGGTTGGGTGGGTGACACCGGGGCATTCTACAGAGGGAGGTGGGGTTGCCTTTGGGATTTGGGGCCTGAAGCTCAGGAGAAGGGGCGGTCCACCTCTCCGGGAAGCACGTGCCCGGTGGAGCTAGCTCAGGGCTCCTGGGTAGAGACCCGCGCTCGACTTTTCTTTTGCTATGGTTTCTGAAGTCTTTACAGTTTCGTATAGTTCGATGAACTTTATTGCAGAAAGAAAACGTGTAGTAAGACTTTTAAAATTGTGGTAAAATACACATCATGTAGAAATGACCATCTTAACCATTTTTAAGTACACGCTTTAGGGGCATTAAGCACATTCATGGAGTCATGCAAGCATCTGCAACATCATCCCCAGAACCACTTCATCTTCCCACACTGAAGCTCTGTTGTGGTTAAACACTCACTCCTCATCCCCCTCCCCAGTCCCTGGAAGCCACCCTCCTGCCTTCTGTCTCTAGGAATCGGACTCCTCCAGGGACCTCATATGAGGGGACTCACACACTATTTGTCCTTTTGTGTCTGGCTTTTTTCACTCAGCATCATGTCCTCAAGGTCTGTACCATGTGTCAGAATTCCTTTCCTTTTTAAGGCTGAATAATATTCTACTGTGTGGATGAACGAAAATTTGTTTATCCATCCATCCATCCGTGGACACTTGGGTTTACACCCAATACCTCTGTGAGCAAGGCTGTGCAAATATGTCTTTGAGACCCTGCTTTCAGTTCTTTGGGGCAAACCCCCAGAAGTGGGATTGCTGGGTCACATGGTAGATCTATGTTAATTTTTTCCGCAGCAGCTGCACCAATTTACATTCCCACCAACACGGATAAACCTTCCCTGTGAAAAGTTCTGTTAACAACTGCGGGGCTGCAGACTTTTTTGGTGTCAAGTGTGTTTGAGGGTATTTCGTGCGGTGTGTGATTTATACATTATCTCACTTGATTTCCTGGCAGGTCTGGGGACGTGGGGTCTGCTAGGGGTGAAAATATGGCCCCAACCTATACCTGTGCTGGGAATCAATGCGTTCTAAAGCGGAGGCTGGTGGCGATTTGCGCCACCTGGTGGGCTAGAGGGAAATGACAATCGCGGCCGAGCCCTTCCAACCTCTTCTCGCAACAAGGTCTTCAAGGGTTCTCGGCTTGAACACGGAAGCCTGGCCGCACACAGGAGCCCAAACCTTGCCTGACAGCACGGAAACGCTGGTCTCTGCAAACCCTGCCCCGCACGTCAGTTTATCCAGGACCGTAACCTGGGACGTGGCCCCCTCTCAGGTGTGTCTGTT
The DNA here is from genome assembly GCF_964165515.1 of Mesoplodon bidens. Lineage (NCBI taxonomy): Eukaryota > Metazoa > Chordata > Mammalia > Artiodactyla > Ziphiidae > Mesoplodon > Mesoplodon bidens. The sequence goes on along the minus strand of NC_138180.1, from coordinate 53,819,829 downwards.
CCACGTCACACGGCCATCCTTCTCCTGGTCGCAGCCTCGGGGGCGGGGGGCGAGCAGCTGCCGCGGGGGGAGGAGGACAGCTGGGCATGACCTCCTGCCTGGCCAGGTGGCCTCCTTCCGCTTGGCAGGGCTGGCGGGTCTGTTTACCCGTCTTCGTGTGCGTCGCTATGGCCACCCAGTGTGACATTTCCTGCCTTGTCCCCCAGGGGAGTGGGCTTTCTATCCTGCAGGGATGACTGGATGCCCTCCCTCTCCCAGGAGACCTCCCCACTCTGGACCTGCTGGAGGAGAGGGATTCCAGGGGATGGGAGGGAGGTTGAGGGGCTTGGTCAGGGAGCTCGGGGTGAAAGGTTTGGAAGCAGGGGGCTGGGCTACGGAGATACCGAGCTCATTCTCCCAGGCTGTGGGCTGTCGGGTCCAGACACCCACCCATCTGTCAGTAATCTCTCAATAGCTCTATCTTTTACCTATGCATCCATCCATTGTCGATTTATCTCTTATCTGTCATCTAGCCACCCATCTACCCATCTATCAGTAATCTGCCTATATCTCCTTTATCTATCTATCTATCCATCCATTCATCCATCTATCTATATCTATCTATCTATCTATCTATCTGTATTTATCTATATCTATTGATCTCTATCTATGTATCTATATCTATCTATATCTATGTATCTATATCTATCTATCTATCTCTATCTATCTCTATCTATCTATCTATCTATCTATCTATCTATCTATCTATCAACCCTCCATCCATCCATTGGAGATTCATGCTGTGAAGAAAAGGAAAGCAGACACGGGCACATCAGGATGGCAGTGTGGATGCGTGCACGCGCGCGCGTGTGTGTGTGCGCTTGTGAGTGTGTGTCGGACACATGATCGGGGTATTTGAGCAGAGCTCCGAAGGACATGAAGGAGGGCGCCGTGTGGGCAGCCAGGGGAAAGCACTGCAGGCACAGGGACCAGCGTGAACACACACGCCCGGGGTGTGTGTGGTGATGCAGCCGAGGTGGACAGACCTGGGGGCTTGGGGAGCAGATGGTGCCGGCCTTGCGAGGCTACTGCGGTCCTAGGCTTTCTCCCTGAGTGACATGGGGGACCATGGGGGACTTTTTTTGGTATTTTAAATTTATTTTTATTGAGGTGAAATTCAGTAACATAAAGTTAATCCTTTTAAAGTAAACGACTCAGAGGTATTTAGCACATTCACAATATTCTGCAACCACCACCTCTGTCTGGTGCCGGAACATGTTCGTCCCCTAAAGGGGACCCCGACCCCGTGAGCAGTCACTCCCCAGCCCCTGGCACCACAAACCCACTTTCTGTCTCTGTGGATTGGCCTGTTCTGGATATTTCCTACCAACGGAATCACACACTGTGTGTCCTTCTGGGTCTGGCTTCTCTCACTGAGCATCGTGTGTTCAAGGTCCATCCACGTGGTAGCCTGTGTCAGAGCTTCACTCCTTTTCATGGCGGAGTCATATTCCACTGTGTGGATGGACCCCGTGCTGTGTATCCATCCGTCCCTCCATCCATCCATGGACACTTGGGTGGCTTCCACCATTTGGCTCTTATCCACAAGCAGAATTTTGAGGCTGGCTTGCTGGATCTGTCTCTGGCTCCAGGTGAGAACTGACCATCGGGGAGAGTGTGGGACCAGAGAACCCAGAACTGGGGCCTAGACCTAAGACCAGTTCACACCCCAGGTGATGGCAGAGACCTTCCCGGACCGGGGCACAAACCCGCGTACCCTGCATTGGCAGGTGGACTCTCAGCCACTGCGCCACCAGGGAAGCCCCTGATTCCTCTTTTTTGATTAAAGTATAGTTGATTTACAATATTATATTAGTTTCAGGTGTACAACATAGGTAAATAGTCTTTAAAAACATGAATAGTCTTTACTACTTTTAAAGACTGTACTCCATTTACAGTGATTATAAAATTTTCCCTGTATTCCCTGTGCTGTACCCAGGGAATTTAATAGCTTATTTAGTTTATGCCTAGTAGTTTGTATCTGTTAATCCCCTCCCCCTATCTTCCCCCTCCCCCCTTCCCTCTTCCCACTGGTCACCACGAGTTTGTCCTCTGTATCTGTGAGTCTGCCTCTGTTTTGTTGTATTTGTGCATTTGTCTTTTCTATTCCACATGTGAGTGATATCATACAGTATTTGTCTTTCTCTGACTCATTTCACTTGGCATTATGCCCTCTAGGTCCATCCATGTGGTCACTCTCCTTTTAAAGGCACCCAGAGCGGCTCAGACCTAGAGGCACCTGGGCTCGCAAATCTCCATGAAATGCCTTCCCTGGCTGTGGCCCCATCCATGCCACACCCTCTGGCCCAAGCCCGGCCAGCACTGCCCTCAGCCTCGGGGACCGTGGCGCCCTCCCTCCGAGTGAGAGACCTGAACCCACACATTGGGGAGATGTCACAGCCTCTCACCCTCTGGGTCCTGGCTGGCAGCTGGGCTCACGCAGAAAATCCAGCCGCCCCCAAGCTGGGGGGTCGGCTCAGGAGTGGGGACCCCGGATGCCTTGGGGCTCAGGTCTTTTTTGGGCCCGTGTAAAGAAACAGGATCTGCGCATCTAAGACCTTGGGGCCGCGCCTTTGCCCCTCAGCTGTCACAAGAGCTGTGTTTGTATGGTTGCTGGGAGATGCAGGGTTATAAATAGGAGGGTCAGCCAGGGTCAGAGCCAGTCATGGGCCAGGACAGGCTGCTGTAAACAGTGACAGCCCGGGCCTGGCCTCTCGACGCTGTGGGTTACGGGGGAGACGACGCCTTCACAGATTACGCCGGGGCTTCGTGATGCCGTGCGCACACAGTGACAGCGGCTCTGCAGACCCCAGCGTGTGAGGGCCAAACGTTTCCTTGTCTGATCTCCGTTTTCAGAAACACGGGCAGGGGGCTGGCTGGCGAGGTCTATGCTGCTTTTAGGACACACAGTTTTGAGTCACTTTGCCCAAGAAACGGGCACCAGCCCGGAGGGGTCAGGCGCCCGCCCCTGCTGCCTGGTTGTCTTTGCAGGAACAGCTCACAGGCGGACCGACCCCTGGGCGTGTACCGTGGCTTCAGAGAGAATCTCTGTCTTTTTCTGCAGTGTTGCCTGCGTGAATGAAGCAGCTTCAGTGTCCTTTGAAAAGCACACAGAATTTCCCAAAGTCTGAATTCTAGGAGATACGGATGCTTGTGAGCTGGAGGGGGTCGGGTAGGAAAGCGGAAGAGTTCAGAGAAAACCTGAAGACTGTAAGATGGACCTCTCAGAAGTCCGGTCATCGGGGTGTTTGTTCGAGAACGGTGGATGTGGGTGTGGAAAGGGGGAAAATCAACCCTGAAACGTTACCCGGGAGGCACTGGGGGCTTTGTGCAAAGGGGAGGAGCCGCCATTCCTGCTGATCACCCCAGGGATCTGGGGGGACCCCAACCCCTCTGAGTCTCCCTGGTGCTGAGGTTGCAACGACCAGGCCGCCATCCTGCAGAATGGCACGTGGCCCCGGCGTAACTAAGGTCCCAGGGGAAAGAATGCAGCTGTGCTGCCCCCAGGGACCCGTCCGGCAGGGCTGGGTGAACGCTCCGGAGGGGACGCTGCCCCCCCCTCCAGGGCATGTGGTCTTGTCCTCCTTCACGCAAAGCTGGCACGTCTGCTGCAGGATGCTGACCCTGTCGGGTGCGGATCAGCCGTGGGCATCCTCACCTCCAGGAGCGCACTCGCCCCGGCTCGGGTGACGGCGCCCTTATTTTGGGAAGGGGTACGCGGGCCCACGGGTGTGTGGCGCTGTTGGGGCCACGGAGGGTGGAGACGCCCCATGTCAGGTTTAGGCAAAGTTGGGATGGGAATTGGGACGCTGTGTAAGGAGCCCAGAAGGAACCCCACCACCACTTGCCGGGGCCTGGAGTGCTCCCCGGGGCTGGGGGACTCCAGGGTGGACCTGAGGGTCCCTGCTCATGGGGGGCCCACCGGCCACGGAACTTCACGCATCGGTGGTGCCGATGGTCAGACTAGCCACGCTGCAAAACAGAGTCCAGAATTGCGGTTTAATGTTTCCCAAATGAGAGGGAATGGGGGTATGGTGGTGCCGTGTATGGTGGAACGGGTGGCCCTAACAGGCCAGAATTTATGGCTTTTCCTGCAAAGGGTCATGGCAACCAAGCCTCCTCGGCTTGGTCAGGACTAAATTCGGGTGATGAGTTTCCTGGGGTTTTTCTTAACAAATGACACCAACTGGGAACTTAAAAGCACAGGAATCCATCCTTCCCCATTCTGAAGACCAGACGTCTGAGGTCAAGATGTTCCAGGGCCATGTTTCCCCCAGAGGCTCCAGGGGAGGGTCCTTCCCGCCTCTTCCAGCTTCTGGGGGCTCCAGGCATCCCTGGGCTTGTGGCCACATCCCTCCCGTCTCTGCCTCTGTCTTCCCGGGGCTTCTCCTCTGTGTCTGGGTCTCTGCTCTTCTGTCTCTTAGAAGGACCCTGTCATTGGATGTAGGGCCACCCTCCTCCAGGAGGACCTCATCTCAGACCCTTCACTGCATCACCTCTGCAAAGATCCTGTTTCCACATAAGGTCCCTTTCCCCAGGTGGACAGGAAGCTGGGGTCTCTTTCATAAGGACACTAACCCTTATGACCACGCTCAGGACCTCAGGACGTCCCAGAGGCACCATCTCCATCACAAGCGTCAGCCTGTCACACCTGCTCCCTCACTTTCCTTTCCTGTGAGACGGGACTGGAAGGGCTGGCTCTGCTGCCCTGGGGACCCAAGACCGCCAGCAGCTCACAGGGCTGTGCCGTCCCCCTCTTCCCCGCCTCCCACTCCCCAGGAACGCTGTCCTGGGGCTGAGCGCAAGTTGCCTCGTCTGAGGTCGGACCATCTATAAGCCTTACAGTGAAATACGACCATGCGGACCAGACATCCAGGTCTGCCGCGTTTATAAGCCTGGACGGCTCTACGCACCGGCTGGGGGTCCTTATTCCTCTCCCTGCTGGTGAAGGCCCGTCCCCCTGCGTCTGCGAGCCACAGAGGCCCTGGGAAAGTGTTGTTTGTTTATTGGGTGTAAACGTGTGTGTAAGAGAACAGTGTGGGGGGCTCTGGACAGCCCCCGTCTCCCGGGACGTGAGGTGGTCACAGGAGGACTGCCGCCGGGGCAGAGCTGGGGGCCTGCGGCGGGGGGGGGGGGTTTGCACGGCTGACCGCGGAGGAGGCTGAGCTGAGGATATGGTCCAAGTCGCGGGCCCATCGGCTCAGGTCTGAAGCTGCCTGGGGCCGGGGCGCGTTGGATGCAGGCAGGCGGAAATTCATCACCACCTTGCTGGAGGCGGGGCGGACGTCCGGAGCCGCCTGGGCTGGGACTTCTCTGTCCCACGCTGGCCGAGGGCGAGGTCCTCGGAGTGCTGTCTGCTTCAGGATGGAGACCTCGGTGATCCAGGCAAAGAGGGCCCCTTCCTCCTCCAGACCCTGGGCAACGAGACGTGCCTTTGAGATTCAGATCCTGCCCAGGGCTGGGTCTCCTGTCTGATCCAGGAGCTGGCGCTCAAACGCGTTCTCCCCAGTAACGGTACGGTGGGACTTCGGGAGAGTAGACAAAACACAGCGATGGAAGCACGATCATCTGCCAACAGAGGCTGTGTCCCCGTATGTATGGCTGACTCGCCCGTCTCCCAGGGTGGAGGGAGGTCCGGGGCGGGGCAGGGTCCCTGTTCCCTTGCTGGCTCCTCTGCTTTGCTGTACAGATGGGGTCCAGTCCTCTTGCTGCTCCGGGATTGCAGGTAAGAAGGGTAAGTTTTCAGTCGTCTGGGGTCAGGGAGGGAGTCTCTTTACTAAGCTGAGGTCCTAAGTTACTGGGGTCACAGCCCCACCCAGTTTCCAGCTCAGCTCGAGTGTTTTACCTGTAAACGTCTGAGTTATAATCAGAAATGCTATCCAAAAAGGAAAGGGCGATTCCCACGCTTCAGGGTGAAAAATGAAGATGAGGTCTCCCTGCGCAGCCACTGGAGAGACGGTCCCCAGTGTCACCACCCTGTCCTGTACGTACACAGGCATCACCGCCACCGCCAAGCGCCTCATCCTACCCACTTCTGTAAAGACCCTATTTCCAAATACAGTCTCATGATGGGGTCCTGGGGGGTAAGGGCTTCAACATACCTCATTTGGGGGACACAACCCACCCGTGACAGTTTTGGGTTTCTTTTTTTCTGTAAAAAATAGTCAAGGGAGTTAAGAGCCGTGCGGGGCACCTCCGGACATGTGGGCGGTTTTGAGTGTAGGTTTGTGGATTACACGGGTCTCTGCCTTCATGCCAGGGTGGCGGGTAATACCCTTCGTTTTACTTTTTAAGAGAATCACCCCAAGTTTCCCGATTTATGTGTTTGGACAGGAGATCTTTATGGCACAGGTTTGAAAAGCAAGAAGATCGTGACCAATAAAAAAACTGCTTTCCGTGAAGGGTTAACTTCCTTGGCAGTGATCATAATTGCTTTGGGGTTTCCCACAGTTTCTTAAACGTTACATTAGCAGATGTTATATAATTAACCATAGCTCGAAAAGGATATCAATTTACACATCATTCAAATAGCAAATAATTTTTTTCTACAGTCTTATGCTCTGTGTTTTGAAATGTAATAGGACATGATAGACGTTTACGTAGGAACTTAATTTTGTGCAAGCCTGCCAGAGCATTTCACCAGTTTTGAGGTTTTCTTTACTTTTTTGAGTTTATTACAAGTAGAAATAACAGTGGTACTTATTTTGCTATACCATACCCAGGACGGACTCCCTGGGCTGCCCGAAAGAAGGAAGTGTGTCTGCGGCCACTGGGCGGGGAACCTGCCTGGCACAGACACAGTATGCGGTGGGGCCGGGGCGCCTCGCCGGAGATTCACCTGTGTGGGCACCAGGGGCCGTGCGGACAGGTGGCCTGGGCTTCTGACCGTGGCTCCAGCACCTGCTGGGTCTGCTGTGCGGGCAGTAAAGGGGTTATTGTGCCGGGTGCGGCTCCCTCATGCTGGACCCGTCACCTCCCGGATCCAGGCGGACGCTTGGTACCTGCCCCGGAGAGCGGGCCTCCTTTCTTCCTGCAGAGGCTCTGGAGGGGTCCAGCTCTGCCCCTCCAGGCCTGGCTGTCCTCCAGACCAAGACAGAAGGAAAGTTTCTCTTGGCTTTTGCAAATCATGAGATGCTGGCCTCTGATTGCAAAAGCAATCCGGACAGCCTCCTGGTAAAAAAATTCCAGAAAACAATGAAGGAAAAAAGAATTGAGTCTTAAGAAAAGTAAAGGTGAAAATAACGCCAGCACCTTGAGAGAGTTTTGGGTACGTACTTTGGTGTCTTTCCCTCTGTTTTGTTTTGTTTTTTCCATGTGTTTCCTTCCATTTCTCCCCCCTAATCAATTATCTGGGCATCCACATTGATCGTCCTCTCCCCCGCCCCCCCAGGGAACAGATAACACACATCTCGTCTTATAAGTTAGGGATCCCACCAGATTTACGGCAGTTGCTTTTATACCCAGCATGTATTTTTCCAGTGAAATTGTGTGATGAGCAGTCTTCTTGCCATGAAAAACCTTTGAAAATGTCTTTTCTTTTTCCCAGTGAGGATGCTATTTTGTGGTGTGGCTCCTCCATGGTTGATTCAGCCATTTCCTTGATGTCCGAGCGTTTCGTTTGTTTCCAAATTCAACACAAGAAATTTCTCAGCGAGGATGGTGCCCACACACGATCCCTTGGGCACAGCTCTGATTTACGACTCTGGGAGCAGATCCCGGAAGGAAGGGAGTGGATGAACTTTCTCGAGCCTTTGATCCCCAAACGCTGAATTGCTTTCGCAGAAGGCTTCCCCATAGCAGGAAAGAGCCGTCCTCCGCTGTGGTATCGGTTCCCCTGAAGCCTGCCAACCTCACCGCGGAAAATGGCTCTGTGGGAGTTTCCAGTGGCTGCTGCCACGAAGGCCCAGACTGGGGGCTTAAAACCCCAGGCATCCATCCTCCCCCCAGTCCTGGAGACCAGACGCCTGAGGTCAAGGTGCCCCAGGGCCGCGCTCCCTCCAAAGGCCCCAGGGGAGGGTCCTTCCTGCCTCATCCAGCTTCTGGGGGCTCCAGGCATCCGTGGGCTCGTGGCCGCCTCCCTCTCGTCTCTGCCTCTGTCTTCACGGGGCTCCTCCTCTGTGTCTGGGTCTCTCCTCTTCCGTGTCTTAGAAGGACCCTGTCATTGGCTGTAGGGCCACCCTCATCCAGGGGGACCTCATCTCAGACCCTTTACTTCATCACATCTGCGAGGATCCCATTTCCAAATAAGGCCCCATTTGTAGGTTCTGGGGGTCAGGATGTGGACCCGTCTTTATTGCGGCACACCATAAAGCCTATAACACAGTTTTTTTTTACTGTTTTGTTTTGCATTTTTGGGGGAACCACCGGGGCTGTAAACTCACCTCATTTTTCTGTTTTTCCCTGTAAAACGTCTGTACGTGTTTTTATCCCTTTTTCTGCCACGAGTGGCTGTTTGCTTATTGGTTCCCAAGACCTTTGGTAACAAACCTCCCTCACTGTATTACTTGCCTTGTGAATTTTCTTCACATCTGTGCATCTAAAGTTTCTGTGTCGCCGAATTCTGCAAACTGATATTTTAAGGTTTTTCATAATGGGGAGGCCTTCCTGGTCCTGGAATCTCGGAAACACTTGTGTGTTTCCTCCGCATTCTTTTCATGCTTCTGCTTTGCCGATCCACACGGGATCCGTGGTGGAGTCTTTTTCGGGGCGAGTTTCCCACGTGATGGTTTTGCCCTGTGGAGTGAAGTCACCAGGACGTAGGCTAAGTGGTCCGTCCTCACCCACTGGTTCTGCGTTGTGGGTCCTTGTGTGGGAGGTATCCCTTTAACGGTTTCCCTTTAAGTTTTTGTCTGGAATATGGCAGACCCCCAGGCCGGGGTTGGGGGTGGCCTGACCAGCAGTCACGTGGGAATAGGGGAGACACAGCCCTTGCTGTTGCACCAGCCCTGGGTCAGGCCGGGGGTCCCGAGCCAGTGACCCCAAGGCGGACACCTTTGCTACGCAAACTCCGGCTTCCTTCCTGTATGTCTGTCTCCCTTTTCCTGGTTTTTGGGACCCCTGGGAACCTTCTGGTTCGGGCCACCCCTGGCCCTACCCAGGAACCTGGTAAACTTGGGGAGGAGGCCTTAATGGCCAGCCCAGGCCTCATGCGTTTCCCAGCCAGACAAGATGTGTGATTTGACAGCTGCCTTAAATTCCTCCCCTGCAGAAAAAGTGCGGGGTTTGGGGCACCTGCAGGGGGGCTGGGGGTTGGAGGGTGGTGCTCCTTGTGTCCCTGGAGCCACTTCATGTAGGTGGCTGCCGGCTCCGATGGGCAAGGAGCCTGCTCTACAGCCCATGGTGCTGGCAGAAGATTTATCACGTGCGTGGCCTCGGAGACGCAGAAGGAAAACAGAAGCTGTAAGTGGTTCTGGCACTTGGAGGGGCCCCGGGGAATCGGCCCAGAAAACGCTTTTCTCCTCCCCACTATGCCTCATGGGCATGCCCTGTGGAGTTCACCTGAGTAGATGCTGGCTGAGCATCCGCTATGAACACTGAAAGTGCATAGACAAACAAAATGATATATAACTGCTGCTTGTGGGGAGTTCCCTGGGGGGATGTGACCTCGCAGGGTGTGCAGAAGGGAAGAATGAGGATGTCAGCTCAGGCTGGTGACAGAGTTGCCCAGGAAGAAGGAACAACATGTAAACCAACACCTAAAGGGCCAGGAGAAGCCAGCCATGTGCCGGGAACAGCAATCAGGCAGAGGGAGCAGCATGTGCAAAGACTATGAACTGGGAAGGAGCTTGGCATGTCCTGAGATCTCAAGGCCATCAGGGTGGTATAAGGGCCAAGGGGAGAATTCCTGGGGGTTGGGGGTGTTTAGAGGCAGTCAGAGACCCTGTCATGGAGGCCTTGCAGGCCTGGTGAGGGGCCCAGAGTCCACTCAAAGGACAAAGGGAAGCAGAAGGCGGCGTTGGTGTCCACCTGTGTCCCGTTGCTCTGACCCACTCAAGGCTCTCAGACCCAGAGTCCAGGTTCTCACACCCACACAGGGTTCTCTTGGGGCTGTGCAGCCCACCGTGTGGAAGGTCGTGAGAGCATGGAAGTAACCCCCACCCTCAGAGGTGAATCTCAATCAGTCCAGTCCTTCTTCCCTGCATCCCCACAATCACTAGTCTACGTTCTGCGTCTGTGGATTTGTCTGCTCTGGACGTTCTGCTTCCTGAGGCTCTGGGGACCACAGGGAAGGGGGGATGGGGGCTCCCGAGGAGGCTGGCGGGGCTGGGGGTGTCTGTGTGCATGGAGGGATCATACACGGTGGTTTCCTGGACTCCGCCTACAATGGAGCCAGCCTGAAGGGCATAGAGAGAAGGGAAGGCTCTCCCTCCCTCCCTCCCTCCTTCCTTCCCTCCCTCCCTCCCTCCCTCCCTACTTCCTTCCCTCCCTCCCTCCTTCCTTCCCACCCTCCCTCCCTCCCTCCCTCCCTCCCTCCCTCCCTCTTTCCTCATCTCCTCACCTCTCTCAGGAGACGCCCCCAGGCACCCTGGGAGGCTCACAACCCCGGGCTCTGTCTCCGAGCAGCACTGATCGCAGGCAGCCTGCCCCCGGGGACCCTGCTGCGTGGTGGACAAGGTGACCCAGGACATCAGACCGACCGTAAGAGGCAGGGGCCTCTGACGGGCGCGAGCAGGGCAGGTAGGGGGAGAGGTGGGGCCGATGTCTCCAGAGAAGGGATGAGGAAGGGCCCGACGGGGGCGGGAGCAGCTCAGGCAATAGCTTGGAGGCTGGGGAGCCCTGGACTCGTGGGGACCACCTGGGCAGTGCGAGGGGTACAAAGGTCTGTGCCAGTGTGGTGGGGACAGGGCCGCACTGCTCCTGGCTTCCTAGGGCCATTCAAAGGCTTTTCTTTCATAACAAGGTGTCTGGAACACAAAACCCAGAGCCCGGCCGCTCGCCAGCTGTGTGACCAAGGGCAGGTGTCTTGATCTCTCTGTGCCCCCGTTTCCTCATCTGTAAAATGGGGCAATTATGACACCCATACAGGGCAGAAGAGCCATCACTCAGCTATCGTTTGCTGATGCTGTTTCCAACCCGTGGAAATGTAGGACACAGACTCACAAACCTGCAGGAGTGGGGAGAGAACAGAGGGGGTCAAGGAGGCTGCCGCCGGGCCCCGCAGGTCCTGGGATCTCGGGGCCAGAGCCTTTTGTCTGTCTGTGGAGCTGGATGGCTAAACACAGAACATGGCTCAGAATGTTCCAGGATGCATCTCCTAAAAACAAGTCCACACGACCTCTAAGATAATTATCCATCCCCTAAACACAGAACACCAGTTCGTATTCCAATGCCTACAGTTCTCCCCTCAGATGCACGGCGTGTTAGCTTTGCTCCCCAACCAGGTTCACGTGGAGGCCTGCGAGGCTGCCTGTCCTGAAGGATGCTCCCTAGGCCGGGAGGAAGGCAGCTGCCACTGACTCTGGATCGGAGCCCCGGATCTGGGTGCCCGTTCCCCGTGAAGCCACACGATGGCGCTGTCACCCACGGAAATGCAGAGACTTCCTGGCTTGTGCAGAGTTTTGAAATACTTATTTCCTTTACCAAAGGCTTTTAAATTTTTCTCTGCTGACCAGCGGGAGAAAGAGAAGGCTGGTGTTTCCGGTTTTTTAACAAGGCTGGTGTTTCCGGTTTTTTTTTTTTGAAGTTCATTATAAACCAGCATCAACCCTCCCCCATCCCGACGGGGGTTCCTAACTTGGTCCAGGTTACACTGCAAACCAACTAATTCAGAACTGACGTTGGCATGCCTGCAGGCTGCGCCTAACAAACCCATTCCCTCGGCCACCTTTCTGACTTCTCCCGGCTTCTCTGCATTTAAGGGTCATGGCGCAGACCTGATGAAAACCGACGGGGAAAACAGGTTCCCTTAAGGCCCCGTGTCCACGCTGGCCAGCCAGTGATCCCAGTGAAGAAAACGTCAAAAACCAGGGTGGCGTGGAATTGTCCAGAACACGCTGAGCAGAGTTCTTGCTGCTTCCAGACATGTGCAGGGCGTCCGGCGCTGTTCTCACGTTACCCCGGCCACACGCGGGCAGCTGGTGGCCACGGGCACGGCTGAGTGTGCGGGTGTCCCCTGGCCTCCCTGCTGGAGACGGTCTTACCCAGCCTTGCCCTGGAAACACCGCTTTCCCAGCAGCTTCGCCGGGAACTGCACTGTCAGCCTTTTGGAGTTTCCTCGAGAAATTTTTTTTTTGGCAGAAATCTTTTAAGAGCCAACAAAAGTGCATGAAATGCCTTGCTGTCGTCCTCCGCGGAGACTCACGTTCTGTGGGCGCGTAAGGATCTCTTGATGCCCGTGTGAATTATTTAGGGTCACAACCGGGATTTCTTGCTGTTTAGACAGATCCTGCTCTTCTAATTTCTAAGAAGAATGAATGGAAGTTTCTGGAAGTGGGATGTCCTTTGTGGTTCGTTTGCACTAGGATCAGTTGCACGGAGAGGCTTGTCCCGAACTGACGTGAGGTGTGCAGACCCCCTGTTTAAAGAGCCGTGAGGGCCGCTGATGGCTGCCCACGGGTGGTTCTAGGAGTTCAGGGGCCACTGATGGGCCAGCCCGAAGCTGCTTGTCACAGTGGTTGGGAAAGGGTCTCCTGCTGCCATGGAGACCATGACCTCAGAGGTCTGGTCCGTTCTTACCTGCTCTTGTCCTGCTGGCTGGGCACTCCCTTCTCTGCAGGCCCTGCAAAAATGCCGCACGCAGCAGCTCCTGGGTTTTGACACACGTTGGGGATGTGATGATGAAGCATTGGAGCAACTTCTGCAAAGTGGCCCCGTGTAGCCGGGGCTTCCGAGGGGGAGCGGTTCTGTGGGGACGTTGAGATGCTCTGATGTGCTGGTGGGCGAGGAAGGCCGGGCTGCAAAGAGGCCACTTGTGCTCCCAGCTCCCAGCCGGGATGGGTGAGGGGAGGGACAGGGCATTTGGGGCAGGAGCGGGGGCCCTGGTGTGGCAGCAGGTGGCAGGGAAAACAGCAAGCAGAGGGGACTCTGTCCAGCCTTTCAAAGGACCCTAGAAAGCCGTGAACGGAGAGGTTCAAGGCCGTCATCCTGACCCCGGTGACTCTTCATGAAATTTAAAGTCCAGCTGTCGAGGCTGCTTGGAAAGATGACATCCCAGGGTAGCTTCTATTGGGATCAAGGAGCCAGGCCCCCCGGAGTAAGGAACACAGACAGGAACCAGCTCTGCTTCCTAGAGCAGCTTGAACAAATGAGATGCACTGAACAGCCCACGTGTCCAAGGATGGATGGATGGATGGATACACAGCATGGAGTCCATCCACACAGTGGAATGTGACTCAGCCACGAGAAGGAGTGAAGCTCTGACACAGGCTGCCACGTGGGTGGATCCTGAGGACATTATATTCAGAGAAATAAGCCAGACACAGAAGGACAAATACTGTCTGATTCCACTCACAAGAGGTGCCTAGAGCAGTGAAATCCAGAGAGACAGAAAGTAGGAGGGTGGGGGCCAGGGGCTGGGGGAGGGGGATGGGGAGTGAGTGTTTCATGGGGACAGAGTCTCAGTTTGGGAAGATGGAAAGTTCTGGAGACGGACGGTGGGGACGGTTGCAGGACAATCTGAATGTACTTAGTGCCCCTGTGCATGTAAAAAGGGTTAAGATAGGAAATTTTGCAGCATCAGGGATGGACCTAGAGATTAACATACTAACTGAAGTAAGTCAGACAGAGAAAGACAAATATCATATGACATCACTTTTATATGGAAACTAAAACAAAAAACAAATGAACTTATTCCCCAAACAGAAATAGACTCACAGACATAGAAAACATGGTTACTGAAGGGGAAAGGTAGGGGGGGAAGGGATAAATTAGGAGTTTGGGATGAACATACACACTACTAGGCATAAAATGGACAACCAACAGGGATGTAGAGCACAGGGAACTCTGCTCAATGTTTTGTAATAACCTATAAGGGAAGAGAATCTGAAGACAAATCATATACATGTATGTATACAACTGAATCGTTGTGCTGTACACCTGAAACTAACAGGTATCGTAAATCAACTCTACTTCAATAAAAAAGTAAATTAAAAAAATAAAGAGTATGTAGAAACAAACAAACAAAAAAGCTGGCAAATTTTTGGTGAGGTAAGTTTTACCACCATTCACAAAACCCTTATTAGAAAAGTAAGATGCGTGTGTTTGCCCTTGGCATCCGCACCCTCACTTTAGGTAAGTTCAAGGCCACCTGCCAGGTGACTTGTCCTCTCTGTTCAGGTGACAGCCGCAGAATTCAGATTCAGCCGGAGCCGCACTCCTTCCTGAGGGAGATCCCTGCGGCTCGAGTTTCCCGGTTCATCCCTGTGTCCATCTTGCCCTGGGCTCAGCCGATGGGGCTCCGTGGGTTTGCCTGGGCGGGTGACTGTGGAGGTGATGGGGGGGTGGGGGGTGCGGGGAAGGGGTGGGGTGACGAGTGCGCGGTGCAGGGCAGGGGAGGGGAAGGGGAAGCCGTGGCCCCTTATTTCCCCATCACAGCCGCCTTCACTTAGTCTCAGGGTGTCCTTATGTCTCCAGCTTCCCGAGTGTGCCTGGCGGGTCACGGTCCAGCCGAGGCTCTGTTCTTTTACGTTTTCACATTCATTTAAAATTTTATTCATTTATATCTTTTTTTTTAAGTGTGATAAATATACATAGCATGACATGATTACTTTTAACCATTTTTAAGGGCATGGTTCAGGGGCGTTAAGTACATTCACCTTGCCGTGCAACCGTCCCCACCGTCCGTCTCCAGAGCTCTCCATCTTCCCAAACTGAGACTCCGTCCCCGTGAAACACCCGCTTCCCCTCCCCCTCCCCCAGCCCCTGGCCCCCACCCTCCTGCTCCCTGTCTCTATGGATTTCACTCCTCTAGGGACCTCCTACTGGCGGAATCACACAGCATTTTTCCTATTGTGCCTGGCTTATTATATGTACCGTAATGACCTCAAGGTCCATCCGCGTCGTAGCCTCCGCCTTGGCCACCCTCACCGGCACTGTCACCTCCCCTTGTCCAGCACCACCACTCGCGTCCCCTCCAGGATCAGCCATCATCACCACTGTCGTCAGCCGCAGCTTCACTCCCATAACCCTCCTCACCTCCTCCGCCTCGGCAGTCATTCTCACCACCGTCACCCCGACCTCAGCCGCCGTCACCGCCAACCCACCTGACAGCCCCGCCGGCATCATGTCCACCACCACTGCCCCCACCGTGGCCTCCACCTCAAACACCACTGTCCCTCCCACCTCGGGCACACCAGCCTTCTCGGGGTCAGGGACACGTTTGGGGAGAAAGTCTACTCACCTGTGCCTGGAAAACAACTGAATAGGAGACAATAAAGGAGAACACAAGGTTGGTCTATTTACGCCTGCCTGTCAGGGTCGCTACCCGCCCATCCTTCATTCAGGATTATTTTAAAAATAATGCTTCTGCTGTGTTCAGGTGACTTCTGTTTTCCTGTATTCTTATTTATCTTGGGAAATTATTCCTTACATGAGCTGTTTTTAAACATAAAATCAACACTTCATGGAT
Organism: Mesoplodon bidens; assembly: GCF_964165515.1. Lineage (NCBI taxonomy): Eukaryota > Metazoa > Chordata > Mammalia > Artiodactyla > Ziphiidae > Mesoplodon > Mesoplodon bidens. Next base: position 53,804,225 of record NC_138180.1, on the reverse strand, counting down.
CTCCTCCGTGTTTCCGCTTGGGGTGGATTCCCCCTGTCTTCTGTGCTGTGCCCTCCCCCAGGGTCTCACCTGCACCATCCAGGTGTGCCTCCCTCTCCAGGGCTGGCGTGTCCTCCTCTCTCTGGCCGTGGAGGTCCGACTGGTCTCCCCCACACTCCCCTGCACGCCCTTGGCTCCGTTAGAACCTCTGCATCGTGCGTCCTGCACTCCTGAACCTGGGACTCATCCTCGCCCTTAGCACACATTCCCCAAATCCTCCCTAAGAGGGTCACCTGAATGTCTCCAAGGACCCTCAAAGTCAATGTGGCCAAAGCCCCACAGATCCGCCTCTGTCTCTGTGGATTTGCCTGTTCTGGCTGGACGTTTCCTATGAATGGAATCGCACACGGTGTGTCCTTCTGGGTCTGCTTCTCTCACTGAGCATCCTGTGTTCAAGGCCCATCCACGTCGTAGCCTGTGTCGGAGCTTCACTCCTTTTCATGGCCGCATAATATTCGCTGTCTGTCTGTCTGTCTGTCCACCTGTCATGAACCCAAAACTATATTCATCCATCTAGCATATCTAGCTAATATCAAACTATCTCTATCAGCTCTCTATATCTATGTATCCATCTGTCGTTCATCTATCTATCATACCTATTCACCTCACATCCCTATGTAATCGTTGATTATCTACCACTCAGTCTATGCCTCTTTCCATTTATGTATCTATCTATGTATCCGTCATGTATTTCTTTCTTTCTATCTAGAACCTATCTATATCACATGTGTTCACTTTTGATCCACTGATGTCTATGTATCCCTCTATCGTCAATCTACCAATCATACCTATTATCTACATCTACCTCATCATCTACCAGTCAGCTGACGCGTCTGTCTCTGTATCTCTATGTCGTCCATTTTCATCAGCGCGTAGCTCTCACTTATGTCTGTCTAGTCATGCACCGATGACTTCATCTCTCGACCACTCTATCCGTCCACCTGTCGATCACCTCCCTATTGTGTCTATCTGCGTACGCATCACCTGTCCCCCCCCGCCCCCTCTCTCTCTCCCCATCTCTGCTCCCGCCCCGCAGCTCACAGCGAAGGGCCCCGCCCCCGTCGGTCGTGGCGGGTGACGGACCCGTGGGGATAGGAGCCCTGGGGGGCGGTCCTGCCCCCAGTCGCTGGGCCCGGAGGTGCGCCTGCTGTGACATCTCATCGAGGCCCCGCGAGTGGCTTCCCCCAGGACCCCAGGCCACACGGTCAACAGGAATGGCCCGTCCAGCTGACTCCGAGTCTGGTCGCCCACAGACTGGCTCTTGCCAGTGTTTCTGTTACTGAGGCCGAGACACCCAGGGTGTCTCCTCTTTGTACACTTTCGTGGGAACCCCTGTCCCTCCCTGTGAGAGGGGAGGGGAGACGTCTTTTCCCGATCTTGCAGGACAAGAGACTACCATGGAAGCAAACAGCCCACCTACGGGGTGACTGATAAACCCCCAAATTCACGTCCACCAGGAATCTGGGAACAGGACCTTGTTTGGAAACAGGGCCTTTGCAGATGTGATGAAGTGAAGGGTCTGAGATGAGGTAGAGTGGCTCCACGTGCAGTGACAGGGTCTTTATAAGACACAGAAGAGGAGAGACACAGGCACAGAGGAGAAGCCCCGGGAAGACAGAGGCAGAGACGGGAGGGATGTGGCCACGAGCCCAGCGACGCCTGGAGCTCCCCGAAGCCGGAAGGGGCGGGAAGGACCCTCCCCTGGAGCCTCTGGAGGGGGCGCGGCCCTGGGGCACCTTGACCTCAGACGTCTGGTCTCCAGGATGGGCGAGGATGCAGGTCTGGAGCTTTAAGCCCCCGGGCTGTGGTCCTTTGTCACTGCAGCCTCAGGAGACTCACACAGGCCGCAACCAGCCCCAGGTCCTCCGAGGCCCTCAACTGCTCCCTGGATGGACAGCCTTAGTTCTCGGATAGGAGACAACCATGTAGGGAAGGAAGATTCGTATTCCTGCTGGCCTCAAGGGCAGAGCAAGCCTGAGCTGCAGGTACCCCCAGAGCCCTTGCTGGTTGGAACCTGGACTGTGAGAGTAACCTGACCCCAGGCCCTCATGGGAACGGCTCTTCCCCAAGCCCCTTGACACCCAGACACAGAGCCTGCCGTGCCTCACGCCCGGGCGCTGAGAGCCGGTCCCCTCCAGATCTGCCTGCCAATCAGCATTACCTGCAGTGTTCCACCAACGGCCTTTGATGTACTGTCTGACACTCAGAGACGGTGAGGAAGAAAATAACTTTAAAAATTTTAAGAAACCTTAATTGGAGTTAACATAAAAGAAGATGCATGGTGTTAATTGGTCTGTCTCAGGCATAATGTGGGCCCTGGAGACCATGTCCCTAACCCCCTGCCAAAGTGTCAAGACTCACATCTTTAATTCAACAATCTTTGTATTAATTACCTCTGCATAAGGTAAACTTTGATTGGGAGCCCTTCATGATGGAATTACAGTGCATCGCCAGCCTTAAGATAAATAAATTAGGTCTGGATGAGGGGAAAAAAACCTCTCCATCCAACCGTGAATGGGGAAGGGGATTTGTGTATCAAATATCTAATGAAGGAAACGATTTCCTGAGAACTTCTTGGTGGGGGAAATGCTTCCAGACACCCCCCCCACCTCCAGAATGCTGGATGGGGCTATCTGCTGGATGACTGGGCATCTGGGGGCTGTCTAAGATGAGTGAGAATTCAGCCTGCTCTGAGAGACCCACTCCCCTGGGTGTGTGTGTGTGGGCACAAGGGTCCACCCTGCACTGTCTAGTCTGCCAGGGGTAGAAACCAGGCTGTGGTCTGCAAAATGGGTGCTGTGGGGAGGGAGTGGACGGGGCCATGGGCTGGGGCTATGGTTCTGGTGAGTCCCAAGTGAGGGGCAAAATTTACAGGGGAGCATGGGGTCAAAACTGCAGGGACGGGGCCCATGGGGGGTCCAGAAAATAAAAAATACCTTCCACGGGAGGGAACAGGGGCCTCAGGAAATAGCAAGTGGCAACACCCAGGCAGACCCCATAACGGTGTGTCTGAGTGTCTGGGGGCTGCTGTAACAAGTCACCCCACCCAGTGTCTTCAAGCAACAGAAATTTATTTTATCACTGTTTCAGAGACCAGAAGTCGAGCAGACGGATGAGGTCTCCCTGGAGGAGGGTGACCCTACATCCGATGACAGGGTCCTTCTAAGACACAGAAGAGGAGAGACCCAGACACAGAGGAGAAGCCCCGGGAAGACAGAGGCAGAGACGGGAGGGACGCAGCCACAAGTCCAGGGACGCCTGGAGCCCCCAGAAGCTGGAAGAGGCAGGAGGGACCCTCCCCTGGACCCTCTGGAGGGAGCCCAGCCCTGGGAAACCTTGATCTCAGACGTCTTGTCTTCAGGCTGGGAAGGGATGGATTCGTGTTGTTTAAGCTACCTGGTTTGGGGTCATTTGTTACAGCTGCCCCAGGAAACCCATACATTGAACACAGTTCCTGTCAAATAAATACATGCAGAAAGGGCAAGGTGGGTTCCTACATGTTCCAGTGTCACTACACACATTCCTAGACATGCATGTGTATGCAATTGCCTACTGCTTATTGCTTTTCACAAATATAAACATTGGAAGAAAATATGGCATTGATGGCCAGCTTGTCCTTTACACCATACATTTATTTCTACACAGTTGGGACAAAGTGAATGGTATTTCCTGTGACAGGTCACCGCACAGGTGGAGCTATGTCCCCACTGGATAAACGCCCTCCTCGGCCAAGCCTTCCCAGGGCCTCCAAGTCCTCACGCCTTGAGGTGAGCACTTCAGTCTTTCTGACCTGTGAGGTCTCCCTCTTCTGGGCTGGCAAACCAAATCTTGACAGTCGGTACTGATTTTACATGTTTATTCAAAAAGACATTTTCTGTAGGAAGACCGTTGATGTAAAAATACCAAAGCAGATTCAATACAGAAGTTTGAAGAAGAATATTTCTCCAGCAAACCTCACATTGAATCAACATCGCTGGTTACAATAAATGGGTGTGTTAGGTTTGAATGTCGGTTCATTGCTTTGCTGGGATTCAATTTATCAGTTTGCATAGGTGATCACTGGTGTATCAGAACGCCACATGTGATTATTTTTACATTTGTGCTTAAGCGACGTGACAGGAAAAAAATTTACTAGCTCCAGGGGGGGTCACGAAAACTCTTTCTTAAAAAAGGGTTTATCCATCAATCAATTGGAGAAACAGTTGATTATGTTGAAACTTTCACCAAGAAAATGTTTAAGATGGACAATACCACCACGGTGGTCTGGGCTGCCATCTTGGGCATCTGTTTTCTTTTGTAGGGGGGCATCACTTCCTCAGCCTGGAGATCCAGCCCCTGCCCCATCACCTCATTTGTAGATCACTTGCTCCCCATCCTATACCATGTGATAGATATAAGATCCTTTTTTCCACTCCTGGACATTCTCAGACTGTGCAGGGCCTCCATGCAGAACTTGTGTTGGGTCTGGAAGAACTGGCCCCAGCTGTGTGTGTTGGGTCCACCATCTTGCCTCAGACTTGGCTTGGCCCAAGCATGTCCTGTGTGAGAATCCAAACTCTGATTTCCTTTGCTTTGCCAAAATAGTCACTCTCACCCCATCAGAGTGAGTATACCCAAAATACGCAATGCAGAAATAATTCCCTTTATTTTGCTCCATGAATGCTTTGGGACATAGGTTCTGACTGGGGAAATTCAAAAAACACAACAGAAATTTGACACAGAACTCAGACATGGAAGGCTCTCTGGAGGAATAAGAATCATGGGACGGCCTCCAGGGGAGCTGGAGTCTCCCCCAGTTGTGGGAGGAGGGGCTCTGACCTCGAGGGGGAATGTGGACTTGAAAGGGTTTCTTGTTTGGCTGGGGTTCAATTTGCAAATTTGTTTTCATATTTGCAATGTCTCAGAACTCTAAGCATGAAGCGTATATGATTATTCTTATGTCTGTAATCATTTGAGAAACAGTAAAGTAATTTGCCAGTGGTTACAAGGGGCTGTAGTACTTTCCTGATGCTGGAATACCACAGACGGGGTGGCTCAAACAGCAGACACTGATTGTCTCCAGTCCTGGAGGCTGGAATCTGAGATCCAGGTGTGGGCAGGGCTGTTTCCTCCCGAGGCCTCTCTCCTGGACGTGTAGACGGCCGTCTCCTCCCTGTGTCCTCACGTGGTCGTCCCTCTGTGTGTGTCTGTGTCCCGATCTCCTCTCCTTATAAGGACAGAAGTCTTATGGGGTCAGGACCCACCCTAGTGACCTCATTTTACCTCCATCCCCTCTTTAAAGACCCCGTCTTCAAATACATCACATCTTGAGGTCTTGGGGGTCAGGGATTCTACATATGAATTTTGGGGACATTTTTCATAACAAGAACACACAGTCCTCATGCCCCGTCTCAGGACTAAAGAGTAAAAATGAAATTGGCAGCCTCTTGGGGGGAACATGGCCCCCACTTCAGTACAAGGTGACCACAGCCCTGGGCCAGCTGCATGGCAGGAGTCAGGGGATCTGTGTGGCCGGCAGGGACGTGGCCTTGGTGACCGTGGGTGCCAGGGGAGACTGGAGCTCGTGACACCAACACTGCTTGAGCCGTGAAGTCCAGAGGGAAGGTGATCAGGGTGTCCTGGGGAGACGGAGGGGCAGGTTACATGGGGAGGCCCCTGGGCCTGGACCCCTCCTGGGGCTGGGCAGAGTGGACATCTGGGTGTGCCCACCTGTGTGTTCAGAAGGGTGGGGACCAAGTGTGCATGGGATGCCCGATTCCTGCCTGGACCAGCATGGGATGGCCATGGGGGCAGGGTCTGGGGGCAGGGTGAGGGATCGGCTTCTGGGCCTTGGAGTCTGAACAGCTCAAGGGGCCCCGGGGGGCCACCAGCATGGGGCCCATTAGCCTCAGTCCCCAGCGCCGTGCTGGTAATTAACACTGATTATTATTCCCCAGCTCGGGCCTGTCTGGTCTGGGCTCCGGGTGCATCAGCCAGGCTGTGGCCGCTTGGTAAGGGGACACATGGAGGTCAGTAAGCAGCACTAATTAGGTTTGGACGTCAGGACCGATTCCGGGCGATGGGCTGGCTGGCTTCATAGGCACGCAGCCAGCTCCTCTGAAGGGGCGGCGGATATGCCCGAGATGCCCAGGGCCAGCACCCACTGGGGGTCCAGTAGGTGTCTGTTGCAGCCCATGGGGGGTGCCCAGGGTCCTGTCCGCACCACACAGGGCCTGGGCCGCTGAGCGCCCAGCGACCCCCGCCAGGGCAGGTCCAGAATCTGTGCAGTTTCGTGCATCTGCAAGGGAGCCGTGACCATGACCAGGGATCTGGGGGTTTGCTGTCATTGTACCTGGTGAGACACATGAATGCAGAGATGATGCTTGGGAAAGAATTCACAGTCCCCTGGAAATGGGAGGCCTGCTGTGCAGGGCCCCTCGGGGAAGTACCAGGGAGGAGGCATGGCAAGTGGGGACATGGTTGTCCGTCCATGGGAGGAATGGGGAGGCCGGGTGAGGAAGCTGAGCAGGGTGGGGTTGGCTGGCGGGGATATTTCTGCAGATGCTGGGGTGCAGGGCTGGCTCCAGTTGTCTGTACCTGGCCCTGGGGGGATGAGGGCAGGTGGATGGAGGCCCAGAGCGTGAAGGCCCCTCACAGGGGTCACAGGGTGTGGGCGCTGGGTGGGTTGTTTGCAGGTCAAAGGTGCGCTCTAGGAAGTTGCAAACAGTCCCTGCATCATCAAGGCCCCAAGACTCCAGAGCATCCAGAATCCAGAAAATAAGAAGACATGCTCTGTCCACCTGCCGTGCCTGGGCCGTTACCAGTGTCAGACATAGGTGGTTGTTTTCATGTTTGTGCAGATCTAACTCATGTTACATGTTACTGTCAACATTACTTTCTGGTCCCGGAGGGTTAAGGAAACCCCTTCTTTTAAAGGGGTTTATACAGGAATCAAGTTGGGGAAACAGTTGATCATGTTGGCAACTTTGTTGAAAAAGGGTGGAGATGGAGGTACTTCTCCAGGACCTCAAACGAAGTTTCTGGAGGGGCTTCTGGTGGAGCAGGAGATGGAGCTTAGTGGGAGGGAGAGAGGGAGGGAGGAGGAAAGAGGGAAGAAGGAAGGAAGGAAGGGAGGAGGGAAGGGAGGAGGGAAGGGAGGAGGGAAGGCTGAGCGTTCATCTCTGGGCGCCCAAAGGGGGCAGCTTGGGTGGAAACAGGGTCTATCTTCCCCTTCCTCTTAGTAACAGGTGGAAACCGGGAGAAATCAGGAGGGGGAGCCTTTGAAAGAAAATCCACCAGCTACATAGGCCATCGGACGATGAGGCAGTTGTTAATATTTCCAATTCAGAAATTCATTTTCAACATTTTTCTTCTCTCTTAGGTGTGGATGAGTCTTTCTGGAACATGTAGAGAGAATTACTGTAGCAGAGTTGGGAAAATGCACTAATTGCTAATTGTCAGGGACCCATGTGGGTTGATTGGTAGAATGTTTGGGTCATGGATTGATCGGGTACAACTACATCCCATGGAAAACCCGCTTACACAGTTGCTTCTGAGGATCTGTGATTGAGAGAAAGATGGCGTCGTGTGCACGACACACAGATTTTGGGAGCATGCACGCCATGTTTGTTATTCACCTGCTCGAAATTTCATTTCTTTTCCTCCATTGAGGTAGCCTGGCCCAGGCATGGAAGATGATTAGGGCCAATGTCACATGGTTATGAGCTGAGGCAGGTACCTGGAGTCCACGGATAATCCCCGAAGTGACTTAAAAGGGAATTCACAAACAAACAACAAAGTCACAAGGGATCCCTCTACGTCAGCCAGGCCTGTAGAAAGTGGACACTGTGGGTGGGTTGAAATGTGTTTCCCTGGTATGGACAGGATGTCCCTGTGCCCCTAAAAAGCTTATGCTGAAAGGTAACCCCCAAGGTGATGGTGTCAGGATGTGGGGCCTTGGGGAGGTGATGAGGTCATGAGGGTGGAGCCCCCATGATGGGATTAGTGCCCTTAGAAAAGAGACCCCAGGGAGCTCCCTTACCCCCTTCCACCAGGTAAAGACACAGCAAGAAGACGCCCATCTAGGAACCAGGAAGAGGGTCCTCACCAGACACTAAATCTGCCCTCACCGGGATGTTGGATGTCTAGCCTCCAGGACTGTGGGAAATAAATGTCTGTTGTTTATAAGCCCCCCAGTCTGGGGTATTTTGTTACAGCAGCACAAACAGACTGAGCGAAGACTTAGCCCCAAATATATGTTCAAGTGGTGAACCTCAGTGCTTCGAAATGGCCCTTATTTGGAAATGGGGTCTTTGCAGACGTGACGAAGTGAGGGACTGAGATGAGGTCCTCCTGGAGGAGGGTGGCCCTACATCCAATGACAGGGTCCTTCTAAGGGACAGAAGAGGAGAGACACAGACACAGAGGAGAAACCACATGAAGACAGAGGCAGAGAGGGGAGGGAGGCGGCCACAAGCCCAGGGAGGCCTGCAGCCCCCAGAAGCTGGGAGAGGCAGGAAGGATCCTCCCCTGGAGCCTCTGGAAGGAGCGCGGCCCTGGGACACCCTGATCTCAGACTTCTGGTCTCCAGGATGGGGAAGGATGGATGTGGTTTCAGCTCTCATGGTTTGGGGTCCTTTGTTACAGGTGCCCAAGGAAGCTCCCACATCACAGCCACTCTGCTGTGGGCACCAATCCAAAGCCTCTGCCTTGGACAGGGTGATGCTGCTGGAAGGTGATGCTGCCGGGTGATGCTGTGGGCTCCCCTCTGGGAAGTAGGCACATTTGTCTGGCAGCTGGAATACTGTATGTTGATGCCCCGACCCCCAGGACCTCAGGATGTGTCTGTATTTGGAAATGGGGTCTTTAAGGCGGTGATGAAGGTAAAATGAGGTCATTAGGGTGGGTCCTGATCCCATAGGACTGGTGTCCTTATAAGAAGAGGAGATCAGGACACAGACACACACAGAAGGACGACCCTGTGAGGACACAGGGAGGAGACGGCCGTCTACACGCCCAGGAGAGAGGCCTCGGGAGGAACCAGCCCTGCCCACACCTGGATCTCAGATTCCAGCCTCCAGGACTGGGAGACATAAATGTCTAAAGTTTAAGCCTCCCCGTCTGTGGTGTTTGTTATGGCAGCTGAGCTGAGCTAACACAGACGTTTTCAAACACAAGCAAACCAGAGAATAGCGTACGGAAGCTCATATACCCTTCACCCAGTTCCAATGATTATCCACAACTTACTGACCTTTTAAATTCTCCTCTGACACTTACGCCCAGCACATGTGCACCATTTTCCTTTCTTTTCTTTTGTTTTACATTCGGGCTATTTAAAAAGAAACGACTACATCAAATCACGCAGTCTGTCAACAGCTCCATATGTATCTGTAAAAGATGGGTTTATTTTATTATTCTTATTTGCTAATGGATGGGGGATTCTTGTTTTTAACCCAGCAAGGACTGATTTTAGTTACTTCCAGGAAAGAGTTGGAGTCAGGGGAGACGGGGCCGTCACCCACCACCGTCCTCTGGCTGCCCGGGGAGGGGGCGTCTCCTCGCCAGCTCTGCCTGCACCATGTGTTCCATTCCTCATCTCCCCGTGATGGGCAGGACTCCTACCTTCACCCTCATCCTTCCAAGGGCATCCCAGACACGCGTGTTTGTAATCGGTGGGTCACAACCCCCATAGATCATGGGATCCATTCGGTGGGTCAGGAAAAAATGAGAAAAAATTAAATAGAGAAGAGAGAGGACGTAGCCCACGAGGGGGGCTGAGTACTGATTCCCGAGCTCACGTATTTCTACTGATGTAAAATGCACATTCCTGGGGGCACAGAAATCCCCAGGCACAACTCAGTGGGTTTTACACATGGACCTCTCGTGATGTTGCTCGTGTCGGGAAACGGCCCGTTTCCAACAGCCGGGAGGTACCTGTGAGCGCCTTCTGGGTCTGTATCTCCTGGCCAGACACCACTGGTACTCTGGTTTCTATCAGTCTGTGAGACGTTTTTCACTGTATATGTTCATCGCACGTGTATCTGCGGACGTATACACACACGCCACACGTATGTAACGGAACATGAATTTCGGCATGTTACTACCTTATGTAATGGGTGTAACAGGACGCAGAGTGCATGTTGGTCTCACGTCTATTACACCCTTGCCGGAAAGGGCGGAGTGGGGAGTATCGGGTGAGACCAGCCCTCCCCACGTTTTCGGATGAGAGGCGTCTCTGGCGTCACCAAGACTCTCCGCTCCTTTGCCGAAGGCTGCGTCCAGCACTGGTTGGAAGTGAATCCGCCTTTTGTGGACTTGCTTAGTGAAGGCGGGGCCAGAGACTGAGCCGCCACAACAGGCACGCCCCACCCCACCCCTGCACTGGGAGCCTCCCGCTTTAAACCGGAGGCCCTCGGGGTCCCAGAGTGGAGACCGCTGGGATCCGGGTGCTAAACCCGGGCGTCTCCGTCTACACAATCAGCACCAACACCCGTGTCCCCCGTCAGGAGGAAGCCTTCCGATTCCTGCTGCCAAGGTTCCACTTTCCCGAAAGCGCCCGTCACAAGAACAGACGCTGGAGGGTGAGCAAGGGCGCGCGGGTGCCTTTATTTCCTTTCAAAAGAGGTGGCAGAAACAAAGTTGCCGAGTGGAGCCCCGGGCCGGTGGGGCCTCGGGGTGCCTCGGGCGTGCCAGTACCCCCTCCCTGCGCGCACAAGCTCGGCACCCATGACGCGGCCTCTTGTCTGGTCTCCATCCCGCCTCTGGACGCAGGAGGACTCGTCTCTGGCCGATGAGCCAGGGGACTAACGCCAACCCTCGCTGACTAACACTTGTCAAGAAGAAATTCGGGGGGTGGGGGAGGAAAATCAATGCACGCCCGCCTTCTGTCCTGCGGTGCCCCCATCTGAACGCTCACTGATTAATTTACTGGTGGGGCTGAACCGTGCAAGTTTTTAGAGAAAGTTTCCAGCCAGTCTTTTCAACCGTTGTCTCGTGTCTTTGTTTTTTTTTAAGGAAAAAGAAAAAAAAAAAAAAAGAAGAAAACCCACATCCCTCCCGTCTTCCTTATTCTGACACCGTTTTCCTTTAGAAGATCTCAAACTACAAGCGGGTACATGACATCTGCCGCGCTCCCCAGCGAACACACTTTGCGTTTGATTTATGACACGACTCCATAGGTGCGGCTGACAGCTCTCAGATGGAAGCCCAGGCAAGCGGGCTTTCAAGAGGGGCGGGCGATCCGGGCAAATCTATCACGGGCGCGTCCTGGGAGCCCGTGAGCTGCCTTTGTAGAGCCCCGCTGCGAGGCGGCCCCCATGCTGCGCTGCCCGGGCTGGCTGACAGGCAGCCCGCACTTCACCCTAATCACGAATAAAAGCCAGCTCCCTGTAGGTTACAGATCTCCTCTGTTTTGACATTGACCTTAATACATAATTTAACCACAAAGCCTGAGCAATGTGGAACAAGATAAGAAAAGACCACAGAACTGGCAAATAAAGTGATGTTCAATCAGAAATCATATTTGTTCCTGATGGCGGAGACGTGGGTGTTAAGGAGAGAGACAGAGAGTGGCGGGCAGGGGAAGGGGATGCCCGCCTGGCCCACCAGTGCGTGGGCCAGGACGAAAGCCTGTCCTGTGAAAGTCTGTCCGGGAGCCGGGGTGCGGGGCAGCGGTCAATTACCATTAGATTCCCAAAGACACGACGGGCTTTGGAGAAGTGAGCGGGCACTGGTACCACCTGTTTGTTTGCACTGAGAAGCGGGCGTCCTGGAGAGCATGGAAAACGAATATTGATAGTCACAGGGGAGTCAGCACACCTGGGTGTCAGTGACTGCCCAGGGACAGGAGGGGACAGGTGATGCCTGAGCCCGGGGGGTGGTGCCTGTACCCGGAGGTGATGCCTGAGCTGGGAGGGGGATGTTCTGATATGAAGGGTGTGAAGATGGGGACGGCCAGGCCGGTGCGTCCCCACTGTGCCCAGGGCATCCAGTGGAGGTGCTGTAGCTTCAGCATCGCTGGCCGGCTGGGTCCGTCCTCCAGCCCGCTCCAGTGTGAACCCTGAGTCCAGAGGTTACACCACGCTGTGTGTGTGGGGCTGGTGTTTACACTCAGCTCCACGAAAATTTGAGAGCTCGAAGCAGAGCCCCGTGGGAGGCTGGCAGGGAATCTGGACCTTGACCCTCAGGGCTCCCTGGGGAGAGCTGGTCCAAGGCCACCCGCTGGGAAGATCACTTCCTGCGCCAAGGGCGGCAGGAACCAGAGTTAGGCCAGGTGCACACGGGGTGTTTACACGTGAGGGTGGAGCCTCGGCCCCGGACAGCCGGGTGGAGGGGGAGGCGGCACGGCAGGCGGGGGTGTCCGGTGCCCCCAGGCCCGGCCTCTCCTCGGCACTAAATGTTTTGGGGCTCAAAACACTCTGTCCAGGGCAGCAGGACGCAGGTCAGGGGAAAGAGCCTGTTTCCTTTGTTATGAGCTCAGGTAGCTTGTACACGGAGAGACAAAGAAGTGTGAAGGTGAACACACTTTGGATGAAACACAGACCCACACAGATACAAACACAGTCACACAGACTTGCACACACACCTGTGCTCACATTCACCCACGTATACCAAACCTTGCACACACACACAGACACACATGCAATACAGACTCACACACATATGGACACACACAGGCACACCCGCCTCTTTACTAATAAACACACACTTGCACGCACATGTACACCCACCTCTATGTCCGTACATGCAACTCGCCCACACATACACACACTATACACAGCTCACACCTGCACACCCATATGTACACACGCTCTCATGCCTACACGCTCACCTCTGCACACATATACACACCCAGCTACCCACGGCTCTACACACATAGACACCCCACACTTACACACACACACACATGCACGGCCACAGCCCACACCTACACATGTACAAGCACACACACACATGCCCCACACACCGCACATGTACACACACTCCCATATCCCTCACACTCCCACACCTCCCCATACACACACACACACAAACACACTCCCCAGTGCCCTGGCCCGTCCCCTGGGTGCCCAAGGTGGAGCTGACATTGGGGACCACGGCTCTGCTGGCCCAGGACTCTCCCTCTTCCCGGGATGGAGAGACATGAGGCTCCAGCTGGCCTTTCCTGCAGCCGAGATGGGTCTGCAGCAGCTGGATCACGGAAGTTCTGCCTGCCCTACACCACTGACCAGCTGTGACCGCAGAGGAGCCGGGTCATTCACGATTCAGTCCCATCTGTGGCGTGTCCATGGCTTGACGGCCCTACCTGTGAACTACGGGAATCTTGACGTTCAAACAGGCTTGGAGACGTGGGTGATTGACGTGTATCTGTGGGCACCCGTGTGACGCACGCAAGCCACACATATGTCCCCAGCAACAAGTGACTATTGCTGCGCGTGAAGAGATAAATGCTCTGGGGCGTTTTCCTGTTGGTTTTTCCTGCCCTAGCTAGGAATTTTAATTTTGGCATTTTTCTCCGTTATAAAAGGTTCTGATGCCGTTAGATTCCTGTGCTTTACATCGTAGATGAGTGTGGAATTTTTGTAATTTCTTGTTGTTTTTCTATAGCTTGCTGTAGAGCGGCCCATGAGGCCAAACCTACTAATTAATTTTTCATGAGGAAAAATAAAAAATATATAAAGGAAACCCTTGAAAAGAGAGAGAATCGTAGCACAAATACTTCTGTGCATTTTGCTGTGGTTTTTCTCATGGTCTTCCTTTTTTAAAAAAAATTACAGGGCTGTCTGACAAGTTAGAGAGGGTTAGTAACTTTCTCAAAGTTGCACAACTGGATTCTGATCCAGGCCTCATTGGTCCCAAAGAGGGTGAGATCGGCTGGTGTAAATGGCTCTGGAGAGAGAACACATAACACACAGACACAGACACACACATGCACACACACGCACTTCTAGGCCAAAGAAATACATGCCTGGTGAGCCTCGTTCTCTTTTGTTCTGTTGTTTTGTTATCTGCACATCTGTCCATCCATCCAACCATCCATCTGTCCACCCATCCACCATCACCTTTCCTTCCTACCCTCCCTTCTATCTATCATCTATTTATCTACCATCTATCTATCTATCTATCTATCATCTATCTATCTATCTATCATCTATCATCTATCATCTATTTGTCTATCTTTTCATCTGTTATCTATCTCTTCATCTGTTATCTATGATCATCATCATCTATCTACCTACCTATCATCTATCTATCTATTATCTTTTCATATATTAAGGACCATTTTTATGTTTTTATTTTCCTGATTTGTCTCTTTGTATATTTTGCCCATTCTCTGTAGGATGTTTGGTCTTTTCCCTTATTAAAAAAATGTATTATAGTAGGGATATCAGCCATTTATCTGTGATGCATGCTGCAAATATTTTTTCTCAATTTGTCTTTTCCTTTTGACTTTGATTATAGTTTTTTGGGGGGGCATCAATTAGGCCAAAAATATTCTTTTGTTGTCAAATTTGTCACTCTTTCCTTTTATAGCATCTAGATTTTGAGTCACAAGAAGCCTTTCCTTACACACAGATTATGTGAGAATTCAACCAGTTTTTCTTCTATTACTTATATAATTCCATTAAAAAAAAGACATGTAAGTTCTCTGATCAATTTATCTGTGTATGGCAACAGGAATGTAGTTAATTTTATCTTTTTCAATTTATGGGGAATATCTATCTTTCCCTAGTGATCTGAGATACCAGAGTTCCAAGTGGAGTTGGGATTATTTTCTGGATTCTATTCTAATCCACTGGTTTGTTGATTCAGGCACCAACAGCACACCATCCTAATGACTGATATTTGTTGTGTATTTTACTATCTGGTAGGACAAGTCCTCCCTCCCATATCTTTTTCTGTGTTTTCCTAGTATTCTTGGTATTAACTTGAATATCAACTAGCCTAACTCTAGGACAAGAAAGCTTGTTGGTGCCTTTCTTGAGATCCCATTACATTTATATACTTACTTAGGGAGAACTAACATTTGATAATGTTGAGATGTCCTGAAGAACAAGGGATGTCTTTCTATTTGTTCAATTTTACTTTTGTTTATTTAAGAAGTATTTTGTAGTGTTATTCCATATGAATTTTGCATCATTCTTGTAGGGTTTATTCCTAAGTATTTTATCATCTTCATTGCTGTTGTAAATGGTATTTTCTTGTACATTAGATGTTCTAACTGGTTATTATTGAAGTCCATAGAGGTTATTCACATTTACCTGTCAATTATTTATCCTGCTACCTTGCTGAATACTTTCCTTATTGCAGTTAGTTTTATTGTTAATTCTCGAGAGCTTTCTAGGTATCCTATCATGTCACTTGAAAATAATATAGTTTTACTTTTTATTTTCCAATTTTTATGTCTAATTATTTCCTTCTGTCTAATTGCTAGAGCTAATTCCTCTAGTACAAGGTTAAATTGTAGTAGGAGTAGCAGGCATCCTCGTATGGTTTTTTTTCTTCTCTTTTCTTTCTTTCTTTTTTTTTGGCCACGCGGCACCGTTTGTGGGATCTTAGTTTTCCGACCAGGGATTGAACTTGGGCCATGGCAGTAAAAGCACCAAGTCCTAACCACTGGACCGCCAGGGAATTCCCCTTAAATGAATGATTTCTAATCCTAGTGGAAATGTTTTCAGTGTTTCTCCCTTAGGTGGGATGCTGGCTTTTGTATTCTGATACACTGTATATTTTTTATGATGTTAATAAATAGCTTTCTATTCCCAGTTTTCTGAGTGATTTTAGGAATTGTGTCAAGGAATTTTCTAGCATCTATAGTTACTCATATGAGTTTTCCCCTTAGATCTACCTTTAGCAAATTATATTAATATTTTCCCTAATATTGAATCATCGTTGCATTCCTGGTATAAACCTTGGTCAAGGCGTATTATTTTCTCAATGTAGTATTGGGGGTCTGTTGGCCAATATGGTATTTAGGGTTAGTTATTAATATTCATAAGTGATTTGAGGATGTGATTTACTTTTATTTGCGCTACATATATCAAGTTTAGGTACAATTGTTATGCTTGCTTCCTGAAAAGACTTTGGGATATTTGCTCCCTTTTTAATGTTCTGTAACAATTTAAGGAGCATTGAGAGTATCTGCTGACTGAAGCCTTGGTAAAATTTCCCCATGAAAACTTTTCATCCTCGTGTTCATGATGAGGTAGATTTGGACGATTTTCTCTATTTCATTGGTTGGAGTATTTTTATCCTTTTGATCTCTTCTGAGGTTAATTCTGAAAATGATACTTTCTTAGGAAACCATGCCTTTCATCTAAATGTTCAAAGGTATTTGCACAGAAATGTCTCAAGTACTAGCCCTTCTGTAGCCTTACTCTATGTCCTCTTGGTCTGCCTTGTACTGTGAGTGGTGTATTAAAGTCTCTTATTATTAATCTAGTTCTCCTGGCATCTCCTGTTTCTGATAATATCTAGGTGGGTACTGAGTTATTTGGCGGTCATGAATATAGATATTGATAGCATGCTGTGCTTTTAGCACTAGGAAATGCTAATTTAATGCATTTAAATTACCATTTGTGGGCCTTCCCTGGTGGTGCAGTGGTTGAGAGTCTGCCTGCCGATGCAGGGGACATGGGTTCGTGCCCCGGTCCGGGAGGATCCCACATGCCGCGGAGTGGCTGGGCCTGTGAGCCATGGCTGCTGAGCCTGCGCATCTGGAGCCTGTGCGTCTGGAGCCTGTGCTCCGCAACGGGAGAAGCCACAGCAGTGAGAGGCCCGCATACCACACACACACACACAAAAATAGCATTTTTCTAATTTAATGCTTCTTTGTCTAATTTAATGCTTCTTGGCCTAAATTCTAGTTTGTCTTTTACTAGGACTTTAACCCCTGCTGTCAGATGGTTTCTGTTTACCTGTCATTTCTTTGTCTTTCCTTTTTGACCCTTTGAAATTTCTCTCTTTTAGGTGTGTCTCTGTTGTAGAGCCTACAGCTGGATATTGCTTGATAAGCCTATTTGAAAACCTTTCCCTTTTAATTGGCAAATGAAGCCCATTCACATTTATTGAGATGTTAGGTTTGTTTTCCATTCAGTCACAGTATTTCATGTTGTAACTAATGTTTGCATTATGTTATATTTACTGTGTCTTTCTGTATTTGATGAGTTTTCCTTGTTGTTAACATTTTTCCTCTAACGTTCGGGAAGGTGTGTTTTTGTTCTGGGGCTCACCTTTCTGCCTATACTGTTTAGTGCTCTCTAGTCCCCCCTGCCCCCATTCTCTACCTTAACCCCTCATCACTCTCTGGTTTCTCAATTTAAGTGGCACCTGTATGAGTGTCCTGTAGCTGCTGTAACAAACTTTGTGGCTGAAAGCAACACAAATTTATTGTCTTACTATTATGGAGGTGAGCAGTCTAAAATGTGTCGCCAGGGCTGGTTCCTACTGGAGCCTCTAGGGGAGGCTCTGTTTCATCTTTTGCCTTTTGCAGCTTCAAGATGTTGCTTCCTTTCCTTGGCTCTTGGCCCCTTCCTTCATGGTCAGAGCAAGAGCGTGGCTTCATCTTCTCTGAACTCCTGCCTTCCTCTTACAAGGACCCTTGCGATGCCACTGGGCTCACCCAGATAATCCAGGGTAATTTCCCAACTCAAGACCCTTCACTTAATCACAGCTGCAAAGTCCCTTTTGCCATGTTAAGTCAACACCTTCACAAGTTCCAGGTTAGGACAAGGATGTCTTTGGAGACATTATTCTGCCCACCACATGGGGATCAGGACGTGGACATCTCTGGGGACATTATTCTGTTTATGACACTGGGATTAAAACAGGGATGTCTTTGGGGGCCATTATTCTGCCGACCACAAGATCCTTTGATTTCTACTGGTTACCTATATAATTGTCAACAATTTTACTCGATTTCCCTCTTCTTTGTTCTTTCTCTTCCTGTTTAAAAAGGTTTCATTCTTTCTGCTTTGTCAGAATTTATAGTGTTTACATCCATTTCCCCACTTTGTCTCACCCTTATTTTATACTTAGTTCTACAATGAGATTGATCACGTGAATTTGAAGGTCATGGTCTCTTGACCTCCTGGTGGTGCTGAAGGTCTGAGTCCTCGGTGGTTTACTTGTGGTCTTGGTTGATCTTAGGATGTTTTTGGGGAGGAAGTTGGAGAGATTCTAATTAAGGTGACAATGAGTGCCGTTTTCCTGCAGTCTGAGCACTCCACCTTGGTTTAACTTCACTGATTTAACTTCAGAAGGACAACCACAGCAGGGTCACTCCATGTAGCATAAACAAGTGAGGTGAAACATATCAAGCAATTTTCTATATCCTGCGAGCTCAACAGCTAAGATGGAGAAGTTTCAATGTTCACCCAATTACCTCAGAGGCAGCAATTTGCTCTGAGCAAGGGAAGACGTGTATGTGCACGTGTGTGTGTATGTGCATGTGCGTGTGTACTTCCCCATCACAGTGTGACCTTTTCTTCTCATCTAGCTCCTCAGAGGCCACAAGAGGACAGCATGAGTTCTTCACCTCACAGAGAAGGGTCCACATTTCTCTTTCTTTTGAAAACAAACAGTCGAACTACTACAACTCCCAGAAGTTTACGTATTTGCTTCATTGATGAGTGTTTTTCATGCAGATGAGAGTTTTCCTCTGCCAGGGTGGGGATAGTCCCTGTTGCATATTCATTCAGTGGATTCACCTCCGAATGGATGTTGGTTCCTCTCCAGACATTCCTCAAGCTACGATCAGAAGTGACTCTATTTTAAATATACAGGTTAGAGGATACCTCAGGTTCATTCTCCATGCAGAAATGCAGGGGAGTGTTGAGACAAATATGAATGTTCTCAAGTCTTTGAGCTGCTTCTTGAGATGGGGTGTGGCTTGATTTATTAATCATCAAGGGTCTAAGTGGAGGAGTTATCCCAGAAACCAAAAAAATGATCCTAGAGCTTGTTGAGAAGGTACACCCAGAGGTCCGATGAATCCACATGGATGGGGTATCAAAGGCAGGGAGATGGGGGACAAAGAGGACCAGGTAAGAGTCACGGTTCTTGGCTAAAGACCAAGAGGACCCACAAGAACCAAGAGGACTGAGACTTCCACACAGAAAAGGAATTTGTGGGAAGAACGTTGAGGAGTTGACACACAATGGGAAGCTTGAAGAACTAGTCTCAGAGAATGGAACAGACCCCAAGGTGGGGAGGTGGCCAGAAGACCTCTCCAAGCCGTCTTAGACTCTGGGGCCATGGTTGCCACCATGAGGAATTTCTCACCTGTCCCTAATTCCCATCATTCTCTCAAGATTCTGAGTGCTGGACAGAGAGTCCCGTTTCCTGGAGAATGCCTGGACACAGGGAGGGAGTGTGTCTGCCGCCCCCCCCAAAAAAAAGAGGGAGGTGGGCCTGGCTGCCTCCAAGACATGCCAGGTGCTCTGAAGGAACCCAAGATAAGAAGTGTCCAAATTCTGGCAGGATGGCTCTCCTCCAAAATTATGACATCCTGGGACTTCCCTGGCGGGCCAGTGGTTAGGGCTCCACGCTTCCAATGCAGGGGGTGCAGGTTCGATCCCTGGTCGGGGAACTAAGATCCCACATGCTTCATGGCACAGCCAAAATTTTTAAAAAAATTATAACAAAGTTACAACACCCCGTTGAGGGGGATGTGGAATCAAATCACCCCAAAGAAAGCAGGAGAGTGGATAGGAATGTGAGATGACTAAGAACCTCGAGGTGGGGTCCTTGTGGATGCACATCAGATGGACAGCAGCTCAGGAGAGGACCCGCTACTGGCTGAGTGCATTAAGGCAGGGCGGGGGTCAGGGGGAAGAGGCTGTAGCTGACACCCTACGGGCATGAGTTGACAAGCAGAGCTGGAGATCCCTCACACGGCTGCATTTATTCTTTGCTGAATATAAACTAGAATCTCATCCACCTCGTGATGGTTGTCTTCATGGACATGATAAACCTGATAAAATTAACATCATTACCTGAGCACACCCATATGTAGAGAGTCCCCGCCCCCCAGCCTTCACGAATACCTTCCGAATCTACCTGAGATGATCATAACACTTTGTGCACTGATCCTTCCCCCCAATAAAAACCACCCCCAAAACCAAACTCTCCTTTATACCAAGTTTAGGGAAAGTTGGAACTCTCCAGGGTTGGCCTTTTTTGAGTGACGAGCAGAAAAACTTTGGACACTTTTCACAAAAGTCAGAAACATATTAATTTTTCAGAGGCTCATGAGTCAAAAATGGCGTGTCCAATTTGCTTCAAACTTCCCAGCCTGAGATGAAGCCTGAAAACTTTCTGGCCGAGGAAGATATTTTGTCAGAGTTGGAAGGCAGTCGGGTAAGGGCAGGGAGCACTGAGGGTGTAGGAGCTGGGGCCTGAGATCCCGGGCGGGTGTCTGTACTTATAATTAGCAGATGCCCTCTCCCCGATGCCGGGTGTGCGGCATGCAGGACGCAGCCGTGACGTGGTCCAAGGAGAGACGGGTCCCCTTGACGCCTCCCCCAGGAGAGGAAAGAAGGGTGTGATCAGATACCTGGGGCTCTCTCCATCTTTTCCAAAGCATGTCTTGTTTATCATATAAAATCTCATCTCCAGGTGGAAAGGGGGTTCTGGGGTGGTAGGGGAAAATGGCAGTTTTTAGAAGCGGTTTTGGGAAGAGGATGCTGGCTTGGGGAGGTCCCTCTGGGGACTGATTACCGTGCTTTTGTGTTTGGGGCGGGTGGGCGACTGGAGAAATGTTAGTGCCCTGAACAAAGCCATCATCCCCTGTGATTCTCTCTGAGCTCCTTGGGCATGCCGCCCATGCGAGCTGTTCTCCTCGACTTATTTATTTTTGGCACCATTGACACTGCAGTAAGGGACCCCCACTTTACACTTGAACGGACATTTTTTTTCTCACCACCTCCCCCCAGGGCGAGGAGCCTGAGCACGGCCCGTATCTCAACTCAGACGAAGAACAGACCCTTTGAGGCTGGTCAGGGCGGGGCTGCCAACTATCCCGTTGGCTTGGACCAAACCTCCCGTCACTCAAAAACAGTGATACAATTTGGGACGATTTGGGTTCCCGATGTAACAGGGAAGAGCCAATTTTGACTCCACGTTGGATCTGTTTCTCTTACTTTAACTTTTGCTTCCCGCTGCTTTTGCTCACGAAAAGGATACTGTCTATACACAGTGGTCTGCCTCAGGGAACCCCGTCCCTCTGCCTGGATGTTAAACCAAAGTGTCTTTGTTCAGGGAAGCATCCGGACCCCGCCCACCTGTGGATGGCTGCGAGAAAGAAGAAATGAACGCACCCCCTCCCCAAGGCTGGCCATTCCAGGGGATATTTACAGAACTTACAGCCTTTTTACTTTACTTCCTCATCTCCTGCCCCTCTATGTGCTATAAAAGAAACTGGCATCCAATCGCCGATCAGATAGATGGTTATTTATAGACACTAGTCTGCCATCTTCTCGGTCTGCCGGCTTTCCGAATACAGTGCTATCCCTTGCCTCAGCACCTCGTCTCCGAGGCATTGGCCTGTCGTGGGGCGAGCAGAGCTAGCTTGGACTCGGTAACACCAATTCCCACAACCTTAGTAAGGTTACAAGTGATTACATGTCCGAGAATGAAAACGTCATCCACATAGAATCTCAGCCGTCTGAGACATGCGGACATTATTTTAGCAGGGCCTCCGCAGTTTGCGTGAGCTGAAAATGGGTCTGCAGCCTCCACCCTGGGACCCCAGAGCGAAGGGCCATCAGCCCCGTTAGACAGGAGAGCTGCTCCCGCCAAGACAGTGTGGCGGTCTGCTCACTGTTCAACTAGGGCAGAGAGAGGCGTCTCTTCTGCAGTTATTCTTACAAGCTTAACATTTAACTCAAGGCCCCTGTTCTTGTTTCCTGGGGTGGCTTCAGCAAATGGCCACACACTGGGGGAGTGAAAACAATAGGAACCCATCCTCCCGCATCCCGGAGACCAGACATCTGAGGTCGAGGTGTCCCAGGGCCGCGCTCCCTCCAGAGGCTCCAGGGGAGGGTTCTTCCCACCTCTTCCAGCTTCTGGGGGCTCCAGGCGTCCCTGGGCTTGTGGCCGCATCCCTCCCGTCTCTGTCTCCATCTTCATGGGGCTTCTCCTCTGTGTCTGTGTCTCTCCTTTTCCATGTCTTAGAAGGACCTGTCATTGGATGTAGGGCCACCCTCATCCAGGAGGACCTCATCTCAGACCCTTCACTTCATCACATCTGCCAAGACTCTATTTCCAAATAAGGTCCCGTTCTCAGATTCTGAATCACATTGTATTTTGCAAACCCACATGCCTTTAATGATGGAAGATTCAAATTCCTGGGTTTGCAGGGATCGCTTTTGAAGAGGCTGCGTGGCTTCCGGGATGTCATTGTTCCTGGGAAACATTTGGATGGGCTCCCTGTAAACAGATGAGAAACAGACTAACCAGCCTTTGGACGAAAAGGGTTGGGATTGAGCCCGGAAGGGCCGGCCGCGCGGGGTTCTGGCGAGGCTGGAGCTCTGGGGCTGGCCCAGTGCCGGGCGGGGGAGCAGAGGGGGGTGTTTTCAGCTACTGGGGGGCAGGGGTTGGGGAGAATTGCTCGTCATGGCTGTGATATCGCAGGTGAGGCTCTGAGCTCCATCCACCAGGGGAAGCAGGGCCTGGGGGCTGCTCTTGGGGTGACCTTCCCCACCTCTCTGGACACAGTGCCACGGCTGTGCTGTCCTGGCCGGGGGGCGGATGGGGATGGAGATGCTGCTGACGTGGTCCCCGCCTGGTCCAGCCGTGGGCGCGCGGCGAGCACCCGCCCTCGTAAGGACCCCTCGCTCCTGTGTGGGAAGGGATGCCAGTAGGAGCTGTCCCTGGTGTCGCTGGGACTATTTTCAGCTCCGGAGGGTCGCTCCCCTGCGAGTACCCCTAATTCTCTTTGCAAAACGGCTGCGAAGGGTGCGTCTCCCGGAAGTATTTCGGGTAACAGACGGCGTCCTGTGACGGTGACAAAGCAGAAATCAGGATGATTAGAAAAATGCAGACGTGTCTTCAGAGTCTTAAGGGCAGAGTGTGGCAGGAAAGGCAGGCGTTTTGTCTCCGCTGTGCTTTTCTCCCTCTTCCCTGCCTCCTCCTTTCTTTCCATCAACAGCCACCTCCCTGCCCATCTTTCATCCTTTTTCTGTTGGTTTTGGCTATCTTTCTTTTCTTCAGCTTTCCTGAGCTCTATACGGTTTTCCTGAAACTGTATATATTTAAGGTGTAAACGTGAGGATTTGATACACGCATACGCTGTGAAATAATCATCACCATCAAGGTGTTAACATCCATCACCTCACAGAGTTACCTTTCTCTTACCTTCTTTTTTGTGGTGAGAACATTTCAGATCCACTCTCTTAGCAACTTTCAAGTAGATAATATGTCCTGTTAACTGTATTCACTGTCCTGCACGGTTCTATCCTCAGAACTTAACCATCGTATAAATGGAAGTTTCTGCCTTCTGACCAGCACCTCCCTATGTGCCCCTACTCAGCCCCTGGTAATCCCTGTTCTATTCTCTGCTTCTATGAGTTTGTTTTTTTTAATTAAAAAATTTTTTTAATTTAAATTTTTATTTATTTTATTTTTGACAATAATAAAACTTGGCAAGTTTATTTTAAATTTAGTTATATCCCCAGTAACTAAAAGTAAGTATAATTTGTGAAAATCTTTATATCTTCC